>NC_137024.1:50774151-51374151 GCF_032717465.1 Coenobita brevimanus | reverse complement strand
AGCCACATACAACTTTTTTCCCTTCTCTAAAAACTTTTCCACTAAAGATCTCAGAATGAATATCTGATCTACACAACCTCTTCCCTTCCTAAAGCCTCCCTGTTCTTCTCCAACTAATTTATCTGTTCTTTCTCTAACTCTGTCAATAAGTATCCTACCATACACTTTTCCTATTATACTAAGAAGACAAATGCCCCTATGATTACCACACACTTCTTTTTCCCCTTTTCCTTTGTACAAGGGAATAATTATACCTGATGATAATAATATAATATAATGTTATGATCTAGATATTCTGTATATTTTGGTTCAAGCAGTTTATCAGTAAGACAGTGAACAGAATGTGTTATGTCTGTATTTTTGGAAAATAATAATCATTTCGGCCTTAAATCATACCTAAAAAATTGGAGAAATGAGTGCTAGAAGACTTAAAAGAGTCTAGGGGCATTGGGTAAAAAAAACATTTTTCAAAAATTTCCATCACTGCTCAGCCAATTCCAATATCAATCCAACTATCAGATATTTACATTCTGATACAGATACAAATGTTAATCAGTGTTTATGTGCCGATTTACAGCACTGTATTTCTTGTACCATATGTGCATCCCCCAAGCACTGCTTCATATCCCCATGCTGATTCTCCCACCTGACCATTTAAATCCCCACCCAAAACAACAATCCCTTCATTCACCATGCCACCAATCACATGCATCAAATAATCCCAGAATCTGCCCTTTTCTTCATCATCCAAGCCAACTTGCTGAACAGATGCCAATTTTAAAGTAACCAGAAGTTTTCCAAACAATATTTACAAGTATATATTCAATACATACGCCACTCATTTTCATCAACACAATCTAACCTCCTGTATGCAGCAGACATCCACCCACCTCCTCCTCAAGGTCTCCCTCACTTCCCTCCCTCTACACCTCAAGCTGACCACATTCCAAGATGCCACTCTGAACTCCTTGGGTGATTTAATTACCTCAGGCTTGTTATTCCTTCTTGGAAGGAATTGTTTGTGGGTTCATAGTCTTTGGTTCCTTCTTACTCGCGTAAAAAAAAAAAAAAAAAAAAAAAAAATGGGTGCAGAAGGTGAGAAAGATGTGGGATGAGGTCATTAAGTGTGACCTCAGGGTGCAGGGACTGAACAGGGAGGCTGCCATGGATCATGCAGCATGGAGAGGTGCCATTAGGGGTCCAAGGCCGACGCATGCAAGCGTGTTGGAGCCTTCAAATTCAAAAATGAAATGAAACAAAACGAGAGCTGAGCCAGGTGTGCCGTATATTGCATTGGGCTAGATATTGTGATGACAGATAATTGAGAGCTTATTATACAAAAAGGAAGAATGTGATACCATATTTTGTGTCATAAAAGATGCTGCAGTATGTAAGACGCACACTAATATTGGAAGAGCAAGTCTTATGTCAGAAGTTTTGACTTCTAACCAACACCCATTGCAACCTTAGCTTGATAAGGTCATTATGCACAAACATTCACTCTCACCTTTCAGTATCTCCTTTCAGTACTGTTCATCAGTTAATGGTTTCATTATTAATGAATATTAGAACTAAAATACTGAAAATCTGTATCACAGTCATACAGATAAACACTACAGGTTCCCTGGATGAATGTTGTGAGAAGAAGTGCATGATCAGGGATTTAGCACACCTTTTGAAGTGTGTGTTTTTGGCGTATCAGACAAAGACAGGATTCTGGAGTCTTGAATGATAAGTGAATGGACGTGTGGTCAATTGGAATGGGCAAACTTGGACTGTCTGGGCATTGCTACTCCTCACCCTGCCCTAGGGTGGGAGGTCTGCATGTGATGATGATGATGATAATCTATCTATCTATCTATCTATTGCCAGACTCCTCAATCCCGTTTGGGGTGGCCAAAAACAAATCGCCTCCAAGTCGACCTGTCCCCCACCATTTCACTGCCTTGCTCCCAACTCACACCCCCCTCTCTCATATACCTCTCCACCCCATCCCTCCATCTCATCCTTGGCCTCCCCCTTCCTCTTCCCCCTCCACTTCACTCACATACACTCTCTTCGTCAGTCTTTCACCCTCCATCCTCTCCACATGGCCAAACCACCTCAGTGTGTTCCTCATAACGCTTCCTATCACATCCACATCCACACCACAACGGTCCTTTATATCCTCATTCATCAGCCTGTCTCTCCATGTGACTCCCCAGGCTCCTCTTAAATAACTCATTTCACTGCTCTCACTCTTGACTTGTGTCCTTCCAGCAACGTCCAAGCTACACTTCAATACGTTAGAGTTGGTATCATAATACTGTCATGTAGTACCTTTTTCACTTCCATGCTCACTTCCCTGTTTCTTATCAATGCTTTCAAAGAGCAGGCAACCTTTCTTCCCTGCTGTACCCTTTCAAGCACTTCCACCCTCCAAACCTCCATCCTTACTCATCACACTACCCAAGTACTTAAACGTACTCACATTTTCCAATTCCTCACCATCCAACCTCGCTGTACATTCACTAACTTCACCTCTCTCAAAGACCATCACTTTACTCTTCCCTACATTCACCTTTAGATTCCGTTTCTTACACACTCTCCCAAACTCATCCACCAAGCCTTGCAGCTCCCCTTCGTCTTCATTCAACAACACAGTATCATCTGCAAACAACAGTACAGGGAGTTTCCAAACACTATCCTCTCTCACCACAGGCCACTCCAACATCCACTACCCTACCTTGTACCTCTTTTATTACCCCATCCATGTACAGATTGAACAACCATGGAGACATGACATATCCCTGTTTCAACCCAACTTTCAAAGAGAAAAATTGACTTAGTTCACCATCCACACGCACTGCAGCCTTAGCACCATCATACATACTCTTCACAGCATTCAACAACTTCCCATCTACTCCACATATTCTTAACACTTTCCACAATCCTTGTCTATCCACCCTGTCATATGCTTTCTCCAAATCCATGAAAGCCACATACAACTTTTCCCTTCTCTAAAAACTTTTCCACTAAAGATCTCAGAATGAATATCTGATCTACACAACCTCTTCCCTTCCTAAAGCCTCCCTGTTCTTCTCCAACTAATTTATCTGTTCTTTCTCTAACTCTGTCAATAAGTATCCTACCATACACTTTTCCTATTATACTAAGAAGACAAATGCCCCTATGATTACCACACACTTCTTTTCCCCTTTTCCTTTGTACAAGGGAATAATTATACCTGATGATAATAATATAATATAATGTTATGATCTAGATATTCTGTATATTTTGGTTCAAGCAGTTTATCAGTAAGACAGTGAACAGAATGTGTTATGTCTGTATTTTTGGAAAATAATAATCATTTCGGCCTTAAATCATACCTAAAAAATTGGAGAAATGAGTGCTAGAAGACTTAAAAGAGTCTAGGGGCATTGGGTAAAAAAAACATTTTTCAAAAATTTCCATCACTGCTCAGCCAATTCCAATATCAATCCAACTATCAGATATTTACATTCTGATACAGATACAAATGTTAATCAGTGTTTATGTGCCGATTTACAGCACTGTATTTCTTGTACCATATGTGCATCCCCCAAGCACTGCTTCATATCCCCATGCTGATTCTCCCACCTGACCATTTAAATCCCCACCCAAAACAACAATCCCTTCATTCACCATGCCACCAATCACATGCATCAAATAATCCCAGAATCTGCCCTTTTCTTCATCATTCAAGCCAACCTGCTGAACAGATGCCAATTTTAAAGTAACCAGAAGTTTTCCAAACAATATTTACAAGTATATATTCAATACATACGCCACTCATTTTCATCAACACAATCTAACCTCCTGTATGCAGCAGACATCCACCCACCTCCTCCTCAAGGTCTCCCTCACTTCCCTCCCTCTACACCTCAAGCTGACCACATTCCAAGATGCCACTCTGAACTCCTTGGGTGATTTAATTACCTCAGGCTTGTTATTCCTTCTTGGAAGGAATTGTTTGTGGGTTCATAGTCTTTGGTTCCTTCTTACTCGCGTAAAAAAAAAAAAAAAAAAAAAAAAAAAAAAATGGGTGCAGAAGGTGAGAAAGATGTGGGATGAGGTCATTAAGTGTGACCTCAGGGTGCAGGGACTGAACAGGGAGGCTGCCATGGATCATGCAGCATGGAGAGGTGCCATTAGGGGTCCAAGGCCGACGCATGCAAGCGTGTTGGAGCCTTCAAATTCAAAAATGAAATGAAACAAAACGAGAGCTGAGCCAGGTGTGCCGTATATTGCATTGGGCTAGATATTGTGATGACAGATAATTGAGAGCTTATTATACAAAAAGGAAGAATGTGATACCATATTTTGTGTCATAAAAGATGCTGCAGTATGTAAGACGCACACTAATATTGGAAGAGCAAGTCTTATGTCAGAAGTTTTGACTTCTAACCAACACCCATTGCAACCTTAGCTTGATAAGGTCATTATGCACACAAATGCACTCTCACCTTTCAGTATCTCCTTTCAGTACTGTTCATCAGTTAATGGTTTCATTATTAATGAATATTAGAACTAAAATACTGAAAATCTGTATCACAGTCATACAGATAAACACTACAGGTTCCCTGGATGAATGTTGTGAGAAGAAGTGCATGATCAGGGATTTAGCACACCTTTTGAAGTGTGTGTGTTTTGGCGTATCAGACAAAGACAGGATTCTGGAGTCTTGAATGATAAGTGAATGGACGTGTGGTCAATTGGAATGGGCAAACTTGGACTGTCTGGGCATTGCTACTCCTCACCCTGCCCTAGGGTGGGAGGTCTGCATGACGATGATGATGATGATAATCTATCTATCTATCTATCTATTGCCAGACTCCTCAATCCCGTTTGGGGTGGCCAAAAACAAATCGCCTCCAAGTCGACCTGTCCCCCACCATTTCACTGCCTTGCTCCCAACTCACACCCCCCTCTCATATACCTCTCCACCCCATCCCTCCATCTCATCCTTGGCCTCCCCCTTCCTCTTCCCCCCTCCACTTCACTCACATACACTCTCTTCGTCAGTCTTTCACCCTCCATCCTCTCCACATGGCCAAACCACCTCAGTGTGTTCCTCATAACGCTTCCTATCACATCCACATCCACACCACAACGGTCCTTTATATCCTCATTCATCAGCCTGTCTCTCCATGTGACTCCACAGGCTCCTCTTAAATAACTCATTTCCACTGCTCTCACTCTTGACTTGTGTCCTTCCAACAACGTCCAAGCTTCACTTCCATACGTTAGAGTTGGTATCATAATACTGTCATGTAGTAACTTTTTCACTTCCATGCTCACTTCCCTGTTTCTTATCACTGCTTTCAAAGAACGAGCAACCTTTCTTCCCTGCTGTACCCTTTCAAGCACTTCACCCTCCAAACCTCCATCCTTACTCATCACACTACCCAAGTACTTAAACGTACTCACATTTTCCAATTCCTCACCATCCAACCTCGCTGTACATTCACTAACTTCACCTCTCTCAAAGACCATCACTTTACTCTTCCCTACATTCACCTTTAGATTCCGTTTCTTACACACTCTCCCAAACTCATCCACCAAGCCTTGCAGCTCCCCTTCGTCTTCATTCAACAACACAGTATCATCTGCAAACAACAGTACAGGGAGTTTCCAAACACTATCCTCTCTCACCACGGCCACTCCAACATCCACTACCCTACCTTGTACCTCTTTTATTACCCCATCCATGTACAGATTGAACAACCATGGAGACATGACATATCCCTGTTTCAACCCAACTTTCAAAGAGAAAAATTGACTTAGTTCACCATCCACACGCACTGCAGCCTTCGCACCATCGTACATACTCTTCACAGCATTCAACAACTTCCCATCTACTCCACATATTCTTAACACTTTCCACAATCCTTGTCTATCCACCCTGTCATATGCTTTCTCCAAATCCATGAAAGCCACATACAACTTCTTTTCCTTCTCTAAAACTTTTCCACTAAAGATCTCAGAATGAATATCTGATCTACACAACCTCTTCCCTTCCTAAAGCCTCCTGTTCTTCTCCAACTAATTTATCTGTTCTTTCTCTAACTCTGTCAATAAGTATCCTACCATACACTTTTCCTATTATACTAAGAAGACAAATGCCCCTATGATTACCACACACTTCTTTTCCCCTTTTCCTTTGTACAAGGGAATAATTATACCTGATGATAATAATATAATATAATGTTATGATCTAGATATTCTGTATATTTTGGTTCAAGCAGTTTATCAGTAAGACAGTGAACAGAATGTGTTATGTCTGTATTTTTGGAAAATAATAATCATTTCGGCCTTAAATCATACCTAAAAATTGGAGAAATGAGTGCTAGAAGACTTAAAAGAGAGTCTAGGGGCATTGGGTAAAAAAACATTTTTCAAAAATTTCCATCACTGCTCAGCCAATTCCAATATCAATCCAACTATCAGATATTTACATTCTGATACAGATACAAATGTTAATCAGTGTTTATGTGCCGATTTACAGCACTGTATTTCTTGTACCATATGTGCATCCCCCAAGCACTGCTTCATATCCCCATGCTGATTCTCCCACCTGACCATTTAAATCCCCACCCAAAACAACAATCCCTTCATTCACCATGCCACCAATCACATGCATCAAATAATCCCAGAATCTGCCCTTTTCTTCATCATCCAAGCCAACCTGCTGAACAGATGCCAATTTTAAAGTAACCAGAAGTTTTCCAAACAATATTTACAAGTATATATTCAATACATACGCCACTCATTTTCATCAACACAATCTAACCTCCTGTATGCAGCAGACATCCACCCACCTCCTCCTCAAGGTCTCCCTCACTTCCCTCCCTCTACACCTCAAGCTGACCACATTCCAAGATGCCACTCTGAACTCCTTGGGTGATTTAATTACCTCAGGCTTGTTATTCCTTCTTGGAAGGAATTGTTTGTAGTTCATAGTCTTTGGTTCCTTCTACTCGCGTAAAAAAAAAAAAAAAAAATGGGTGCAGAAGGTGAGAAAGATGTTGGATGAGGTCATTAAGTGTGACCTCAGGGTGCAGGGACTGAACAGGGAGGCTTCCATCTATCATGCAGCATGGAGAGGTGCCATTAGGGGTCCAAGGCACACGCATTCAAGCGTGTTGGAGCCTTCAAATTCAAAAATGAAATGAAACAAAACGAGAGCTGAGCCAGGTGTGCCGTATATTGCATTGGGCTAGATATTGTGATGACAGATAATTGAGAGCTTATTATACAAAAAGGAAGAATGTGATACCATATTTTGTGTCATAAAAGATGCTGCAGTATGTAAGACGCACACTAATATTGGAAGAGCAAGTCTTATGTCAGAAGTTTTGACTTCTAACCAACACCCATTGCAACCTTAGCTTGATAAGGTCATTATGCACACATAAATGCACTCTCACCTTTCAGTATCTCCTTTCAGTACTGTTCATCAGTTAATGGTTTCATTATTAATGAATATTAGAACTAAAATACTGAAAATCTGTATCACAGTCATACAGATAAACACTACAGGTTCCCTGGATGAATGTTGTGAGAAGAAGTGCATGATCAGGGATTTAGCACACCTTTTTGAAGTGTGTGTTTTTGGCGTATCAGACAAAGACAGGATTCTGGAGTCTTGAATGATAAGTGAATGGACGTGTGGTCAATTGGAATGGGCAAACTTGGACTGTCTGGGCATTGCTACTCCTCACCCTGCCCTAGGGTGGGAGGTCTGCATGGCTTGATGATGATGATGATAATCTATCTATCTATCTATCTATTGCCAGACTCCTCAATCCCGTTTGGGGTGGCCAAAAACAAATCGCCTCCAAGTCGACCTGTCCCCCACCATTTCACTGCCTTGCTCCCAACTCACACCCCCCTCTCTCATATACCTCTCCACCCCATCCCTCCATCTCATCCTTGGCCTCCCCCTTCCTCTTCCCCCCTCCACTTCACTCACATACACTCTCTTCGTCAGTCTTTCACCCTCCATCCTCTCCACATGGCCAAACCACCTCAGTGTGTTCCTCATAACGCTTCCTATCACATCCACATCCACACCACAACGGTCCTTTATATCCTCATTCATCAGCCTGTCTCTCCATGTGACTCCACAGGCTCCTCTTAAATAACTCATTTCCACTGCTCTCACTCTTGACTTGTGTCCTTCCAACAACGTCCAAGCTTCACTTCCATACGTTAGAGTTGGTATCATAATACTGTCATGTAGTATCCCTCTTTATTAGGCAGAAGTGACAGCCTGGGAACTGCAATGCCCTGTGCCCTCTGGCACGTGCTAGATCCAAGCCCCATCCGATCTCTGCCCTAAAGCTGTGCTGATATAGCCTGCCCCACACTTTCCCTCAAGTCCGTCACTAGGTAGTGAGGGCAAAGTTTTGTGGCTGCTTGCCCTCACTGGTGCCAACATGTGATGCAGTATGGTATGGTGTGTGGTTATATAAAGTGCATGAGACAGAGAAAAGTGTTTGGTGAGTAAGCTGGCCTACTCTCCACATCAGTGACAGTGTGACACACTGAAAATGGCCAGTGAAGGAAGATGGTCAGGATAGACCTGAAGGTCTGGGAAACAGAAGCTCCAGCTTTCTTATCCTCCTCGGGAGTACCGCCCTGATCAGCTGATGCTACAGCCTACTCACCATAAATTGAAATGTAGACTCATTTCAAGAACATCAACACAACCCATTTCATCCACAAACTGATTAATCATAACTTACAAACCTGCCTACACCATATGTTATCCTATTGTTCTCCTTACAACAGCATGATAATGACCCACCTTTTGTGACTTGAAACCTGTAATTGTGCTACTAAGTGCAGACTGAAGTTTGATGAGAGGGATTGGTGAGGTGTGTGATCCAGCCTCTAGTGTCACAAGAATGCACTCCATTTCCACAAATGCAAGCTCTCCTCCTCTCCCAGTTACAGCACTGCTTCTCTGAACCTCCTTAACAGATCCCTCCTCCATTAGGGCCTCTTGTGCTTCCTCTGTTATTTGGTTATTTGGTTATTAATGAAGGGAGCATTCACTGATGTTCCAATATGATATGTCATACTGCAACTCTTGCATACCACACAAAGTATCTTAATTTACAAGAAGATTTATAACTGACAGCAGTAAAAACAAACAACAACTAAGGAATGTGTGTTAGTTGTATACAATGGACAGGAAAAGAAACACAGAGATCCATAATATATGTGGAGTACAGAGGTCTAGCAGAACATTCTTCTAAGAAAGTATCACTTACTGATTCATGAATAAATCCAGATTCACGGAAACAGACACTGTAAGAAGCTCTGATTCCAAAGGCAGGTGCCTGGAATCAGAGCTACTTGTGTATGTTTGTTGAATTTCCATGTACACATAAAAAAAAAACAAAGTACTATCTGTGTGCACTACTATCTGCAACCTTAATCATCTTTCTTTTGAACGTGTTACCATAGAAAGACTTGTTGTTCTGTGAATGTCAACAATAGGTTTAATAACAATAATAATCTATCTATCTATCTATTGCCAGACGCCTCAATCCCGTTCGGGGTGGCCACAAACAAATTGCCTCCACGTCGCCCAGTCCCCCGCCAATTCACTGCCCAGCTCCCAACTCACACCCCCCTCTCTCATATACCGCTCAACCCCATCCCTTCATCTCATCCTCAGCGTCCCCCTCCCTCTCTCCACCTCCACCTCACTCAAATACACTCTCTTCGTCAGTCTTTCACCCTCCATCCTCTCCACATGGCCAAACCACCTCAGTGTATTCCTTCTAATGCTTCCTATCACATCCACATCCACACCACAACGGTCCTTTATATCCTCATTTGTCAGCCTGTCTCTCTATGTGACTCCACAGGCTCCTCTTAAATAACTCATTTCCACTGCTCTCACCCTTGACTTGTGCCCTTCCAACAACGTCCAAGCTTCACTTCAATACGTTAGAGATGGTATTACAATACTGTCATGTAGTAACTTTTTCACTTCCATGCTCACTTCCCTGTTTCTTATCACTGCTTTCAAGAAACCTGCAACCCTTCTTCCCTGCTGCACCCTTTCAAGCACTTCACCCTCCAAACTTCCATCCTTACTCATCACACTACCCAAGTACTTAAACGTACTCACATTTTCCAATTCCTCACCATCCAACCTCACTGTACATTCACTGACTTCACCTCTCTCAAAGACCATCACTTTACTCTTCCCTGCATTCACCTTTAGATTCCGTTTCTTACACACACTCCCAAACTCATCCACCAAGCCTTGTAGCTCCCCTTCGTCTTCACTCAACAACACAGTATCATCTGCAAACAACAGTACAGGGAGTTTCCAAACACTACCCTCTCTCACCAAGGCCACTCCAACATCCACTACCCTACCTTGTACCTCTCTTATTACACCATCCATGTACAGTCTGAACAACCATGGAAACATGACACATTCCTGTTTCAACCCAACCTTCAAAGAGAAAAAAATCACTCAGTTCACCATCCACACGCACTGCTGCCTTAGCACCAACATGCATACTCTTCACAGCATTCAGCAACTTCCCATCTACTCCATATATTCTTAACACTTTCCACAATCCTTGTCTATCCACCCTGTCATATGCTTTCTCCAAATCCATGAAAGCCGCATACAACTTCTTTCCCTTCTCTAGAAACTTTTCCACTAAAGATCTAAGAATGAATATCTGATCTACATAACCTCTTCCCTTCCTAAAGCCTCCCTGTTCTTCTCCAACTAAATCCTCTGTTATTTCCCTAACTCTGTCAATAAATATCCTACCATACACTTTTCCTATTATACTAAGAAGACAAATGCCCCTATGATTACCACACACTTCCTTTTCCCCTTTTCCTTTGTACAAGGGAATAATTATACCTGACTTCCAATCCTCCGGAACTCTACCTTCCTCCCAGGCCAATCTGCACATCTTCCACATCCATTCTGCTACTATCTCTCCCCCACGCTTCATTATTTCACCACACACTCCATCAATTCCTGGGGCTTTCCCCAATTTAACTTTCTTCATTGCTTCCACAACTTCTATCCTACTGATTTCCTCCTGTCTTCTCACCTCCCTCCTTCTCCCAGCCATTCCCCAGCCACTTATACTCGCATCACTTCGATCCTCTATGTTCAACAATAATAATATAAATAATAATAATAATAATAATAATAATAATAATAATCCATGCATCCATCCATCATCCAATCCTACACTGCCCCATGAGGAGGGTAGGAGCCTGGGGCTAGGCAGTTGGTCCCAACATTTAAGATGTAAGTGAAATAATAATAATAATAATAATAATAATAATAACAATAATAATAAAAAAAGTAGGTCGCATGCCAGTGAAGTGGAGTGGAGGCTTGAATTATGAGTGAATATGTTTATGATCTGTATCAACGGACACAGTTCATACTCCTGCTTTCATAGTGTACAAACTCTCATATTCATAAAACAAACTTCTAAAAACATTACATTCCAAAATGTTTTTCACATAATATGAAGTTACCAATATCACGGGTCCTCACATAATCAATCCATGTTTGAAGAGAAAAGTCTTTTTGAGGAAAAATATAAGAATAGATGATAAATTACTAATAGAAAGTACTTCACTGCATTTAGTATTAATGCCAATATGGGCTATTTATTCCAGTACATGATTTTCTGATTAGCTAGTATGATTCTGGATTACAAAATTTTCCATTTTGCAATGAACTCTTTGGACCCAAGCATTCTGGATTTGAAAGTTTGTGCCATACCTACCTGTTTCTATTTCAGAATCCTATCTACTTCATTTTTTGAGTGGGAAATAGGATTATGATAATAATGATAATATACCGGTAACTCTTAGATTAAAAAAGACTAGGTAACAGCTTTTACTATAATGATAACAGCTCATGCCATATTACCCTCTGTGAGGTATGCATGTCTAAGGCTAGGCTACTTTAGTCCAGCTCATTTTAGGGTACACAATCAGGAAACACCTCTGATGACAGTACATGAATGAAAACATCCAGAAAACTTTCAGGATTCTGAACCAGAGTGCAAGACCTTCACCCCAACTGGTACCACAGACCACCATGAGTCATTTACTATACAGCACACTGCATATACAGTAAAAGTCCTATTATTCGGCATCTATGGGACCGGGCTGCTGCCGAGAAATTGGATTTGCCGAATAATCAAAAAACCTACTCACTCGGTACCTTAAATATATTGGTGAACACTCTCATCACCACTTATGGTATTACACCTGTGTTTTGTGAGAATACTGTATACTGTACAATACTGTAATCAATACAGTACTAGACCTGAATCTGAAATATATATATAATTTAGTGAACATTACAAGTGTAATGACACAGTAGGCCTACAAGTCAGATAACCCTTCCTGGATGGCCGAAATGATACGAAATATTACCTATAAGCACAGTACATCATTTGTATTGGTAAACATTGTCATCACTACTTATATTATTACAAATATGTTTGGAGTGAGTACTGTATACAGTACTTTTTCCAAACACAAAATAAAATAGTTGGAAAATTACATAAAATAAAGTGGAGGAATATGAATTGGTAAGGTCTGGTGAAAGTTAAACGTACATTTAGTGCTCATTCTTTTTTTCATTTTTTTGTTTACATGTGAAAGGGAGAGTATTGATGCAAACAGTAATGTATTCCATTAACCCCTTAATAACCTCCGACATTGAACAACCCTTTACAGTACCGATGTCAGTGATGTCGAGTTAGTGTGAGTCATGAAAAACTGTGAACAATTATGGAAGGGAACAAAGGTCACTGGTTTGTTTACACGACTCTGTGCTATGATTCCAAGCAGTCAGGGGGTCGCTTTATCTCAGATGTTTTCGCCCATTTGGTAAATGAACCGTAACTTTCTCAATTCTCCCGCGAATCATAGTGAATCATAGCATGGGTTTAAGATGCTAAATAACATTGCTAGGTGCGCCAGATGATTATCTTCACATCCTCAAGAAAATGGATGAAATTTAATCCCGCTTTGAGTACGTAGAGTAAGTTTCTTCCATTCTTCTGAAATCAATTTATTTTTCTTAAAGATGCGAAGATGATCGTCTGGCACACCTAGCAATGTGTTATTTAGCTTCCTAAACCCATGCTATGATTCGCTTTGAGTCATGGAAGAGTTGATAAAGTTAAGGTGCATTTACCAAATGGGCGAAAACATCTGAGATAAAGCAACCCCCTGACTGCTTGGAATCGTAGCATAGAGTCGTGTAAACATACCAGTGACCTTTGTTCCCTCCCTATAACTGTTCAGTTTATTTTTTATAGCTCACAATAACTTGACATCACTGACACCGGTACTGTAAAGGATTGTTCAATGCCGGAGTTTATTAAGGGGTTAATGAGATACATTACTGTTTGCATCAATACTCTTTCACATATAAACACAAAAACGAACAAAAGAATGAGCGCTAAATGTATGTTTAACTTTCATCAGGAAGACCTTAGCAATTCATATTCCCCCAGTTTATTTTACGTATTTTTCCGACTTTAGATTAGGTTAGGTTTAGTTAAATTATTAGGTACAGTTAAACTCGGTTAGGTTAGGTTTAGTTAAACACTTAGGGCAGTCCCTTCCGCCATTATGCTGAGGAATCAAAATACAAGAGCTGTCACAGCCGTACAGCTAAAAACAACTGGGAAACTGATTTAACATGCAACATTTATTTATGGGTAATGCATTACAGTATCAGAGGTTCATGGGCTACGCAATTAGCGGTAAATGTCATTTTCAGGAAGGCGTCAAGAATGAGCGAATTTCAAGAATTAGCGAGGGGGCTTGGAACATTCAAAAATTAGCGAGGGGGCTTGGAACATAACCCTCACTAATTTGGGGGGATGGTTACTGTACTGTATGATACTGTGCAGTATTGTAATCAATACAGTAGTATACCTGATTATAGTGAACATATAGAAATGTAATGAAACATTAGGCCTACAAGTCACAGATAACATTTCCTTGACTGCCAAGATTATTCCAGACATCTGCCGAACAATCAAAGATTTTCGTAAATGGAACTATTTCTCAAAACTGCCGAAATGTCGGATCTACCAAATAATCAGCTGCCGAATAATAGGACTTTTACTGTATAGGGTACACTAAAGAAGCATATGACTCACCAACTTCAAGGAAGGAAAACTCTGCAGGATTGAGGGCACGAGGCTGCCACATCCCTATCCAGTCCTGTCCCACTTCAAGACTCCCCCCATCACTCTTTTCACCCTGTCCTGTGTCTCCTTCACTGGACAGAGTTCCTGCGATGCTACTAAGCAGCTCGATGATTCCTAGTTAAAGAAAAGTTTAACTGGTCAGAAGAGTTCCAGTTTTTACACCATTGAGTTCAAGGTTAAATAATGTACTGTACTGCTTTTACATCTGGACAGCTATATCTCTTAATACTGCAGGATGGGATGACTGCTATGCCAACAACTACAGTGCCAGTCTGACATCTTTAAATATTATTATTAAAAATTCATGGTGTGGCATATCCTTGGCCAATCCGAGAAACTGAGCAAATGCTAATTGTTAACAAAACAAGGTTATGCTAGTTATTGACAAAACAAGGTTATTAGCATAGAAAAGTACATCCATTATCTGACATGCTTAGGAATTTAGCCTTCCTTGATTGGTATTTCATCTTAAAAATAACATGTATCACATGAATTATACATAAAACTTAAGTGCCCTGTAGCTGGCTTTACTCATTCAAAATACAACACAGTACAGTAACCAAACAACTGGGTTATTCAAATAGTGGACTCAGATGTGACAAGCTTTGGTGTGGACCCCAGCCTGTTCTTTCTCTCTCCCTGAAAATACTTTCACAGGGTTCTTTTCTAAAGTGCATAGCCTACGCTAGTAATAATATCTTGTCTCTTGTAGGGGGAGGGAAGGCTCTTACTGGGGGCATGACTGAGATCAGTGCTCATGGCCAGAAAAATGCCATTAGTAGTCAACAGGTACTGACTGTGAAACCAAAGAGCAGTGCTGATGCCCAGACAAGTCAAATGGGACCAGAAGACATCAGAGGTGTACTTAATTCGGTACCAGTTGATAGCTGCCTCATGACTAAGGCTGGTGGGCTAGTGATCAAGTTTCTGTCAGCCAAGGCCAAAAAGGTGAAGCAACTGGGGTGCTGAGTGATCATTTTGGCTCTAATGGCACTTTTTGCTTATCAGAGCCAAAGAAAATGCTGCCAAAAATTACCGTGACAGGCCTTTCCTCTTCCCAGGGCGATGCTGACATCATCCCAAACATTCTAAGAAAAAACAATAAAATTAAGATGCTCATTGATCGACGTTGTACCCTCAACCTTCTCTGAACTTGGAATGACACCAAAACTGCCATCTTGAAGATGTCGCCAGAGGTGAGATCCTCCATCACAGAACAGGGCAACTATCTATGTGGATCTTACAAGATGCCACACTGTTGACAGATTCTGGGTTACACAGTGTCATCACTGTCAGGGTTTTGGTCATTCATGTGAGAGGTGTTCTAGAAATAACGATGAACTTAAATGTGTTTTTTGTGCTGGAGCCCATAAATCTAAGGACTGTAGTAACAGAAATTCTCCCAAGTGCATCTGCTGCTCTTCCTTAAGACATCAAGGTGCTAATTCTAATTCACTGTCGGCAGCCAATTTTGCATTAAGTTGAGACTGCCCAGTTATGATTTCTCATAGGAATAGACTGATTGAAAAACAACAATTTCAACCATTCAAAAAACTGACTACATCCCTCTTGAACCACTTAAGGATGGGTCTTTTAAATATTTGTTCCATCCGTGATAAGACACTCTACAGTATATTAATGAAAATCTAAATCAGCATGAGCTTGACATTTTGTGCTTGACTGAAACCTGGTTGTATGAATCCAATATTGATATTATTTGTAATGCTTTGCCCAAGACATATTCTATTATAAGTATTCCCAGGCCTATTGTTGACTATCCGGGAGGTGTAGCACTCATCTACTTGGCAGCACTTGCAAATGTTTCTCTCATACTCTCAGACCTGACCCCATCTTCATTTGAATTTATGAAAGTATTAATAAATTTTAATCAGAATACCATTAGAACTGCAACTGTCAATCAGGCAGGTCATCGGGATATGGACTGAGGTTTAATGGAGGAGTTTGGGCAGTTTCTTGAAGTGATTTCTCTTAAACCTGGAGTATTTCTTGTTGTCGTGATTTCAATTATTGGGTTGACAGTCCAGAGTCAAAGCTGTTTTCTTCAGAATTCCTTGAACTGATCACTCAAAATAATTTTTTCAATCATGTGAGTGGTCCAACTCAAGTCTCGGGACATGTCCTTGACTTGATCTTGTCCCCTGTTGGTTGCAGACGCGTATCTTATGCGGAGGTTGACTCAGTTGACCCCCTCATCTCTGATCATGCTCTGATCACTCTTAGTTTTGATATCCCAAAATTCCCTTCCTATAAAAAGGTCATTAGGTTCAGAAATTACAGGAATGTTGACCGCCAGTTGATGTGTCTTGAAAACGATCAGCGTTTACACTACACGGATTTTTCAAATCTTTCTTCTGAATTGGTTGATATATATAACAATGAGCTTAGGTCAATTTTGACCATTACTGTCCTGAGGTAGTAAAAACAATCACTGTACATGATAATTCTCCATGGTATGGTCCATCCATTAATTCTTTGTGTAGACAGCGTAGAATGGCAAAACTTGAGTGGCACTTGCAGCAGACCAAATTAACTTGTTTGCATTATGTTTTTGCGAGAAGAGCAGTCATTCACACTGTAAAAGCCCAAAAGGCTAGGTATTATCAAAATAAAGTTGATTCATGTGGTGGTGATAACAAAAAAAAAAATGTCTGCAGTTGTGTACGATTTGGTTGGTCGGGGAAATGTAATTGTTAAACCAACTTCTGTATCTGATGCCCAATTGGCTTCTGATTTTGCTTCATTTATTACAACCAAAGTATCTTGCATAAGAAGTGAGTTAGACAATGGTTCTTCTAGTGAAAGGTACTCAGTTGACTTCCAATTACGGTGCACTGAGGACCATTTGCTTTGAACATTTCATCCACTGGATGTAAACAAAGTCAAATGTTACATCAAAGAACTTAATAAAACATTTTGCCCACTCAACCCATGTAACATGTCACATCTGCCTGATGTGTAAGAGCACGCTCCAGAATGTATCTGCAACATGATAAATAGATGCTTCTTGGAAAGTAATGTTGTGCAGTCTGAGAAACATGCTTTGCATAGGCCCTCAATCAAGAGATCTGGCCTTGATGTCGAGAGCATGAAAAATTATCGCCCTGTCTCTATCCTGTCTTTCTTATCTAAGATTACTGAACGGGCCATACATGATCAACTCTTACCACTACTGGATCATAACAGAGTCGTTCCTGTTGTTCAACCAGCATACAGAAAATACCATTCAACCAAAACTGACAAGGACTCATAGTGACTTGGTGGCAAACACCTGTAGTGGGATGTCCTCTCTCCTAGTTCTGTTGGATCTGTCTGTAGCATCTGATACAGCAGATCATAAACTATTGTTGGATGATCTGTATCTTTATGGCATTCGTGACTGTGCTGCTTTGCTTCTCAAGCCATATCTGTTGGACAGATCTCAGAGAGTGGTTTTTGATTATGCTAGCTCTGATTCTGCTCCCCTTTTGTTCGGAGTCCCTCAAGGATCAGTTTTGGGTCCAATTCTATTTACTAACTACATGAGTAGTTTAACGTCATTACATGATGCTCACGATGTGTCCTGTCACTTTTATGCTGATGACACTCAGCTCCATGTTAAGATGTCAGCTATCAACGATACTAAGCTTGAATCTCTATTGTCTGATATTAAGATTTGGATGACTAGGAGGAAACTTAAGCTGAATGATCGCAAAACTGAGATCATCATCATCAGAGGAAACAGAAGGGGTGATGACAATGATAATGCCCTGGCTTTGTACATTGGCATGTCACAGCTTCATCCATCAGTTCTGTTCAAAATCTGGGTGTTTATTTTAATTCAAAGTTAAATTACAAAGAATAAATTAATCAAGTTGTTAGAGGGTGTAACTTGCACATCAGATATCTGTACTCTGTGAGAAAATTCCTGAATAGACATTGCCTCTTAACACTGGTCCATGCAATGGTCTTGTCTCTTGTTGATTATTGTAATTTACTGTGGACTGGTCTTCCAAATAATATACTAACAAAAGTTCAGTCAGTGCCGAACAGGGCAGCACGGCTTATCTTTGGTTTCCCCCCAAGAACCTTGACTATCCCATTCCTGATTGAGCTGCATTGGTTACCAGTAAAGGCTAGAACTGAATTTAAACTGTGTCTTATTACATTCAAGTTCTTCAGTTTAGTTGCTGAACTGTTAAAACTTTCATCAGCAGGTGTGATGTTATGTAGTGAAGATGATTCCCTGCGACTTAACGAGCCTGCAGCCATTCACCAGTCATCTTTCTCTTATCGTTCTTTTGTGTATAGAGCCCCTAGATTATATAATACAGTGAACTCTCAAATTTGGCAAGTAATAGGTGTGAAAAAAAAACTCGCCAAAGTGGAATTCGCCAAATCTGAACTGAATAACTAATGGGAAAAAATAAACTGTTTCTAGGCATGCATGACTGGACTGACTTTCCACCTATACTATAACATTACTGGGTGCAAATCATGTGATAAACACACATAACATGATTCAATTTAATTAATTTTAGCCAAGAAACAATACAAAACAGAAAAACTCACATAAGAAAAGAAAATAATGCTACATGTGGCGTATGGTGTGCAGATGCTTTAGGTGGTACCTGAAGCCTCACAATTTGACACATTTTCTGGCCTTGATCTATCATCTTAATAACTTTCTCTTTGTCCTGCAAAGTGTACTTATTGAATTTCTTCCCAACTCTGTACTCATGTTTTGGCCCTTTCTTCACATCTGGGCGATTTGGTGGTCTGCCATGGTCACCCATTCCACCTTCCTGTGTTTCATCAGCCATTAGATGTTCTCAAGTCCTCAGCACAGGTAGGAATCACAATAATACACAAAGTGCTGCAAACGTGATGGTGGTTGGCTGAGAAGTGTACCGCACATGATTGTGGCTGGCAGAGAAGTTTAAACAAAGATGTCACGAAACTTCAAGAGGTTCAAGAAGACGAGACTTGAATATCACAATACAAACTAAATTTCGTTGAAACTAATTCAGATTAATAAAAAAATGGCTGAAATTAATTGGCATAAAATTACAGAATACAGTTACGGTACATTTTTATAAACAACTTGCCAAGTATGATATTTCTGCCGCCAAATCAGAGTGTTGCGTACAATCCCATCCCATCGCCAAAAGTGAATTCGCCAAATAAAAACTCGCCAAATGTGAGAGTTCACGGTAGATTGCCAGTGTCCATGAGACAACTCTCTTATGTTGAATCCTTTAAGAGACAGCTGAAAGCCTTTCTTTTTTCAAAATGTTATGACCTGGAGAGAGGTAGTATGATGGATGAGTATAAGGTTTAATTACTGCCATTTTCATATATGTGTATATATATATATATATATATATATATATATATATATACAGTATATACTCAAGGTAAGTAATTTGAATATTGTAGGAAAATACGTTACCTTACCTCTTAGTTCTCACTGTTGCCTTCAATGTAGTCCCGTTGGGCATGTATAAAGTGGTCTCAGGGTTTTTTTCCACAAGCCCATGCATCCCTGCAAGGCTTCGGGAGTGATGGTCTTGAGCACCTCCTGAGATTCTGTCTGGATCTCTCAATCGAGTCAAATCGATGCCCTTTCAGTTGTAATTTCAGGTTGGGAAACAGGATAAAGTTGCAGGGAGCAAGGTCTGGGGAACTCGGTGGGTGGGGAATGACTAACACATTAGTGGAAGCCAGGAACTGCCGGACAACAACTGATGTGTGGGAGGGGGCGTTGTTCCTCCACTGTTCTGGATGTCTGCCGCGGATGTTCTCCCTCAGACGCTGCTTAACTCACAGTAAAACTTTCCGCTGGACAGATTGACCAGGTGGGATGAATTCCTTGTGAGCAATCCCATGGATATCAAAGAAAACGATCAACATCGACTTGACATTGCTGCGAACTTGACGCACTTTTTTCGGCCTCAGTGAATTGGGAGACTTCCACTGCGATGACTGCTGCTTTGTCTCCAGGTCATAACCATAAATCCATGATTCATCACCAGTTATGATCTTGGAGATAAAGGTGGCGTCATCTCTGACCTAATTCTTAAGCTCCCTGCAAACTGTCATGCTATGTGCCTTCTGCTCGTCACTCAGCACTCTTGGCACAAATTTTGCAGCAATGCATCTCATGCCCAACACGTCCGACAAAATGCGTTGCGCGCTCCTGTATGACAGTCCAACGACATCACAAACATCATGGATAGTTCGTCTATCATCTGCAAGGATAGCCTGATGAATATTTCCAACGTTTTCTGGTGCTGGCACCGTTGACAGTCATCCAGAACGGTCATCGTCTTTGACGGACATACATCCTTCCTCGAACCACTTGTATCAGAAAAATTTTCTGCTCTGGGACATGGCATTGTCACCAAAGGCTTGCTGAAGCAACTGGTGAGTTTCTGCTGCTGTCTTGTTACTCTTGAAGCACGAAGGGGTCCGCCATTGCAAAACCGCCAAACCACCTACACTCCATGTTACAACAAGCGTAGCTCAACAACACGTCTGCTCACAGACATGGCCGGGGCCACACTGACGCACAAGGGGTGCTGCTGACTTCTCCTACCAGCAAAAGGCAAAACGGCAAACAGTTGGCTCCCTCTGCTCAAATTGCTGGAACTTTTGGGTAGCACTTTGTATACATATGCATATATATATATATATATATATATATATATATATATATATATATATATATATATATATATATGTTTTACTAATGTAGCTTGTATTTTATATGAGAGATGTCACAATTCTTGTAACTGTAAAAATAATGTATATGTGCACTGAGCGCTAGTGAATTCCCAAAGGAAGAACTGGCACTTTTGAGAAACAAAAGACCAGATTATAATTATTATCTATTTCACAGTTTATCAATGTCATTGTTGTTGTCATAGTCGGATCATCATCATCATCACTGTCGTCATAATCCCAACTTCTTTTCTAAGATGACATGAGGAAAGGCGCAGAGAGCATGAAAAAAATGATCAAGAGAGATCTAACAAAAGCCTGCTCAAATGAATGGACAACACACTCATTCACTCACCATTCAAGCCCCCAGAAACATAACTCAATCCCACAGGCCACCTTTCCACACATTTTTTTATTTTTATTTTTTTAAATAATGAATGGAGGACGGAAAAACAAAGGAAAAAAAAAAAATAAGTCCATGTGCCTAAAGGCATCCTCCATTCATAAAATATTTATAAAAGCTGGATTTAAATTGAAGTGGATTAAATGTTTGTGGGAAGCAACTCCCAGGCAGAGGTTCTGCACTGCAGGAGAGAGAGTGTGAGTTCATGGGCACTCCCAGCTGCCCAAGTATTTTGGGAGAAAATGTGAAGGGGAGGCACAATTGAAGCCAGTTCGTCAGAGCACTTACGGTAAAAATATTGATAAAATAATGCTAAAGAAGCAACACCTCCATGTACTGAAAATGGAGGAAGGTCCTGCATAATGCTAAAGAAGCAACACCTCTACGTACTGGTAACGGCGGAAGGTCCTGCGTTATGGCAGGATTATTGATTAACCTAATGGCTTTATTTTGAATTTTGTCCAACTGCCTCAATGCAACAGCTCCACATCCACTCCACAGTGGTGAACTGTATTTGATCAGAGAACGCAGATGACTTTTGTACATTGTGGCCATCTGCTCGTCAGTGAAGAACTCACAAACTCTGTACATAAGTTTCAGTTTTTTAGAAGCATTTTTTAGCAAGGGATTTAACATAAGCTGTCCAGCTTAGGTTGGGGTTTAGAGTAACACCTACGCTATCAATTCTAGTGGATATGGGAATACTGACATCATTTAAAATTATGTGAGAGTCTGAGGGATTCTTTCTGTTGGAGAAATTAATTAATATATTTAGTTTTCTGATCATTAAATGAGACCAGATTTGTTTGTCCCCACTGATTAATTTCAGAAAGGTCCTGGTTCAGAGAAACTGCTGTGTTTATTTGGGAATTTATAATATCAGATTGTGTAAAGGAGGTACCAAATGTGAAAGAACTATAAAGGGTCGAGTCATCAGCATAAGAGTGTATTGGGTTGTGAGTGACAGACAGGAGGTCATTTATATGAATGAGAAAGAGGGTTGGCGCCAAAACTGATCCCTGAGGTACGCCAGCATTTATGTGCTTCATAATTAACTGTCAGGTAGAGTCAATTTGATACCCATCATATCAACAAGAAAAACAAGGGAGCCAAACCCTATCATACACTCCTCCATACAAAGTTTTTCCAACAAGCTTGATCCACTGTCACTTTCCTGGTCTCATCAGCCTCCATTCCTTGCTCTCTCACATTCATTTACCATATCTATTTACCTTCTTCTTGATCTACCAAACTTCCTCCCACCTTTAAATACCTTTGAATTCACTCAAATAAACCTTTTTTACCACTCTTTTCACATCCACTCTCTCCATATGGCAACACCATCTAACCACATTCTCTTTGGTGTTCACAGGCTTCCTTCCTACACATATTTCAGACATCACATTATTCCTCATCCTACCCACTCACCACACTCCACACAAATTCCTCAATAACCCCATTTCCATTGCTCTTACTCCTGACTTTTCATTTTCAAGCCACACCAAAGTCTTATGCCAATATGTTAATGCAGGCACTGCAATTCCTCAATGAAAGCCTCTTGTAGCTGCCACACTCAGACCTGTGTTTCATAACATGGTCTTCATAGCACCAGCCACTTTGGTTATAAAAATTAAATCTGTGTACCTTGCCTCAGTTATCAGATTCATGTATCCCAGCAAGAAATGCTACTTGTGCAGTAAACAGCGATACGTTCTACCATCTTAAAAGGCTTTTTTTTTTTTTTTTTTTTTAAGACATGAAAAATCCCCATGTGGGAGGAACACAGCTGTACATGGGGAGGAACACAGCTGATGCAATATCCTTGTAAATGCCTTAACACATCTGTGATGACTCGGCTGAAAGCCTTCGAGAAGTGCAAAGGCAATAGTTGCACCAAAGTCCCAAAAGGAAAATGGCCAAGAATCTGAAAGGAATGTGAATGATCAAGTTGTGCATGCCTGACAGAGACCATACCAACAGTAAGAGGGTTATGAGAGGAAAGTTCTTCCACAATCTTCTTTCTGAGGAAGACACAAAGACTCTGGAAATGCAAGAGAATAATGCAAAACGGTTATAAGTAGGATGGTCTGAATACAAACAAACTTACAGTTAGATGAGAACGTGCAAGTTGACAAGCAAAGGCGAAAGGATCTAAGCACAGAACAATAGTTTTTAAAAATAATGAGAGGAACCTTATAAAGACTGCATTTTTTTAGTACCAAAGCAAGAGGGGGCAAGAAGTATATCTTCTGAAAGTATTTTAACTACAGGGATGAGGAATTCAGAGGGGTGGGGGTGCTCACCATCCACTCATTCGATGTAGTCCTGCTCTCGGGTGTCTGCCCATTCCTCTCCTCCGTCCTTCCTTCCTTCCATCCTCTTCTGTCTTCTTTTCCTTCATTCTTTCCTTTTCCTTCTGCCTAAGAGTAACTTTACACTCCCTCTTTTCTTTCTTTCTTTCCTTCATTCTTTCCTCTTCCTTCTGCCTGTGGGTGCCTCTACACTGAGTGACAAGCCAAACAGTTTCCTGTACTGTACACCAGGAAACCATTTACAACACTGGATGGTAACCATATAACCAAATTTTGGTGCATGGTGGTTTAGTAGGTAATTATTGTGCTCCAATCAGATTGAGCCAGTGAAGGTTTATATCCAAGGGGTGGTTGGGGTTGATTGCTCATGTGATGCCACTCAGGGGTGAGGCTGGTCACTCTCAACTTAAATGTCAGGACCAACTGCCTAGCCCCAGGCTCCTACACTCCTTACGGGGCAATGTAGGATTGGATAATGGATGGATGGATGGAAAGATGAAGCAACACATAATTGAATTACATCATATTGTTTTGTTTATAAAGGCTCCAATGTGCTTCCACGCATCGACCTTGGTCACCTAATGGCAACTCTCCATGCTACTCGATCCCTGGCAGCCTCCCTATTCAGTCCCATATCCCTGAGGTCACACTCAATGACTTTGTCCAAGGTCTGCCTCTTGCAACACTACCACCCACCGTGTTATCAATTCTCACTTTCTGCACCCAATTATCATCCTCCATCCTCTCCACATGCCCAAACCATTTCAATCAACCTCTCATCACAACACCAATACAGTCAAGTCCCACCCTACCTCTTAACTCTTCCATTGTACACCTAACCCGCACCAGGTTTTGCATTCAAGGACGCACTGTACATCCACCTAATCACTGTCATTTCTGTATATCTGTGCCTGCAAATATTCACATCGTTTACTGCCCAGGTCTCTCTACCATACAGCATTGCACTCCTAACAAATGCCACATACAAAGATCCCTTTGCATGGACGGGGAGCCCTTTCAGTGTCAGTAGAGGCAACAGCTCTCTGAACTTCATTTAACCACTCCTCACTCTAGCCATAGAGCTAGCTCCAGCCCCACCTCCAGCATATAACATGTCTCTCAAGTAATAAAACTCTTCCACACACTTGAGAGACTCACCGGCATGATTAATCCTTTTACACCTGACAATCTCCACATGCTCTCCCCGACACAATGCACACACAAAATTGGTATTATTTAAAAGTCTACCTCTAATACCATTACATCTCTTATGACCCACTTATCACAAACACTGCACATAATGAAATTACTTCCCAAGCCATTGTGGCAAATCACACATGGCCATTCTCCCTCTTCTTTCACAGTATAGCCACCAACCCTAGATACCATCACTTTTGTTTTATCTGCTTTTACTCCCAAGCCTTTGTGGCCTATACCATCTCTCCACTGCCTAAATCTTTCCTCCAACTCTCTTTCATTCTCTGCAATCAACACCAAATCATAGGAATACAACATCTCCCACAGAGGTTCATTTCTGAAGTCACATGAGAAGGGCTTCAAGCACCATGATAAACAACAAGGGGCTCAAGACTGACCCCTGATGCACACCAACATTCACTGAAAACTCATAACTCAAATCTCCATTCACTCTCACTGGGTGCGAGCACCCACATACATAGCCATAACCACTCTAACCAGCCACTCCTTGATCCCAATCATTATCATTACCCACTTCACCACCTCCCTAGGGACTCTGTCAAAGGCCTTTTCCAAACCTACAAAAACAAAGTACAGATCCCTTTTCATCATCATCATCATCATCATCTGGACCTCCTTTCCCACTCTAGGGCAAGATGAAGAGTAGCAATGTCCAGACAGCCAAAGTTTGCCCAATTCAATGGACCAAGCTTCCATTCACTCATCATTCATGCCCATAGAATCCTGGCTCCAACAGATAGGCCTCCCCCCAAATTCACCATGTTCTGTGGCTTCATATACCCATCTGACAGGGTCAATCTGAACGCTGCCACGTTAAAATGGGATGCCAAATTCCTGGTTATGTGCTTCTCCGCACAAAATTCATCTAGCCAGCTCTGTCTCTTGTCAGCCCCCTTAGCCTCACTGACTTCCATACCTCTCTTCCTCACACACTCACACATTCATACACCATATCTCTCCACCTTCTTCTTGGCCTACCTCACCTCCTCCCTCCTTTAAATTTTCTCAGATATACATTTTTCACCCCTCTCTTGCCATCCATTCTATCCACATAACCATACCATCTCAGAACACTCTCTCTGATTCTGGTGTCCACAGACTTCCTCATTACGCATCTCTCACAGACCACATTATTCCGTATCCTATCCACTCTCTGTACTCCACATACATTCCTCAGCAGTCCCATATCCACTGCTCTCACTCTTGACTTTTCATATTCATGCCACACCAGAGGCTCACACCCATATGTTAAAGTTGGCATTAACACCATGTAAGCCTCGCGCAGCTGCAATGCTCAAGTTTCTGTTTTTTATCAAGGCCTTCATAGCATTAGCTACTTTCCTTCCTTTTGTCACTCTACTTTCAACTTCTTTTCCACATTTTCCTCTCTTCTCTATCACTGTACCCAGGTGTTTGAACTCTCTCACCAATTCCAATCTCTTTCCATTCACTGTAACATCACACTGAGAGTCACCTTCTCTCTATATAACCATCACTTTACTCTTTTCTACATTTGCTCTCATGGCAGAACGCTCACAGACATCTACAAAATCTGCCCTAGTCTACCAAGTTCTTGTCCAGTACTTGCATGTAGCACTGCATCATCAGCATACAACAAATTTCAGATATTTCTTCCATCACCATTCATTACCAAAGTCATCCCCCTCTCCAATACTCGTGTTTTTACTTCTCTCATCACCCCATCCATATATATATTGAACAACCATGGACACATCACACAACCTTGTCACACACCCACACTGATCGTGAACCAATCACTTAGATGTCCATTTACCATTACACATGCTTCACGACCATCATAAAAACTCCTGACGACACCTAGCAGCTTACCATCTACACTGTGCTTGCACAAAACCTTCCATAGTCCTTCTCTGTCTATTTTGTCATATGCTTTTTCCAGATCCCTTTTCTTTCTTACATATTTTTCCTAAAGCTGTTGAACAATGAATATGGTATCAATTGTCCTTTTGCCCGGCAAAAACCCAAACTGGATCCCATGAATATTAATTTTTTCTCCAACTTCACCTTCCAGAACTCTATCCATTACCTTCATTATCTGGTCCAAAAGTTTCATGCCTCTATAAATTCCTCTTTCCTGGGCAGCACCCTTCCCCTTGCACTCATTTACAATTGCATTCTTCAGTCAATCATCTGGGACAACATACTCACATTTACAGTAATTGTATATATCAAATCGATAACTAACCTGAGACCTTCAACATTTCAGCAGTTAACCCAGACACACCTACTGCCTTCCCCACCAGCATCCTGCCTATTGCCCTGCTCACAGTAGCAGTATCAATCAAAGGCCAAGGGCCAAACACTGGATCAGCCGACTCCAAAAGTTCCCTGTTCCTGTCAAACTCCTCATTCAGCATAAGGTTAAAATGCTCTCTCCAGGTGTCTTTAATATCTTCATTATTCACTACTACCTTTCCTTTATCATTCTTCAGACAAGGCTCATTTGTGATATCCCTGTATTCCCTCTTCATCTGATTTGCCACCTTAACCCTTACACCGTGGGCATGTTTCCCAATGTTTTGCGTCTCCAGCGGGGTTATTCAGGCTCCGACAGACTCTCAAAAAATATTTGCCAAAAATCAGTTATTAGTCCTAGAATATTAAAATTATATATGCATATGGCACATACCTTCAGCTTTCTTCTGGGATGTTTGTTGAGCCTTCGTCGACTACCATAGGACTTGTGGAGACCTCTGAAGTTGAGTAACGAAGTCTCCACTTTACACTTCCCGACAACCCGTAATATGACTACCACAGCCAGATATTAACACTATAAACACTACTCTATGATTATCAAGTAGTTTGGGATCCATACTCCAAATAAAAACCACTGTGAAAGCAATGAAAATTACGAGCGCGTATGACCTTCCCACTTGTGCTAGTTCGCTGTTAGTATTCTGTCATTTATTATTCATAAAACCCCTCACACTTTATATTTCTATTACTATATAACACTTATATATACCTACAGTCTTTATCCATAAGTTTCCTTCAGTAGTATTAGTTTATTGTCACTGTAGGGATTCAATTTCTTTCAGTAAAATACGTAGCATTCACTTTCTCGTCCTGTATACTAGCATTGAGAGTGAATGTCACTTTCACCTTCACTCTCATAACTCATAGTATTCAGACATGCTAGAGTGAAACTTTCACTTTCATTACTCCTAGTATATATACTCGTATTCTTATAATACTACTCATTTACATTTCTATTTACGTTCTCTATTTTATTTACATTTCTATTTTATTTACACTGTGTTATGCACTGTCACTTGAAGTAACTTATAAAACTATTTTCCACTGTTCATGTATATTTACATTCATTACTTTCACTTGCTGTTTACACATTATTTACAATTCCACTTGCACTGTTTTACTCAATAGAAAGATCGTAGTCACTCTTTTATCAATTGTCAGCCCTTTACCTCTTTCCACACGAGGTTTAGTAGGGGGTAAAGGTCACAGGGCTCTTTGCATGGGGGTGAAAAGTCCCTGAAGTTAGCAAGAGCAAACAGACGTACCTCCACATTGGAAGATGAGAGTGAACTGATAAGGATGGGCCAGGGTGGTGGCCTACCTAGGGAAATGCATTACTGCCAATGTTAGCCTCTTGACAGCAGCTAATATAAAGCAGTGAAATGATTGGCAGGAAATCTAGACAATACATTATAAATTAGGTAGTTCCAGGTGAATGTAAATATCACTTAGGCTTCTCCCTTCCCTCCTTATATGTATATTTATTACGAAAATAGATTATACGGCATATTTCAAGGGGAAATAAACAGCGAAAATTAGCAAACAAGTGCACATGAGGTGTTGTCAGGTGATAATTAGCCAATTCCAGGTGTATGGCACTCTCACTTACCTAATTTCTTTCTTGTATATATTATTTGGTATAAGAATAGGGCATAGGGCTTATTTCAATGGATGAAATCAGTGAAAAATTCCAGGGAAGATTTACTTAGCGTAGCACGGCCGGTCAGGCGAGAGGATAGGGTAATGGAGGGGGGGTAGGGAGGGGAGTCAAGAACGGGGAGAAATGGCTAAATTGTCAACAATGGATGGGAGTACTGATGAGATTAGGAGTGCTGACTAGTGTCGGACATTGGCAGTACTGATAGATGATACAAGCCACCACTTGGAAGCCTGGGTGAATTCAAAATAACACAGAATCACAAAAGCGACGCCCCGCGGTATGATCCCTTGCTCTCAAGCGTCACGAAGGTGACGCCCCGCGGTTAAGGGGTTAAATATCATATTCTTTCTTTCCACGCTATTTAAGTTATCCAGTAAATGTCTCTGGAAGTCAGATTTTGCCTGATACCTCTTTTCTAGCCATACACTTAGTGGCCAGGTATTCATCTTTGTTACCATCCCTTTTCCAATGCCAGAAAACCTTCTTTAAACCTTTTTTTCTCCTTAACTGCAGTTCTACACCCTCATCTCACCACAATGTTACTTTATATCTTAGGGGGTCCCTTGTCCACCCACACGGTGAATCAGTAACTCTCAGGAGACTGTTCTTGAGAGCGCTGTACTGTAATGTACGTTTCATTAACCTTTCCATCAACAGCTCCCTGTTCAGCCACCACTCTACTCATCTTGCTATAGAAGGTATCTGTTACTGCTTAGTTTTTCAATTTCCATATTTTCTTACTTGGTGCACAGGTCCTCCTTTTCCTCACCTGCTCCTTAAGCATTATGTCACATATCAATAATTTGTGTTGCTGCACACACTCTTTGTGCCTTATTGCCTTATAACTTTAACATCCCTCACCTATTTCCTATCAGCCCTCTTGACCAGGAAAAAGAATTGCTCAGAGTAAGTTTAAACAAATACTTTAGCTTCGTTAGTGCAAGAAACACCAAGAGAGTCAACACGGCTGAACCGAGGAAGAATTTAACCCTTTCCCATCAGCTGTGCTTGTAAAAAAATGCTGTGGTGCATAACTATAGCTGATGCACTGTGCGACATCACACCGAGATGTTTTAATACTACTGCTCGTAGCAAAGTTACTATTCATTGTAAAGAGCTCAATTTTGTCTCTTTCTGAAGCTTAGTAATTGTACTTTATCATGCTATGTTAAAAGAAAGAATATATGCAAAATAAAATGGAAAAAGGTGAGCAGAAATTAGTCAACATGTAAACACTTTACACTACTTTTTAAAAAATTCTGCCAAAAAACCTACAGTATTCAAGATAGAATAATTGTTTTGTTCCATAACATTGCTCAATAAATATCCTGTCCAATGATTAATAATTTATTGCATCTGGAGCAATAATACCACAGAAGAACGAACAGGAAGAAAATATTTTTAGTTTTTGGCACTCCCACAGCAATGTTTTACCTACAATATGTACAGCAAGCTTAATTGTCATCGTAATAATCTCTATTAGGGCTCATTTTGAAGCTGAATAATTGTACTTTATGGCAGCGTATTCAAAACATGAAAAATAAAGGGTCACACTCACCAATAAATCCCAACTGACGTTATCCGAATGTCTGAGCCTCAGAAGCCTATGACGGCTAAAGCCGTCATTGATATGTGAAAGAGTTAAGCTAATGAGAGGGTTCTAGCAAGATGCTAGGAATAAGGGGGGGTAGAATGACAGTATAATATGTTTGGAGAAAATAAAGTTGTTTTTAGCAAGTCGAAAAATAGATTTAACACAATTCTAGGCACGTACTGTACATACAGAGCATGTGATTCAGGAGTGAGTTGGTGTTAGTACAGCTATACCTTGATATACGATACCCCTAGATGCGATACCCCAGCTTAGCGATGAGGGTAGAAATGCCACCATACCCCGCCTAATGATGGCCAACCCCAGTTTAATTATGGGTTTTCATTTTCTTTACCAATTTCCATGATAGACTACAATTCTGTGTTTAGATTGATTTATAAACTGTTTTTAGACTTAAATTAAAGTGTTTTTGTCATATTTGGGGTGAACATTGTCATTGTGGGGTACGGTAGTTAACAAAGTCTGATTTTTCGAGACTTATTTTTCATTCTTTCAGATTTTATTTGTTGGTTTTCTAGTGAGTTATTTGCAGATGTTTGGCTTAAGTTAGATTTTTTTTTACAGCTGTTAGGGCATTTAGATTGGCTTCAAACTTGTTTCTGGACTCATCTGGATGGGTTTAGGACTTGACTGAGGGGAAAACCCTATCTACTGCCAGATGCCTTAATCTCATACAGGGTGGCCACAAACAAATCACCTCCATGTCGCCCTGTCCCCTGCCATTTCACTGCCCTGCTCCCAGCTCACACTTCCCACTCTCATACACCTCTCCACTCCATCCCTCCACCTCATCCTTAGCCTCCCCCTCCCCCCTCCACCTCACTCACATACACTCTCCTCATCAGTCTCTCACTCTCCATCCTCTCCACATGGCCAAACCACCTCAATGTGTTTCTCCTAACACTTCCTATAATATTTACATCCACACCACAATGCTCCTTCACATCCTCATTTGTCAGCCTGTCTCTCCATGTGACTCCACAGGCTCCTCTCAAATAACTCATTTCCACTGCTCTCACTCTTGACTTGTGTCCTTCCAACAACGTCCAAGCTTCACTTCCATACGTTAGAGTTGGTTTCACAATACTATCATGTTGTAACTTTTTCACTTCCATGCTCACTTCCCTGTTTCTTATCACTGCTTTCAGGGAACCAGCAACCTTTCTTCCTTGCTGTACCCTTTCAAGCACTTCACCCTCCAAACCTCCATCCTTACTCATCACACTACCCCAGTACTTAAACATACTCACATTTTCCATATCCTCCTCATCCAGCCTCACTGTACATTCACTGACTTCACTTCTCTCGAAAACCATAACTTTACACTTCCCTACATTCACCTTTACATTCCGTTTCTTACACACTTCCCCAAACTCATCCACCATGCTTTGCAGCTCCCCTTCATCTTCACTAAACAACACAGTATCATTTGCAAATAACAGTACAGGGAGTTTCCAAACATCACCCTCTCTCTTTATGAGAGAGGGTAAAAATAAGAAATGTAAACTTCCATTCCTGAGACAGTACTGCACCTCTTTATATACAATATGCCAACTCCACATTCTGTGATAATTCATCCCTCACCTGGAGAAACACGGAAGTTCATCTGGCTGACTTTCAGGTCAATGTGGTCAGCATGTGCCGGTGTAACACTATACACTGTTGTTAATTCACATCGTTCCAGCACCTGGAAAACAAAATGATTTCAGTCCTCAATAACATTTCACTACTGCTGTCACCACTGCTAAACCTCATTAAAACTGTATAAGATCCAAGATAACAAAATACAGTACTGTATACCCTGTATTCTATGAATACTGCAAACTTTTCCATTTTGCTCTATAATCCCTTTACAGTACTGCATCTTATTCAAGAATCTGCATGGAGATGAGAGAACTGCAAAACTATTTCAGGGTGATCATTAGCCCGCCGTGTGCTGGCCAACCCAGGACACTCATGGAGTCGTGGTGCTGGTCAATTTTTTATTTTTTTAATTATTTTTTTTGGCTAGATAGGTTAGGAATGATGAGAAAACATGGAAAACAACCATAAAAGTACTCAATTTTGAGGCTGATTCATTCTCGGCCGTTGACTGAAATGTTCGGCCTGCCCGTGATACCCAGTGAGCTGAAGTAGGAGATTTGCATTCTCTTCTTGGGAAACTATCCTAGATAGCCCAGGGACACTCTCACAAGGTACACAGATGATGCAGGAACTGTCCCCAAGAACAATGATGTGTGGAGGTGCACTACGACATGCGAGTGAGTGGCATTTTTTTTTTTTTTTTTTTTTTATGTGAGGAAGAAGGAACCAAAGGCCATGGCCCGCAGTAACAGTTCCCTCCAAGAGAAAAACAAAATACAATAGAGAGCCAAATTCAAGATCCGATCATTTTGAGATGCCTGGACACACTGCGTTTGAAAGACTGGAGATCATAGGCAGCAGGAAATACAGATAGAGGGAGACAGTTCCAGAGCATGACCTGTTGCATAAATGAAAGACTGGGAGTAACGGTTAACTCTTGCATTAGAGAGTTGGACAGAAAAGGGATGAGAGTTTGCTGACAGACGGGTGCTACACGCCCGTCGTAGAGGTGGAGGAATGCAAGCAGACAGTTCAGAGGAGCAGTGACCATTAAAGTAGCGATAGAAAAGAGATAAAGATGCAACAGTGCGGCGAAGAGACAGAGGTTGAAGGGAGTCAGTAAGAGGAGGAGAGTTAATGAGACGAAATGCCTTTGACTCCACCCTATTGAGAAGAGCTGTATGTGGGGAGCCTCCCCACACATGAGAGTTGTACTCCACACAGGGGCGGATAAAACCTCTGTATAGAGTCAACAATTGTGCAGGGGTAAAGAAAGAGCGGAGTCGGCTTAGCACACCCAATCTCTTGGAAGCAGATTTTACAAGAGATGTAATATGATCTTTCCCAGATAAGTCCTGAGTAAATGAAACCCCAAGCATGTTCAAGGATGATGCAGGATTAAGCTGAATATTATTAAACATTAATGGGTATACCTGTGGAAGATTTTGTCGGGTTGATAGGTGTAAGAACTGAGTCTTTGATGCATTAAAGACAACCATATTATTTTTACCCCAGTCAGCAATACGAGCCAAGTCAGACATTAGGTGTGCCATAGCCTCATCCCTTGTTTCTTGAAGTAACTGTTGAGATGGGCGTTGCGGGAACCGAATGGAAAGGTGAAGGGTGGAGTCATCAGCGTATGAGTGGATAGGGTTAGATGTACAGCTTAGAAGATCATTGATGAATAAAAGGAAGAGAGTTGGTGATAGGACAGAGCCCTGAGGAACACCATTGTTGATAGATCTAGGAGAAGAACGATGGCCGTCTACAACAGCGGCTGTAGAACAACCAGAAAGGAAGCTAGCGATGAAGGCACAGATAGAAGGATAGAAACCGTTGGAGGGCAGTTTGGAAATTAAAGATTTATGCCAGACTCGATCGAAAGCCTTTGAGATGTCAAGTGCAATGGCAAAGCTTTCGCCAAAGTCCCGAAAGGAGGATGACCAGGAGTCTGAAAGGTAAGTGAGAAGATCGCCAGTGGAGCGTCCCTGATGGAACCCATACTGACGATCGGAAAGAAGGTTGTGATAGGAAAGATGCCTTAAAATTTTTCTATTAAGAATTGACTCGAAAACTTTTGAAATACAGGACATTAAAGCAATTGGACGATAGTTGGAGGGTTGGGAATGGTCACCCTTCTTTGGGACTGGCTGAATGAGAGCAAACTTCCAGCAAGAAGGAAAGGTACAAGTTGACAGACAAAGGCGAAAGAGTTTGCCTAGGCAGGGTGTAAGCACAGAAGCACAGTTCTTGAGAACAACAGGAGGGACCCCATCAGGCCCATATGCCTTGTTAGCACTGAGGCCAGTGATGGCAGAAAATACATCAACTGAAGAAATTTTAATGTCAGCCATGAGGAAGTCACAGGGGAGAAGTGATGGAGGAATGGCACCAGAATCATCTAAGGTGGAATTGGAGGAGAAAGTCTGTGCGAAGAGATCTGCTTTATCAGTAGAAGAAATAGCTACAGAACCATCAGAGTAGAAAAGAGGAGGGAAGGATGATGAGGTAAAGTTGTTAGAAAGATTTTTGGCAAGGTGCCAGAAGGAGTGGGAAGAATTCGAGTGGAAGAGTTGAGAGCATTTAGTATGGATAAAATTATTTTTAGTAGAGCGAAGAACAGACTTAGCATGATTCCGGGCAGAAACGTAAAGATGATGTGATTCAGGGGTGGGTTGGCTCCGGTACCTTTTGTAGGCCTTCTCCTTGTTGCGGACAGCATTAGAACAAGCGTGATTAAACCAAGGCTTTCTTGCGTTAGTCAAAGGATATGAGAAAGGAATGTATGCTTCCATGCCCGAGAGAATAACCTCCGTAATGCGCGAGGCACACTCAGATGGCTCACAGCCATGGAAGCAATAATCATTCCAGGGAAAATCAAAGAAGTACTGCCTGAGGGCCTCCCAGTTCGCGGCTCCAAAATGCCACAGACGACGTTTCCCTGAAGGGTCCACAGGCCGTACCGGAGTGATAGGACAGGTTAAGAAAATAAGGTTGTGATCGGAGGAGCCCAACGGAGAGAAAAGATTAACAGAGTAAGCAGGTAAATGTTCATAATTTTGGAGTTAGTACTTTACACATGTAAACAAGTGTTTGCATACTCTTTATCAGCATCATCATCAACTGGTGAATCACTTTCACCATCAATGGGAACCATCAGGAGATCGTCAATCTCACCTTGGGAAAGACCTCAGTGAGACATGATGCTCACTCACTCACAGTCAAAGTAAGACTGGGGAGACAGCTACCTCCGCAGTCTGGGGGAGGTGTGGGTAAGTCATATCATCTGTACCAGCCCTACAGAGGTGCATAACTATGCCTACCAAAAATCTTCCGCCACATTTGAATTTTCGATTTTTGGCGAATTTTTCAATTGCAGACTGTACATTTATGGCTGTGGCAATTTGTGCACACACATGGCAGACCATATATTTACAGCTGTGGCACATGGCGAGTTAAATATGTAAAATAAATGCGCAAAAATTAAAATGGCTCACAGAAGAAATGTGGCCAACGATACAAAGGCCTCATTATGAAAGAGAACAAAATACAGTGGGGCCTCACACCTGGTGAATACAGCAGTATAAAAAAATTGCACCAGATGTGAAACCGCCAGATATGGGGCAAACTTTAAATGGGGAAAAAATTAACAGGAGTCTTTTGTCACCCAAAAGTTACCCTATTTTACATATTTTTGTACTTTTTATCCCAAGGAAGTTAACCATAATTATGCTAAGCATCAATATAAATATGTAAAGGAAATAAAAGCTCACCAATATCAAGTTCAGGAGTGTTTTACTGGGCCAAAAGTGTAGGTTACTGGTTGATGAATAACTACTGGGTGGCAGCCTGGGTAGCTGCCTCATCATCTCTCCCAAGGTCGTCATCGTACTATTGTAACAAGTTCTAGCTGAACACAAGAACTGGGCACTAAAGCTAGTCAGGCATGGTGGTAGCTGTGGTCTGTGCAGTGGCAGTGTAAACAATGGCATCGTTACAAGATGGCCGCCAAGTGCTGAGCTGGATGCGCACGTAATTTCACCTGGCGAGCGCCTGCCAGATATGAGGCCATGTCATCAGATGTGGGGCTTTGGAAAGTTTCTAACCTGTCGCCAGATGTGAAATCGGCAGATAAAAAAAACGCCAGATGTGACACCCCACTATACAAGTTGCAAGAAGACCACATGACAATGTGCTAGTCATTTATGTGATATTTTGGTCTGGCATGAACATGAAATGTTAATGAAACCCATATACATGGAGTCTGTGTGCAAAGAAACCAAGATTAAGAGGTTTAACAATGCATACACAGGGCTGACTATGAGATTAACTGTATGTGAGTGTGTCGGAAGGTAAAAGAAGGACAGCACGCCATGGAGAAAGTTGACAGATGTGATAAATGAGCACGTGAGAAAGCAAAGTACGGAGGCTCATGAGGCTAGGAAACTAACAGAGGATTAAGTTGCATGATTAACTGTGTACAAAGGAGTGCAAGACAAGGGTCCTGCACCCATTTTTAAACCTGACAGTCACCAGATTAACTCTACTTGATACACTATGTGAAGCATGTACGTCTATCTATTGCCAGACGCCTCAATCCCATTCGGGGTGGCCACAAACAAATCGCCTCCGTGTCGCCCTGTCCCCCACCATTTCACTGCCCAGCTCCCAACTCACAACCCCCTCTCTCATATACCTCTCTACTCCATCCCTCCATCTCATCCTCGGCCTCCCCCTCCCTCTCCCCCCTTCCATCTCACTCACATACATTCTCCTCATCAGTCTCTCACTCTCCATCCTCTCCACATGGCCAAACCACCCCAGCGTGTTCCTCCTAATGCTTCCTATCACATCCACATCCACACCACAACACTCCTTTATATCCTCATTTGTCAACCTGTCTCTCCATGTGACTCCACAGGCTCCTCTTAAATAATTCATTTCCACTGCTCTCACTCTTGTCTTGTGTCCTTCCAAAAAACGTCCAAGCTTCACTTCCATACATTAGAGTTGGTATCACAATACTGTCATGTAGTAACTTTTTCACTTCCATGCTCACTTCCCTGTTTCTTATCACTGCTTTCAAGGAACCAGCAACCTTTCTTCCCCGCTGTACCCTTTCAAGCACTTCACCCTGTATGTATATATGGTTAATGTCCGTGAGGTGGTGTCAAGATTCCAGGGGAATGAATGTTAAACAAATGACTTTGTGGCCCATTTCAATATGCATGCTTCTGATTATCCAGTAATTCTCCTTCTGTCATGTTTTTCTTTTTTCCTAGATTCTTGAACCTACACCACCCTATCTGTGGATGGGAACAAGAGATTGCGATGATAGTGGTGCTGCTGCTAATATTGATGATGACAACAAGAATGACGATAAATAAAAAATAATGTCTGAAAGCTTTTCAAACGCAGAAAATGAGGAAAATAAAATGACAACCATGTTTTTTAAAGGAAAATAATAATACTCAGGCTTTATTTGAATGATGAATAATAATAACAAACTTAAAAGCACTACTTTTTCATGGCAAAATAAATGAAACATATCAGCACCAACAAATAGCTACAAATACGTTAAGGTGTGTTTGCACTACCAATGGAAGAATATCATACAAATTAACAATATGTTGATGCTAGGTGACTTTGTCAAGGTGACCTGATAGATTTATAATTTTTCTAATGTACTATTATGCATTTTAAAAACTACAGTACTGTATTTATTACAATGACAAGCCAAATGGTTTCCTGTACACCAGGAAACCATTTACTACGCTGGGTGGTAACCATATAACCAAATTTTGGCGCCTGGTGGTTTAGTGGGTAATTATTGCACTCCAGTCGGATTGAGCCAGTGAAGGTTTATATCCAAGGGATGGTTGGGGTTTACTGCTCATGTAATGCCACTCAGGGATGAGTGAGGCTGGTCACTCTCATCTTAAATGTCAGGACCAACTGCCTTACCCTGGGCTCCTACGGTCCTCATGGGGCAATGTAGGATTGGATGATGAATGGATGGACGGAAATTAAAAAATAACATACTGTATATTTTTATATATATGCAATGAACTACTGTACACTGAAAAAAATGGGGAAATAACATGAAAACATGTCATCAAAAGACATATTTCTGCTCTCTGCTACCATGGCCAGAAGACCAATTTGTGAGCCTACCCAGTGGTCATGCCACCATCCACACTCTTCCCCGCTGGCTTGTTGTTCAAATGACTGACCAATGACAAAGTTTCTTTATGGGTGATGTCACATTACCACTAAACCACCTCCACACCACAAGATTCTCTCCCTCTCTCTCTCTCAACCCAGTACTAGGCTCTATGTAATGAACCTGAAAAATCAAGTTTTAGACTGTACTCGTTAATGAATTGTACTGTACACATCCTGAGCTTCAATACTCAAGAACTAAAATAACTTAATGGCTTCCTAGCTAGGATGTGCATAGAAACAATGATAGTATTGTGATCCCCACTCTAACATAAAACAGTGAAGCTTGGAGTTTGCTGGAAAGACACTAGTCAAGAATGAGAGGAGTGGAAATGAAAATCAGTTTCATAAGAGGAGTGTATAGAGCTCCGTGAAGAGAAAGACAGTGTCAAATAAGGAATTCAGGAGTTCTGTAGTGTTGATATGGATGTGCTGGAAATTAATCCCATTGCCACAATGAGGCTTATACGTTGTCATAACCTTCCAGAGCGCACATACTCTGATACCCCTGTCATCATAGATCAACACAACAAAGGAAGACAACAGAGGGGTTTGTTTATTGTGCTAGGGCCTTTCATGCTGGCTAGTAAATGTTACTGAGGATAAAATATGTTCCACCCATTTTTTTTTTTTTTTTTCACCCAATCCCGATATATATATGGGAGGTCAAGTGATCGCTGGCATGCTGGAGAGTAACACTGCCTGTTGCCATTATCAGTCTTGGCTATGAATCATAGGGGAGTGTTTTGCTGTTCTCTCCACAGTGAATTCTGGCTGAATCACAGACTATTCTTGAGGAATCTCGTGATGAATTGATGAGGAGTATCAGTCATCGGTGAAAGACTCAGATATCGATGGTTCATCCAATGAAGAACTAGAAAGTGATGAAATAGATGATATTTAAAAGTCAATGGCGGCTGGTGTCTGATAAGTGACAAATTTGGTGACTAACGTCCGAACCTCATGCCTGAATTTATGTATAATTTTTCTGGGATGAACCCAGCAATTAGTGAATCTGAAGTTGCATCACTTTTGGACTCTTTCAAAGTGATTTTTGATGCTGATGTGGTGAAGAAAATATGTGAGTGGACAAATCAGAAGGAAGATAAATTTTTCAGCACACACCCATAGAAGAAGGGTAAAGTAAATACTGTAGCATTATTTGGCATCCAGTTTCAGAAAATGATATGTACACTTTTGTCAGTCTTCTGTTAGCAGTGGGAATAATGAAACTGCCCCACATTTACATGTATTGGTGCAAAAGTATGTTGTATGGTGGCTCAGCAGTGTTCTGTCCTGAAGTGATGAGCAGAGACTGGTTTGTCAGCCTTGGTGAGTTCAAGCTGAAGAGATGAGTAGAGACTGGTTTGTCAGCCTAGATGAGTTCAGAGGCAGAATTTCTAATAAGTAAGTACATTGACTTAATTCATATTTAATCTCTCTCTGCATTGTATTATTTATTATAAATGCATTCAAAACTACCTTTCAATTTATATTACTCTGTATTTTTGATACAAACAAAACCAGTGACAGATTGTCTTACACACATATGGACATAGGCCTATACTCACACATGCACATATACACAAACATATGAAACACCACAGCTATTTTCTCAAAATAGCAGCTTTTTCCTAGAAAGCAGTGTGGGGAAATGAGCAGGAGAAGCCTTGTACAGGGTACTGTGTGGGATTAGCCACCCTCGTGGCGAAAGGGTTAAAAGTACCCTGAGATGCTTTGGCTACATGGAGAGAAATGAGAGATTGACTAGGAGAGTGTATGTGAGTGAGGTGGAAGAGGAGGGGGAGACTGAGGACGAGACTGAGGGATAAGATGGAAAGGCACATGAATGAAGGTTGAGTTGTAGTAGTAGTAGTAGTTGTTCCCTCGGCAATCTGGCTGAACAGCCCCGAGTCCTTGGGAAGGCCATGGCCATGACCGGGCTTTCCCACAGAGCTCTCATGGAGTATATGTTGTGTTGTTGGCATAGGTGATTGTGTGCAATGCAGTCTTCCATACTATGCTTAATAGTATGGGGTGCTGTGTTGCATTCCAGATATGCATCAGCAATGGAGTCATCCAGCCTCTTCTGGTAACTCAAGTGGGATGGATGATGCCCTCATCTCAGCCTGGCCAGGTGGACCCTGTCCTCACGGGGGAGACAGGATCGAAGGGATGGATATCAGGAGGCCATGCATGCAGCTGTGTGTTGTCTAAAGTGACTGAATGGAGCGGTGAGTGATCTGAGTATGGATATGCTTCTGGAAGCTGGTCTGAGGCAGGCGAAGGGAGGAGAGATGACAATATTTGTGTACGATATCATGTGCTGGGTGTTGTTTTGATGTTCCTTGGTGTGTGTGGGTGTGTTGCCATGTAGTGCAGTGGATGTTGTGGGTTTGTGGAGGCTGCAGCGAGAATTTGGGTGCTTCTCATGTCTACGTGATCCTTGACTTTGAGGACTTTGGTTTTTTGATGAAGGTGGTCTGTGGGTGTAGTAGCTGTGCAGCTTGTGACTGTTTTTAGGGCCTTGTTCTGTATGGTCTGTCCAGTGTTGTAGTGTGTTTTAGTGAGGTTAGGAGTCCAAGCAGGGGTTGCATAATTCATCAAAGAATGTATATATTGTCTGCATACTGTAGTGGTGGTTTCTTTGTTGTGTCCAAGTGTTGCATGGGCAAGTGACCTTAAGGCATTAAGTCTTGGTGTTAAAATGTTGGTGATGTGTGATGTGTTGGAAGGAGAGCTGTCTGATACCAGATGACAGGACGACAAGGGCAATTTATCTGAGGAGACACCTTCCACAATTAAAGTGTCTGGTATAGTGATACAGACAGAGACATGTGGCATACTTTAGGTTAGTATTTTTCTCATATGGTTTCCTGATGCTTTGACCAATCTGGTCATGAGCACCTAATCTATAAACAAGTGACTTATCTTACAGCATAAGACAGAGGACTCCACCTACCAAAAGTATCGAGGATAGGGAATTATAATCACCTTAACACCCCAGTAATACTATCTATCTAGCTAGCTATCTATTGCCGGATGCATTAATCCCATAAGAGTTGGCGAAAAACAGATCACCTCCATGTCGTCCTGTCTCCCGCCACTTCATTGCCCTCCTTCCAGCTCACACTCCTCTCTCTCATATACCTCTTCACTCCATCCCTCCATCTCATCCTCAGCCTCCCCCTCCCTCTCCCCCCCTCCACCTCACTCACATACACTCTCATAGTCAGTCTCTCACTCTCCATCCTCTCCACACGGTCAAACCACCTCAATGAATTCCTCCAAACAATAACTCAAAGTCAAATGGCCACCCCTAGCGGGATTATAGCGTCTGGCAACAGACAGATAGATAGACTTTCTATCACATCCACATCCACACCACAACACTCCTTTACTTCCTCATCTGTCACTGCATCACTCCATGTAACTCCAAATGATCATCTCAGACAACTCATTTCCACTGCTCTCACTATCAACTTGTGTCCTTCTAACAACATCCAAGCTTCATTTCCATGTTACAGTTGGTATCACAATACTATCATGCAGCGACTTTTTTACTTCCATATTCACGTCCCTAATTCTTATCACTGCTTTCAAAGAACCAGCAACCTTTCTTCCTTACTGTACCCTTTCAAGCACTACATCCTCCAAACTTCCATCCTTACTCATCACACTACCGAAGTATTTAAGTGCACTCACATTTTCCATTCCCTCATCATCCAGCTTTACTGTGCATTCCATGACTTCATTTCTCTCACTGACTAACTTTACTCCTCCCTACCTTCACCTTTAGATTCTGTTCCTTACACACTCCCCCAAACTTTCACAAATCCTTGCAGTTCCATTTTGTCCTTAATTCACAACAATTATGATCTGCAAACAACAATACAGGAAGTTTTCAAATGCTGCCCTCACTCATTAAGGTCACTCCAGCATCCACTGCCCTACCTTGTATCTCTTTAATAACCCCATCCATAAACATACTGAACAACCATGGAGACATGAAACATCCCTGTTTCAATCCAACATTCAGACAGAAAAATTCACTCAGTTCACTATCCACACCCACTACAGACTTAGCACCCTAATACATACTCTTCACGGCATTCAACAACTTCCCGTTTACTCCATATACAGTGTATTCTTAATATTTTCCACATTCCTTGTCAATCCACTGTCATATACTTTCTCCAAATCCATGAAGGCTGCATATAACTTCTTTCCCTTCTCTAAAAATTTTCACTAGTAACCTATGGATGAATATCTGATCTACACAACCTCCTCTAGAAGGAGGCCGTAGCACGGGCCGAACAGTGTGGTACTCCTGAGGGGAATGGGAATGCTAGTGATAGGGAGAGCTGGAGCTCCTGTTTCACTAGCTATCTAACCATCCCCCTTTGGTGACCTCTTCAGTGTGACAGTAACATGGAGAGTAGATCAGCATACTCTCCCAAACATTTCCTCTAACTATCCTATGCACTACACCACATGCACTTTACATTTCACACAACGTATCCCACTGCGTTACAGGGGTTGGCACCAGCAAGGGCATGGGGCCAGAAAACTTTGCCCCCGCTACCTAGTGGTGGACTTCTGGGGGGAGGCGTGACGGGTGTTCCACTGGCATAGATCGTGGGTCAAGGGCGAGATGGGGCTCAGGCCTGTGCTAGGGAGTACAGGGCATTGCAGTTCCCAGCCTGCCGCTTCCGCCCAATAGAGAGGGGCCCGAACCTGGGAGTAGCGCCCCAGCAGGCTGCCCTATCAGTGAGTGTATAATGGCGGGATAGTTGCAGTGCCAAGGACCGCTTGGAGGGTGTCTCTGCAGCTGTCCTGGAAGGGTGCCCCAAGGCCACTACCACAGCCACTGGTAAGTTGGTAGGCTAGGGGTCCCAGATCCATTGCCTGGACCTGGGACTGTGCAGCGAGTGGGACCTGTGCTATGTCTGTCCCCCTTTATTAATACTGAAGATGACAAAACAAAATAAGTTTCAAAGCAAGCCTGAGGACAGTAAATCACCCAGGGGGATGAGGGTGGGTTCATGGAATGTGGGAAGTTTGAGGGGAAGAGCGGGGGAAGTCATTGAGGCATTCAGTAGGAGGTGGGTGGATGTGGCGTGTTTGCAGGAAGTCCGGTACAGGGGTGGATCAGCCAGAAAGATTGTTGGGAAGGATTGTTGCTATAAGTTGTTTTGGCAGGGGGGGACAGACGGACATGGAGGTGTTGGTGTGATGGTCGCGGAGAAATGGGTGGAATATGTTATGAATGTTTTGAGAGTAAGCGATAGGATGTTGGTGGTGAAAATTCTCTTGGGTAGAAAGATAGCTGCGATTATATCGGCATATGCTCCACAGGCAGGATTGGATGAAGCAGAGAAAGATAGATTTTGGGATGATTTAATATGTGTAGTTGGTGGTACGTGGGATGATGAGATAGTGGTTTTGGGAGGGGACTTAAATGGTCATGTAGGTGAAGCAGCACAAGGTTATGAGGGAGTGCATGGGGGATGTGCATATGGTATAAGGAATGCGGAAGGGGAAAGGATACTCGAGTTTGGGGAGGCAACAGACATGATTGTGTGCAACACATATTTTAGGAAAAGAAACAGTAGGATAATTACATATGAGTCTGGGGGAAATAGCAGTCAGATAGATTATTTTCTGGTTAGGAGGGCTGATAGGAGGTTAGTGGGGGATGTTAAAGTTACAGGAAGTGAGGAGTCTGTGCAGCAGCACAAACTACTGATTTGTGATATGGTGCATAAAGAACGAGTGATGAAAAAGAGGACTTATGTACCTAGGAGGAAAATATGGAAGCTGAAAAACCAAGTAGTAAGGGATGCCTTCTATAGCGAGTTGAGGAGAGTGGTGGCTGAACAGGGAGCTGTAGACAGAGGCGTTAATGAACAGTACAGAGCCCTCAAAAACAACCTCTTGAGAGTTACTGATGTAACATGTGGTTGGACAAGAGGACCACCAAGACATAAAGTAGCTTGGTGGTGGGACAAGGGTGTAGAAGCTGCAGTTAAGGAGAAAAGAAGGCTTTTCCAGGAATGGAAGAAGGGTGGTAGCAAAGACGAATATTTGGCCGCCAAGCGTAGGGCTAGAAAAAAAGGTATACAGGGCAAAGTCTGAGTCACAGACACTTTTACTTGATAACCTAAATCATGGGAAATGGATAAATATGATATTTAGGGTGGCAGGTCAAGTGAAGAGGGATAATCGGGATATTATAGGTGAGCAGTGTGTGAAGAATGATGAAGGAAGGGTAGTGGTGAACAGTGAGGATATCAAAGATGCATGGAGAGAGCATTAAAACCGGTTGTTGAATGAGGAGTTTGACTGGGACAGAGAAGGTTTGGAGCCAGCAGATCCAGTGTTTGGCCCTTGGCCTTTGATTGATGCTGCTACTGTGAGTGAGGCAATAGGCAGGATGAAAGTAGGGAAGGCAGCAGGTGTGTCTGGGTTGACTGCCGAAATGTTAAAGGCCTCAGGCGATATAGGGGTGAGTTTAGTCACTGACCTGATAAATAGGATTATTTATGAGTGTGTTGTCCCAGACGACTGGCTGAAGAGTGTAATTGTAAATGTGTATAAAGGGAAGGGTGATGCCCTGGAAAGAGGAAATTATAGAGGTATAAAGCTTTTAGATCAGATAATGAAGGTAATGGAGAGAGTTTTAGAAGGTATGATAAGAAAAATAGTGAATATTGATGAGATGCAGTTTGGGTTTATGCCAGGTAGGGGGAACACTGATGCCATATTCATTGTTCGACAGCTTCAGGAAAAATATATTGGTAGGAGAAGGGATCTTTATTTTGTTTTTGTTGATTTGGAAAAGGTCTTTAACAGAGTCCCTAGAGAGGTGGTGAAGTGGGTAATGAGAAAGCTTGGCTTGGAGAAGTGACTGGTTAGGGTGGTTATGGCTATGTATGTGAGTGCTCACACCCAGGTAAGAGTGAATGGAGATTCGAGTGATGGGTTTTCCGTGAATGTTGGTGTGCATCAGGGGTCAGTTTTGAGTCCCATGTTGTTTATCATGGTACTTGACGCCTTTTCACATGACTTTAGAAACAGACTTCCATGGGAGTTGTTGTATGCTGATGATTTGGTGTTGATTGCAGAGAATGAAAGGGAGGTGGAGGAAAGGTTTAGGAGGTGGAGAGATGGTATGGGGCACAAGGGTTTAAGGGTAAATGCAGATAAAACAAAAGTGATGATATCTAGGATTGGTGGTGGTACTGTCAAAGACGAGGGAGAGTGGCCATGTGCAGTTTGCCACAAGGGCGTGGGAAGTAATTCCATCTTGTGCGGTGTTTGTGATAAATGGGTGCATAAGAGATGTAGTGGTATCAGAGGTAGACTGCGAGATAATGCTGATTTTATGGGTACGGCGTGTCGGGGAGAGCAGGTAGAGATTGTCAGACGTGAAAGAATTGAACTTGCTGGTGAATCTCTTGAGTGTGTGGAAGAGTTTTGTTATTTGGGAGAAATGTTGTGTGCTGGAGGTGGGGCTGGAGCTAACTCTGTGGCTAGGGCGAGAAGTGGTTGGAAGAAGTTCAGGGAACTCTTGCCTCTCTTGACATTAAGAGGACTCTCCCTATGTGCTACGGGGTCTTTGTATGCAGCATGTGTTAGGAGTGTAATCCTGTATGGTAGTGAGACCTGGGCAATTAAGGAGGAGGATATTCACCAGCTCAGACGTACAGAAATGACAATGATTAGGTGGATGTGTAGTGCGTCCATGCGTCCAAGGTCTGGGGGGGCTGGGTTCACGATGGAAGACTTGAGAGGTAGGATGGGACTGGAGTGTATTGGTGTTGTGATGAGGAGAGGTAGATTGAGATGGTTTGGACATGTGGAGAGGATGAGGGATGATAATAGGGCGAGGAAAGTGAGAAGTGTTAATATTGGGGGTGGAGTTATGAGGGGTAGACTGAGAAAGACATGGGACGAGGTCATTAAGTGTGACCTCAGGGTTAAGGGACTGAACAGGGAGGCTGCAATGGATCGTGCAGCATGGACAGCTGCCATTAGTTGACCAAGGCCGACGCATGCAAGCATGTTGGAGCCTTTAAAAATGAAAATGAAATTCTTCTCCAACTAATTTCTCTGTTATTTCCCTAACTCTGTCAATAAGTATCTTACCATATACTTTTCTTATTAAACTAAGAAGACAAATGCCCCTATGATTACCACACATTTCTCTTTCCCCTTTTCCTTTGTAGTAGTAGTAGTAGAAGTAGTTGCCCTTCTCCTTTGTAGTAGTAGCAGTAGAAGTTGTTGTTCCCTAGGCAGTCTGGCCAAACAATCCTGAGTCCCTAGGGAAGGCCACAGCTGAGACCAGGCTTTCCCACAGAGCTCTCATGGAGTGTGTGTTGTGTTGTTGGAATAGGTGATTGCATGCAATGCAGTCTTCCATAATGTGCTTAATAGTATGGGGTGCTGTGTTGCATTCTGGACGTGCATCAGCGACAGAGTCATCAAGCCTCTTCTGGTAACTCAAGTGGGATGGATGATGCCCACATCTCAGCCTGGCCAGGTGGACCTCGTCCTCACAAGGGAGACAGGATTCAGAGGGGTGGATATCAGGAGGCCGTGCATGCAGCTGTGTGTTGTCTAAAGTGACTGAATGGAGCGGTGAGTGATCTGAGTATGGATATGCTTCTGGAAGCTGGTCTGAGACAGGCAAGGGGGGAGAGATGAGAGTATTTGTGTATGATATCATGTGCTGGATGCTGTTTTGATGATCCTTGGTGTGTGTGGATGTGCTGCCATGCAGTGTAGATGATGGTGTGGGTTTGTGGAGACTGCAACGAGAATTTGGATGCCTCTCATGTCTACTTGATCCTTGACTTTGAGATCTTTGCTTTCTTGGTGTAGGTGGTCTGTGGGTGTAGTAGATGTGCTGCCTGTGATTATATTTAGGGTCTTCTTCTCCATGGACTGTCCAGTGTTGTTGTGTGTTTTAGTGCGGTTAGAGGCCCAAGCAGGGCTTGCAAAATTCATCAATAAACGTATATATAGTTTGTATAATGTGGTGGTGGTTTCTTTGTTGTGTCCAAATGTTGTATGGGCAAGTGACCTCAAGGCATTGAGGCTTGGTGTTATCTTTAATGTTTGTGATGTGTTGTTTAAATGACACTGATCTATTGTATGTTACACCAAGGTGTGTGTGTGTGTGTGTGTGTGTGTGTGTGTGTGTGTGTGTGTGTGTGTGTGTGTGTGTGTGTGTGTGTGTGTGTGTGTGTGTGTGTGTGTGCGCGCGCGTGCGTGCGTGCGTGCGCGTGTGTGTGTGTGTGTGTGTGTGTGTGTGTGTTAGGGGAGTATTGTTTATTGTGAGGTGTGGAATGTGACTGTGTTCTGCTGTCCAGTTTGTGAGAAGGGTCACTGTAGATTTGGCTGGGGCTATTTTAAGCCTGTTTATGGTGAACCATTCGTGTAGATTAGTAAGAGAGAGTAAGAAGAGAGTGGATGAGGAATTGGGAAGGAATTTGAGTGTAAAGTGGAGGGACTGTAAGAAAATGTTCTGGAGAGAAGTGAAAAGAGTAAGACAGGGTGGAAGTGAAGTTAGCAGGGGAGTGAAAGATAAAAATGGTAGATTACTAGTGGAGAAGGGAGAAAAAGTGAGCAGATGGAGAGAACACTTTAAGGAACTGTTGAACGTAGAGGATGGAAGTAATGCGAGTATAAGTGGCTGGGGAATGGCTGGGAGAAGGAGGGAGGTGAGAAGACAGGAAGAAATAAGTAGGATAGAAGTTGTGGAAGCAATGAAGAAAGTTAAATCAGGGAAAGTCCCAGGAATTGATGGAGTGTGTGGTGAAATGCTGAAGCATGGGGGAGAGATAGTAGTAGAATGGATGTGGAAGATGTGCAGATTGGCCTGGGAGGAAGGTAGAGTCCCGGAGGATTGGAAGTCAGGTATAATTATTCCCTTGTACAAAGGAAAAGGGGAAAAAGAAGTGTGTGGTAATCATAGGGGCATTTGTCTTCTTAGTATAACAGGAAAAGTGTATGGTAGGATACTTATAGACAGAGTTAGAGAAAGAACAGAGAAATTTGTTGGAGAAGAACAGGGAGGCTTTAGGAAGGGAAGAGGTTGTGTAGATCAGATATTCATTCTTAGATCTTTAGTGGAAAAGTTTCTAGAGAAGGGAAAGAAGTTGTATGCAGCTTTCATGGATTTGGAGAAAGCATATGACAGGGTGGATAGACAAGGATTGTGGAAAGTGTTAAGAATATATGGAGTAGATGGGAAGTTGTTGAATGCTGTGAAGAGTATGTACGATGGTGCGAAGGCTGCAGTGCGTGTGGATGGTGAACTAAGTGAATTTTTCTCTTTGAAAGTTGGTTTGAAACAGGGATGTGTCATGTCTCCATGGTTGTTCAATTTGTACATGGATGGGGTAATAAAAGAGGTACAAGGTAGGGTAGTGGATGTTGGAGTGGCCCTGGTGAGAGAGGATAGTGTTTGGAAACTCCCTGTACTGTTGTTTGCAGATGATACTGTGTTGTTGAGTGAAGACGAAGGGGAGCTGCAAGGCTTGGTGGATGAGTTTGAGAGAGTGTGTAAGAAACGGAACCTAAAGGTGAATGTAGGGAAGAGTAAAGTGATGGTCTTTGAGAGAGGTGAAGTTAGTGAATGTACAGCGAGGTTGGATGGTGAGGAATTGGAAAATGTGAGTACGTTTAAGTATTTGGGTAGTGTGATGAGTAAGGATGGAGGTTTGGAGGGTGAAGTGCTTGAAAGGGTACAGCAGGGAAGAAAGGTTGCTGGTTCTTTGAAAGCAGTGATAAGAAACAGGGAAGTGAGCATGGAAGTGAAAAAGTTACTACATGACAGTATTGTGATACCAACTCTAACGTACGGAAGTGAAGCTTGGACATTGTTGGAAGGACACAAGTCAAGAGTGAGAGCAGTGGAAATGAGTTATTTAAGAGGAGCCTGTGGAGTCACGTGGAGAGACAGGCTGACAAATGAGGATATAAAGGAGCGTTGTGGTGTGGATGTGGATGTGATAGGAAGCGTTATGAGGAACACACTGAGGTGGTTTGGCCATGTGGAGAGGATGGAGGGTGAAAGACTGACGAAGAGAGTGTATGTGAGTGAGGTGGAGGGGGGAAGAGGGAGGGGGAGGCCGAGGATGAGATGGAGGGATGGGGTGGAGAGGTATATGAGAGAGGGGGGTGTGAGTTGGGAGCAGGGCAGTGAAATGGCGGGGGACAGGGCGACTTGGAGGCGATTTGTTTGTGGCCACCCCAAACGGGATTGAGGCATCTGGCAATAGATAGATAGATAGATTCGTGTAGTGTGTTGAAGTAAGACTGGAAGATGTGTGCGGCTGTGTTTGTGTTTTGGTGTGTACATGTAAGTGTTATGTCATCTGCATTGGATGCTATGTGTATCTGTGGTGTGTGGGGTATGGGTATGTCATGTATGTATAGGTTAAAGAGTGAAAGGGACAAAACAGATCCTTGGGGGATGCCATTTGTGAAATTTCTGATGTTTGATTACTGACCGGCAAATGTTACATCTGCACATCTGCCTGCCAAACAGTTTGCCAGCCATCTTTTTGTGTTATTGTGCATGTTTGTGTTGAATATTTTGTTTGTGAGGTTCTAACGTGGGATGGCATCAAAAGCTTTGCTAATGACTAGTGGGACTAGGAGTGTTCTGTGTGGTGGCCTGGCTGAATTCATGCCATCAAAAACTCTCTGTGTAAGGTCTGTAAGAAGAGTGTTTGTGGAGTGTAGTGGCCTAAAACCATGTTGTGATGTGGATAGGGGGGTGTGAGGTGTAAGTAGTTGTAGTCCCAGTCATTCAGTGACTTTGGAGGGGGTGCAGAGGAGTGTGATGGGGTGGTGTGAGGAAGGTAATGTAGGGTCTTTGTTGGATTCGGGGATAATGATGATAGTGCCATGCTTCTAGATGCTGGGTATTATGCTGTGTGAGTAGCTGCAGTCTGATATGTAGTGAGTGCTTGTATGGCTTGTGGCCCAAGGTGTTTAAGGTGAATGTTGCTTATGTTGTCTGGTCCACAGGCAGATGAGTGCTCAAGGTTGCTAACGATGTACTTGGTGTTAATTTATCTTTAATGTTTGTGATGTGTTGTTTAAATGACACTGATCTATTGTATGTTACACCAAGGATTTTGTGTGTGTATGTGTGTGTGTGTGTATTTACCTATTTGTATTTACCTATTTGTAGTATACAGGAATTGAGCGATGCTCGTGTTGTCCTGTCTCCATGTCCACATTTATCAAGTCTACCTTTACACACATGAATGTTTTTCTCATGCACCACCTCTTTGTCTAAGTCATTCCAAATATTTAAGAATATACCTAATTGTGATATACACGGAATGTACTATGCTCGTGGGTTTCCGTCGCTGTTTCTCAATAAGTCGAATTTAACTTTAAACTCGTTTAAGTTTTTAGACTGGACGATCTCTTTCTCCAGGCTATTCCATAAGTCTATACTTCTGTAAGGAAAGCTATATTTCTTGATATCCTTCAAGCAGCTTGACTTTTTCAATTTCATTCCATGTCCTCTTGTTGCTCTCTTATCCCATACAAACAGATCTTCTTTGTCAATTTTATCTACTCCCACCAGGGTCCTGAACACCGCAATCATGTCTCCCCTCTTTCTCCTTTCCTCTAACGAAGGCAAATCCAGTTTTTCCAGCCTCTCTCTGTATGACAGGTCTGTCAGACTGGGGACCATCTTGGTTGCTGTTCTTTGTATTCTCTCAATCTTGTTTATATCTTTCTTTTTGTGTGGGCACCACACTACTGCTGCATATTCTAACCTGGGGCGGATCATGGCCACTATCAATTTTTTCATCATTTCCTCATCCATATAATGAAATGCTACTCTTATGTTAGTCAAGAGCTTATAAGTCTCTCCAACTATCTTGTTAATGTGCTTTTCTGGTGACAAACTATCTTGGACCAGCACTCCCAAATCTTTCTCTTCTCTCCTTTTTGTGATTAATTCATTACCCAAAAAATAATTCAGTGATGGTCTCCTGGTACTTTTACCCATTTCCAATATTTTACATTTCTTTACATTAAATTTCATTTCCCACGTCCGGCTCCAATTGTGTATCCTATCCAAATCCTCCTGCAGTATTTTACAATCCTCCTCAACCTCTATCTTCCTCAAGATCTTTACATCATCAGCAAACAGACTCGCATAACTGTTCACTCCATCTACCATATCATTTACGTAAATCAGGAACATTACTGGCGCCAACACTGAGCCTTGAGGGACTCCACTTGTTACTTCCCTCCATCCAGACATCTTTTCCTTTATTACTGTCCTCATTTGTCTGTCTCTCAAAAAGTCTCTCATCCATTCCAGAAGTTTCCCCTTTATTTCTCCTATATATTCTAGTTTCCACATTAGTCTCTTATGAGGTACCTTGTCAAAGGCCTTCTCTAAGTCTAAGTACACACAATCCACCCAACCATCTCTCTCCTGTACCACATCAATCACTCTTGAGTAAAAGCTCAACAAGTTTGAAACACATGACCTTCCACTTCTGAATCCAAACTGACATTCAGCCAAAATATTCATCTCTTCAAGATATTTTATCCATCTGTCTTTCAGGATTCTCTCACACAATTTTGCGACCATGCTGGTTAGAGACACTGGTCTATAATTCAGGGGTTCTTCCCTGTTTCCTCCCTTGTAAATTGGTACCACATTCGCCCTCTTCCATTCTTTTGGCACTTTCCCCTCTTCCAGTGAGCATACAATTAAGCTATGAATTTTATCCGCCAGTTGTTCTCTGCATTCCTTCAGTACCCAATTAGAAATTCCATCAGGTCCTGGGGCTTTCCTTACATCTTGAGTTTCCAGTAATTTATACACTTCCTGCACCTCCACTTTTATATCTTTCATCACCGGAACATTTCTAATCACTCCCTCCCCTTCCACAAGCTCCTTTTCTTTAGTGAAAACTGACTGGAAATGTTTGTTCATTATTTCTGCTTGCATTGCCGCATCCTTAAAGACCTCTCCATCTACTTTCAGCTTGGTGATTCCTTCCTTTTGTTTCAGTTTACTATTAACAAATCTATAAAACAATTTGGGTTCATCCTTGCATTTGTCAATTATACCTTTTTCAAAATTCCTTTCTTCTTCCCTACGTATTCTTGTGTATTCGTTTCTTGTTCTTTTACATTCTTCCTTTGTTCTGTCGTTACCTCTCTTTCTCCAATTGTTCCACGCCTTATCTCTCTCTTTCTTGGCTATCACACACCTTCTATTAAACCACTCCTTTTTCCTGTTTTCTTTCCCTCTTACTCTTGGTACAAATTTTTCCACTCCCAAATTATACAGGTCTAGAAAGATATCCCACTTCCTCTGTATCTCTCTTGTTTCTCTGAATTTTCTCCAATCCGCATTTTCAAAAAAGTTTCTCAAGCCTGTAAAATTTTCTTTGCCAAAGTTGTATCTTCCCTGTCTATAAAGCTCGTCTCTTGGCTCGACGTTTCCTATTAACATCTGGAACTCAATGACCACGTGATCACTTTTTCCCAAAGGACAGAGATATTCCAATGATTCTATTACATCGGGTTCTTTGGTGAACAGTAAATCTAACCTTGCTGGTGTGTCCTCACCTCGAAACCGTGTCTCTTCTTTGACCCATTGCGTCATCACATTATTCATTATTATATTTAATAACATAGTGCCCCATGAATCCTCGCTGCCTCCCGAGTACCATTCCTCCCAGTTCACCTCTTTACAATTAAAGTCACCCACCAAAATTATATTATTGCTTTTCTCAATTATTTTTTGCAAGTAGCTAGCCATATCTGACAACATCTCATGGTATTCGTCATCCTTCCATGCTCTCGTCTTTGGGGGAACATACACTACCGCCATATCTCTCTTAACATTCTCTCCAGTTTCTAATTTCATATATATCACTTCAGCCCTGCCTTCTCCCATTTCCACAGTATCTACATTTATGTTGTTCTTCACTGCTATCATCACTCCTCCTCCCATTTTTTCTTTTCTGTCTTTTCTCCACAGTTTGTATTTACCATCTCCCAAATGAACATCAATATCTTCTCTTAATTTGGTCTCTACAAAGCACATGACATCAGGTTCACGTTCTCTCAAGAAATCATTAATTTCGATCCTTGTCGATATGAAACCATCAACATTACAGTGCTCGTCAGAAGTATGGAGCGCCCTGCGTCCCTCCTGAGAAACAAACCTTTCAACATTGAAAAAACATATAAATAATGCATTTTATTTACCTTTAGTGCTTCGTAGGGTAGCCTTTACGTTTCTTCACGGACCTGAGACGTCTTGGAAGTGAAAGGGCGAGGCTCCTGAGGTGCTGGAGCGGTATTTTGTCCCAGGAGTCACGAATGGCGGCTTCCAGCTTAGGCAGAGAGCTCACGTCCTTCCCTTGGAGACTCTTCTTTACGAGGTACCAGAGGTTTTCAATCGGGTTGAGGTCTGGGCTATTTCCTGGCCAGTCTGTCATGAATGATACCTCGCAGTCACGAAGCCAATTGGTGACCGATTTGGCCTTGTGAGCAGGTGCACCGTCCTGCTGAAACACTCGTGCACCTGTTAGCTCGAAGGAGTCTGGTAAATGATCACACAGAAGCTCCAGGTAAACATCCTGATTCACTCTGAGGTTCTTGGGAAGTACAACAAGCTTCCCCAAACCCTTCCCTGAAAAACAACCCCATACTATGAGTGAATCAGGATGTTTAACTGTGCTTTCTACATACCGTGGGTCAAGTGGGTCACTACCTTTGCATGCTCCTCTGTTACAGGTAACACTAAACGTTGCCTCATCAGACCACAACACTGACAACCATTGCTCCTCACCCCAATTTAGATATTTATTAGCAAAGGCAAGCCTACGAATTCTCTGGCTGCTAGAGAGAAGAGGCTTTTTCACAGGCCTGTGACTTGTGTAACCAAGCTCATGCACCCTACGAGACACTGTTCTCACTGACACCTCACCAAACACTTCTGGGTTGCTCTCCTTAATTTTCCTTGCACTCACACGAGGATTAAACTCCACTGCACGTTTTAAAACATTAACAGACCTTGGGGAAGTTTTCCTAGGCCTACCAGACCTCGGTTTCTTTGTGGGAACTTCACCACTGTTTTCCTCCCGAAACCGCGCACACCAACGACGCACTGTCGATCGTGCCACACCAACCAATTCACTAATTTCCTTTGTCTGGTGGCCTGCCTCCTTTAGAGCAATGATCTGGGATATGATTTCACTCGATAGTTCACGGGTAGGTGCCATAACAAAGTTTTGAAGGCCAAAACACTGCGGGACACTCGGTAAAAAATGGCGCAATTTGAGAGGGACACTCGGCGGAGTTCCTCTCTCTCAGGCAGCCCGTGGGCGACTGAGGCGGGAACCAACCAGCGCGTCAGAAGGCCCCAGTCTACCGTGACGTCATGCTCGGAGCTCAAACTTGTGGCTCAATTCTTACCCCCAAAAATGGGTGATTCTTTTTTGGCCATAAGTATTGCGCGCCCGGCGGACAACGCTGAATACTTCTGACGAGCACTGTAGTATATATCACCTTCAAATTATTTTTGACATTATTAGTACCCTCTTCTCTCCTACTCTCTGTCCGTACCACTTCCTCAACTTCTGATCTTTCACAACCATCCCCCCTAGTTTCCTTCACTTCTATTTCCTTAAATACCATTTCCTTACTTTCATATCCAATACTCTCCAAAAAAAAGTATTACGTTCTTCCTCTGTCCTCTTATCATTTTTTTCCTTTACTTCTTCCTTTAATGATTTTAAAACTTCTCTTTCTTCTTCATTCAGATCTTTTCTTATTATAATATTTTCCATCCCCGCCTCTTTGCTTAATTTCCAGGTCACTTTAAGTATCTCATTTATTACACTTTCTGATGTAAACTTGACTTTCATTGGTCTTGTTTCCCCTTTCTTATAAGGCCCTATCCTCCTTACTTCCTCAATTTCTTTTACCCACTTGTCTCCTTCGGGGTCAATCTTGCCTAATATTCCTCTCACCATGTTCGTGTCTCTCTCGAGTCTTGCGAACCTAACCTTTTCTTCCTCTTCCCTGTTTCCAAATACTACCACACATCTGTTCCTTTCTACAGTTTCTCTCACTATTTTCTCTTTTTTCTTCAGTATTTTCATTACATTTTCTTCCATTTCTTTCTTGTTCATTTCCCTTTCTTCCTGGATGATCTCTCTTAAGCTGACCACTTCTTTCTGTTCTTCTTCTACGTGTGCCCACTTTGCCTTATGTTCTTCTATACATTACTCACCTTCTCCGTTTTATTAGTACTCTCTTCAAGTTTCCTCCTCAGTTCAACATTTTCCCTCTTCAAATTCCTAATCTCTTCATTGGCTGTTTCGTTGGACTGGATTAGACTCTGTATGGTGGTTTCCGTATTTCCTGATACATCCTTTATCACTAGATTCTCTACTTTTTTTTCGAGTTCACTAATCCTCATAATTAATGTTTTCACCAGGTCCATGACATTAGTATTAGCATCAAAACCTTGAAATTCCATTCCCTCATTGTTTACGTTTTCGGCCATGTTTAATGTAAAGTACCTAAACAGCTGTTACCGAATAAGCCACAAACATTCATGTATATTATTGCCAACAAATCTTTACATTTATGGTAGTCTACTAACTTTCATTATTTTAAATTTAAAGAAAGACCCTAGGAGACAGGAAAGACAAAATTCCTGAAACTACTCAAGGTTAGGAGCAATGCCTTGGACGTCCGCTCTCTCCGGCTGTTCGTGTGTGTGTGTGTGTGTGTGTGTGTGTGTGTGTGTGTGTGTGTGTGTGTGTGTGTGTGTGTGTGTGTGTGTGTGTGTGTGTGTGTGTGTGTGTGTGTGTGTTGTAAGTGAATGGTGCGAAGTCTGGGTCCGTGGGGAACCATCTTTTGCGTCGGATGAGACATCGGTCATCACGGTGGGGGTTCAGATGGCTGACATGTGAAAAGTGACTGATGAGGGTGTTTGCTTGTTGTTTGTTTTATGGTATGGTGTGTTGTTATGATGGCAGCGTGTGACTGTGTAGTCTTGCTGTTGGAGAGCGTGATGCTGTTTAGTGCTTTGTAGAGTTTGCTGGTGTTTGTTTTGTGATCAAGTGTTTGGAGTTAATTATTCTAGGTTAGTGTTTCCTGTTCTGATATTTATTATTTACCTGAGAGTTAAGTGATTGTATTTGTTGTACGGTGTCTTGTGTATGGGGTGTTGGGTAGTGTCGTAGTGTGTCCCACTGACTGATAAGGCCTTGAATTTCTGGTGTGAAGTTGGGGTTGTCTCTCTTTCTGTTGCCTCTAGGGATGTATCTTTTGTCTGCATTTTGAATAATTGTACTGAAAGTGTGCACAGCGGTGTTGATGTTTGTGATTGACGTACAGTTTAATGTTTCAAAGTGTTATTCTGTTTCAGCTGTAAAGGCCTCCCAGTTGGCTCTCTTATAATTAATGTATATGTGTCTGTGGCTGGCTGGGGTGATTCTGGTTTTGGTAGTGATGATGACTGGGAGGTGGTCAGAACCAAGGGTTTTGACTACTCTCCAGGATGTTGTAGGGGCGAGCTTTTGGGAGCAATAGGTGATGTCTGGGGATCAAGGGAGGAAGAGGGCTTGGTGTGGGATATAGGTATGTTGATGGAGATTATTGAGTATGAAAAGACTGTCTGTTTAGGACTGTAGTACCACCCCTCTGTCAGTGTCAGGGTTGTTGACATGGCAGACCAACGCCTTGGCGTTGAAATCACCACCTAAGATAATGTTGGGTATATTAGTGATGTGGTGTATTTGTGGAAAGTACTTGTGTGGTACTGTGGGCGACAACTTGGGGGGAATGAATGTACAGGTAGGTCCCGGTATACGACCACTCGATAAATGGGACACCGATGATACGATCTAGGTAAATTAGGGACTATTTTCGATATACAATCTCGAAAATCCAAATATATGACATTCAGTCTGGGATGAGGTGTGAGGATTCTAACTCAGTCATCCCAGCAAATGCAGTAACTGCCATTTTCTCTCTACCTCAGAGGGAAATAGCAAGACTGCTCAGCTGCAGTGTTCCCAGACATGTGATAATTATCGCAAAGTGCAATATTCTGGTACACTTTGCGATATGCGATAGCATGCATGCAATAATGCAATAGCTTTCATAATTTCATAATCTGAAAAATAAATCGAGAATTGCAAAATTAACAAGTGTACTGTAAGACTAGTACAACAGTAGGATTAAGAACTCTTACAATAACCAGTATTATAATCTGGTAGGTACTTAACACTTAAACAAATTCAATAATGTTAATTAATCACCACATATAAATATATTAATCCCACAGTAATTAATAACTTACATGAAGAAACAAGTTTGTTTATGAGTGCGATAATTTTGATCAAAACGCGATAATTTTAACGAGCCGGGTACATTAACATGGGTTTAGGAATCTGGGAACGCTGCTCAGCTCGTAACTGCCAGGCCAGCTTCCCACCTCCAACACAACATTACCACCTATAAATGAGTGTTATGCATGTTTTATATATTTAATTAATGTGCAGTCATGTTATTTGCATACTACTTACTCTTTCAGGTTGCTTTCTACACAGTTCAGTAATATATATATGATTGTTGCATTTGGTATCGTATATTTTAGCTTGACAGCTTACCTTTGATGGGTGTCCTGAACCCAAACAATACTTTACAATTAGTTACATGTTTCGTTATATGAGAATCCATTATACAACTACGTCAACTGGAACCTAACTGCTCGTATCTTTGGGACTTCCCTGTATTGGCGATTCTTATGTGTATTTTGTTACCAATGCATATTTTAATTGATTGTATTTCTGTTGTGGTGTCGTGTGGGGGGAGAAGTGACTTTGTGTGTGCACTATTATCTGAAAAGTCAATGGATTGGTGAACCAGGGTGATGAGTCCACCACCACTGCCGTCGGCCCGGTCTTGTCTAATGGTGGTGAAATTATGAAAAGCAGGTGTTTTTTGTGTACTCCGTAGTTATGTTTCTTGTAACATGGCAATGTGTATGTTTTGTTGTTTGATGAATTGTGTGAGTTCTTGTTTTCTGGTGATTATGCAATCTATGTTTACCTGAAGGATGTTTATGTTGTGTGTAAGATGCGTGTTGGGTGCTGCAGCCCCATGAGAAGTGCAGGAGCCTGGGGCTAGGCAAGTTGGTCCTGACATTGAACCCCTAAAGTACTAATAGGATCGATCAATCCTTTTCCAGAATTTCGCTTGATGCCTAATAGGATCGATAGAGTAGCCTTTGTAAAAAACTGCAGACACTAGGCTTCGGCCCAATTGTGACATATATCGATGCAAACCAATGAGAACTGTCCTGAGTAGGGAGGGGAGAAGGATCTGGGCCCCAACCCATGGTGGGGGGGAGGTGATTCCCCCATCTCCCTCTCACCACCTACCTCTACCCCAAACCTTTTGTTCCCTCTCCCCCTCCCTTGCTTGTGACTGGACTCACAGCTCCTCCTTCCAACTCTATAAAGCTGATTTTTCCATGCCACACTCCCTTCACCATCCTCCCTCCACCTTCCCTCCTCATTCTTCCCCCTCCATCCCTTCCCACTCCATCCACCTCCAGCTACTACTTTCTTGCTGTGGCTACGTGGTAAACATTTGACATATGAGAATGATACATATATTTCCAGGTGTGTAAAATCAAGATCTTTCATTCTATAATACCAAAATAATGTTGATGCATTTTGTTTTTCTCTCCCTATATACAAGGGTTGCCAGTATCAATTTTTGACAATCTTTGACAGGCTTTAGCTCAGTAACCAGCTGGTCTAGAATGCTCTGGTTTGTGACATAAGGTGTGTAAATTCAAGCTCTAAACCCTGGGCATAACACTTCTTACTTCTGTAAGAGTCGAAAAACTGATTCCATATGCAGGTTTTTAGTTATGTTCAGTCAATCGAATTGCATATCCTAGGGGTTAAGATGAGAGTGACCAGCCTCATTCATCCCTGAGTGGCATTACATGAGCCATAAACCCCAACCACCCATTGGATATAAACCTGCACCAGCTCAATCCGCTGGAGCACCCTAATTACCCACTAAACCACCAGGTACCATAATTTGGTTGTAAGGTTACCACCCTGTGTAGTAAATGGTTCCTTGGTGTTCAGGAAACCATTTGGCTTGTCTCTCACTGTAGACTCACCAGCAGACAGAAGGAAGCAGAAAGTAAGAAGGAAAGAAAGGCAGAAGAGGAAGGAAAGAAAGAAAGAAGAGGAGAAAGGGTAGGCACCTGAGAGTAGCACTACATCATTTGAGTGGATGGTAAGCGCCCCCACCTTTTCCACTGAACTGGGGAATAATTATAAGTGACTTCCAATCCTCCGAGAGTCTACCTTCTTCCCAGGCCAATCTGCACATATTCCACATCCATTCTACTACTATCCCTCCCCCATGCTTCAGAATTTCACCACACTCTACATCAATTCCTGGGGCCTTCCCCATTTTGACTTTCTTCATTGCTTCCACTACTTCCATCCTACTGATCTCTTCTTTCCTTTTCACTACCCTCCTTCTCCTAGCCATTCCCCAACCACTTATACTGTCATGACTTTCATCCTCTATGTTTAACAGTTCCTTGAAGTGTTCTCTCCATCAGGTCACTTTTTCTCCCTTCTCCACTAGTAATCTACCATTTTTATCATTCACTCCCCTACTAACTTCTTCATCACCCTGTCTAACTCTCTTGACCTCTTTCCAGAACATTTTCTTACATTCCCTAAGCCTTACACTCAAATTCCTTCCAAATTCCTCATCCACTCTCTTTTTACTCTCTCTCACTAATCTTTTCACCTCTCCCTTCCTCTCTACGTATAACTCTCTTCCATCTCCCAACTTCCTCCATGCCTCTGCTTCCCATCTGCTCACTGTATGCTTTCTTCTGCACCACAGCATGTCTCACCTCTTCATTCCACCATTTTGTTCCTTGCACCCTTCTTCACCCCACAAACCACCTCATATGCTGCACAGATTTTTTGTTTTGTTCTGTTTTGAAGGCTCCAACATGCCTGCATGCATTGGTCTTGGTCACCTAATGGTGGATCTCCATGCTGCTCAATCTCTGGCAATCTCCCTACTTAGACCCTTACCCCTGAGGTCACACCCAATGACCTCGTCCCAGGTCTTATTCGGTCCACCTCTCGCTACCCTACCCCTAACATCAATACTTCTTATTTTCTACACCCAATCATCGTCCCCAACCTCTCCACATGCCAAATCCATCTCAGTCTACCTCTCATCACAACATCAATACACTCTAGTCCCATCCTACCTCTCAACTCTTCCACTGTAAACCTAGCCCTCCCAGGCCTCACACTCAGTGATATTCTGTGAATATCTTGCACACACCTTCCACCTCTGCCATCTGCTCAAGATCATATATATCTAATTACCCCTCCACTTTTCTTGTATATCCTGTCTTTCTTCCATCCTCTTGCAACCTTTCTACCCTCCTTGTATGGACTACTTCCTCCTGTCCCTGTCTCCTTCTATTCCTCCATTGTACCTGAACCGTGACTTTCACCACCACTAAGTGGAGGTCAGAAAGTCCACTCCCACAACCTGCGTATGTTCCTGCATCCATTACATACTTTCTCATTCTACCATCATGCATACGTAATCAGTCACTGCCTTCCATTCATTCGGTTCGCCACCCACCCTTCTCATCACTCGCCGCATATACCTGTCGATCATTTTATCTAAATAGAGAACTGACTATCACCAACCCCCTCTCTGCACAAATGTTCACTAGAACACTGCCATTCTCATCCACTTCTGCAGGCACAGCCCACCCACCAACTACCCCATCCACCTTAACATTCCCTATCTTTCCATTCATATCTCCAACCAAAAACACTCTCTCATTCCTCTCGAACTTTTCCATGCACACTTCCACATTTGCCAAGAAATCTCCTCTCACTCTGCTTCCATGATCTTGCGTGGGTACATACACTACACAATTTCCCACATTTGTAATCCTACATTCAATCTCACCCACACAATCCTTGAACCAACTGATTCATACTCTCTTATATTCTCCTTCCATCTATTGTGCACAACAACAGATACTCCCTCTTTTGCCCTATCATTCTCACCTACTCCTGCACATATACCCCATCCATACTCCCATTCTCTCACACTCTCACCTCTCCATTTGGTGTCAGTTAGTCCACGTATGTCAACTTTTGCACCATTAACCCCTACAGTAAAGTGCTAACAGAATCGAACGATCCTTTTTCAGGATTACGCAAGATACCAAATGTGACTGATAGAGGGACTTTTGGGAAAAACTGCAGACATTAGGCTTCAGCCCGATTGTGACGTATATCAATGCAAACCAATGAGAACTAAGTCTTGTGGAGGGAAGGGGGGTGGAACTGGGCCCGTACCTACCCATGGTGGCGAGGTGATTCCCCCACTGCCCTCTCCCAGCCTTCCTCTACCCCAATACCATTGTTCCCTCTTCCCCTCCCTCACCTCTGACCACCTCCTGCTCCCTCCCTCCCCCTCTCCCACCATCCTCCATCACGCCACCATGGTTCCCCCCCTTTCCCCCCCCTCACTGTCTCTCTGGGGAGGGTTAGGCTATATCCCCCCTACCCACCCTCCACACTCCTGTACAGGTAACTCGCACGGAACACGAGGGTTTCGCTCCTACCGTGCCGTGTTAGGTGCGAAATCGCGTATATTTAAACTACTCCGTATTTTGCTCCCTAGACCCCCCAAATGTGTTGTTTTGCTGTTATCTTTGCTCCCTAGACCCCCCAAATGTGTTGTTTTGCTGTTATCTGTCACTAGAAAGCACTTTAAGTGGTTAGAAGGTTTATTTAATGTTATAACTCACAAATACAGTACTCCTGAGCAAAACTTCAACACACAAATACTGTACGTAAACACAAGGAAACATTCCGACGCCGATCATAGGTAATAAATTAGGTTAACTGGTATCAGTGCTTTAACTTACAAGTACATACCAGAACAGTACATATTTAACTTAGAAATGTAGTACTGTGATATCGAATGATTTCAGTACATAATCTGTTAGGAATAGCTGGAAAAAAAAAATGTTATGAATACATTTTCACCTTTTTGATATATGTTTATGGTAGTTTCGAGTTATTTTTTACGTTATCGTTGTGCCCATGCTTGGAAAAGGGAGCGAAAGAGTTGAATTTTCAGTCCTGAGAAAACTGCACGTCCTCCAAGGCTAGACTCTGCCACGGGAGAATAAAGTGGAGGGTCAGTCCGATTAGCAATAAGGAAGTTGTGTCACAACTTCCAGCTCCCACACCACGAGAAAGGCTAAAAATAGAATCGTAATGCAGTTTCAGAACTAACAATAAGTCTAATTATTACGAATACAGATACAAAGCAGAAATAAATACGTTTACAGACAGGGAAAACGTATATTTCTTCCGTCATAACATGTTCATCTTTCTCAATCATTTTACGTTCATCTTTATCATTTTACCTTGTTATTTTCGCAATATATATTGCTGTCTCGTAAACAGGGTGGTTGTTTGTGTTTTGCAAGGGAGGAAAAAGGTTGTATTTTCTGTCTGGGTCGAGATAATGGGTGTAACTATGTGTGGTTAGGCATGGCCACGAGCGAAAAAATCGTACATCCACTCATCACGATAGCCGGTGGTGAACTGACAGAGCGACAGATGATACATGAGACGGTGAAGTCAAGGTCATGTCCCAGATTTTCGTTCACTTCCCGAAAGTTTTCACAGTTTTCTACAAGTTGCAAACCATTACAGCAAACCTGAGCAAATAGGTAAAGATACCAAGACAAAAATGTATTTTTCTCTTATTATGTCTTTAACGAACAAACAAACAAAAGGCAATATTCCGACGCCGATCATGGGTAATCATATAAATCAGGTTAACTGGTTACAAGGCTTTATTTAATGCTTTAATTGCTTACAAGTACATACCAGAACAGTAAATATTTAACTTACAAATACAGTACTGTAGAAAAGCAGTACAGTAAGAGTTTAACGAACAAACAAAAAAGGCAATATTCCGACGCCGATCATGGGTAATCATTTAATTCGGGTTATCTGGTTACAAGGCTTTATTTAATGATTTAACTTTATTTAAGTGCTTACAAGTACAGTACATACGAGAACAGTAAATATTTAACTTACAAATACTGAACAGCACTGTGGAAAAACGAACAAATAAAAAAGGCAATATTCTGACGCCTATCAGGTAAACTGGTTATAAGACTTTATTTCTTGCTTTAACGTTATTTAATAGTACTTTAAGTTGCACATAAACTTACCAGAACAGTACAGTACTGTAAATATTTAACTAACAAATACTGTGCTACTGTACTCGGGAATGTCTCACTCACTGAATAATTTCCCGCCTAGATCGTCACGTAATCAAAACAAACCGCGCGCTGCGGTGACGTTCGAGGATTTGATCTTTCAAAGGCCTCTCCTGCGTTAATTTGTAGTTTTCATAATGTTTTTTTAATCTTACGTTGTCTTATATGTATCCCAGCCCTTACCGTGTATAATTGCGAGCGCGTTCCGTGAGATCGTGTTCCGTGCGAGTTACCTGTACTGCCTTACTGCCTGTCCTCTTTATCTTGTGGTGTCTGTCTCCCACCTCTATTCCCCTATACCACCCCTCCAGGCCTCTCCCCACCCCTCCCCCACTCCCCATCCCCTGTAGTACGCCACCCGCTTACAACTCAACCCCATCCCGCCTAATGTATTATACGTTTTCATGTTGCGTGTCTTCATTCAATACCCGATTATTGTTTGTGTAACTGCATGCACCAATGCACAAAACATAGATTGTATGTTTTTTCATGTTTTTTTAATGAATCTCCATGTATATACTGTAATATTTCCTGTAAATGTTAGTGATGTTTGTTTTTTAATAAACTGTGTATTTGTGTTTGTCTTTCTCTTACACCATTATCATTATTTTGCATGCTTTGGCTTCTTTTTTCCCTTGAAATTCATACAGCTACTTGATTTGACAGCTCTGAGAGGAGGGGATGGGGGGAAGGGGTGAGGGGAGAGGGGTGAGGGGGAAGGGGTGAGGGGAGAGGGGTGAGGGGGAAGGGGTGCTAGAGTGTGTGAGTAACACCAAGGAAAAGATTTTGCATGCTTCTGATTTTTTTTTTTTTTTTTTTTTTTTTTTTTTTTGACAGCTACACAGCTATTTGAGGGAAGGGGATCAGGGGATGGAAGGCGGGGAGGGGAGAAGTGTTGGGGGAAAAGGGTGTTGGGAGTGAGTGAGGAACAGCGACATAATTATTTTGAATGCTATTGCTTGGAAAAAAAAAAAAAAAAAAATGAGCTGGAAAATTCTGAAGGAGGGGTAGAAGGAGGGGGAGGAAGAGAGGGGGGCTGATAGGAGTGGGTGAGGAAGGTCATGGGAGGAGAGGAGTGAGGGAGGGTTGGGGATGGGAGCGCACAGAAAATTGGACTCGCGCCGTCTGGAAGGGTAACTTTTTTCAACTTTGACAGGCTATAGTTCATGACCCAGTTGGTCTAAAATGCTCTGGTTTGTGGCATTAGGTGTGTAAATTCAAGCTCTAAACCTTGGGCATAACACTTTTTGCTTCTGTAAGAATCAAATAATCGGCTCAATATACAGATCTTCACACCGATACAGTTGATTGAATTGCATATCCTAAGGATTCAGCACCAGGACAGTCTCTCTCTCTCTCTCTTTTACCTCATCATTCGCACCCCTTACTTTCCATGTAGCAATCCGTACCATGTCCTTTGTTCGGTCCTTTGTCATCACCTGTTGTCAGTCCTGGAACGAGGCTTCTTGTTTGTATTTTCAGTTAGTTGTTTTCTGGGAAGGAGTACTAACCTTCCACCAACCCATTTGTTGAAACGTAAGGAACAAGTGTTGGCTGGTTATAAGGTTACCACCCAACGTATTAAATGATTTCCTGGTTTACAGGAAATAATTTGGTTTGCCACTCATTGCAGAACTACCCTGGAGTACAGTACCGCTACACTAAGTGGGTGGATGATGGGCACCCCAACCAACCACATAATACACAAATGTAAATTCCTTTACAGCAATTTGCATATGACACAGGTTATTACAGCACATAACAACATAACACAAAGTTAAGTACTATGTACATAATTCTGTCAAGCTTCAACACACCTGTGACATGGTTTGGTTCCGCTTCTTGGGACTGAAGGAACATGTGTACAGTTGGATGTTTGTTAGGCTGGCACTGATGTGTTGATGTTCAGGTCCCATCCTGACATCACTATTGGCCTCTGCCTGCAGTGTGTGTTAACACATATTTCAATTAATGGGATAGACTGCATTGCCTAATTAATACAGTTCTTGTTTTGGTACAGTAGATTTACAAACCTACAACTGTGCTTTCACTTACAACCTACAAAAAGGATCATGATGAGTTATAACCCATCTTGCTGCTTATGTACAGCTACATCAAGAGGTGAAATAATGAAAACCTTCACCTGCCTCATCCTCTAAGCTAAATAGTAGAGAACATGCCTCACTTAGTGTCTGAGTCGTAACTCACATGGAGAATGATGCACTGGGTATCAAGGTTTGAGAGGTCCTCGACTAAGATGATGTCTGGCTGCTCTACCTTCATCCGCACTGTCAAGAGTCCACCGCTTACACCACCATCATTACTTCCTTGGCCAGCCTGTCATACACACACACAAAAACACAATCTACAATCTTGTACAGTTTACTGAATTTTCATCTCAGTCACCCAGAATGAGAACAAAAGTGTCATAAAGTGGAAAGGCAAGGAATTACAGTTGTTATATTATGGGTGTGCCATACAGTAAATATATAAAATACTAATAAAACAGCTTACTGAGCTACAAACAACATTTCTTTAGTCACTTCAACATTACCCCATTCCATACAGTGTCCATACATATATGGACAAACCTGAAGGCTAATGCTGTGTCTGTATACATGTATACAGGTATACCCCAGTTTAATGATGCAACTGGTTAAGTAAAAACCCATCGTTAGGCGGGGTATAGTATCGCGGGGTAGGTGGAGGCTGTAGCACGGGCCGAATAGGGTGGCACTCCCGAGGGGAATGGGAATGCTGGTGATAGGGAGAGCTGGAGCTCCTGTTTCACTAGCTATCTAACCATCCCCCTTTGGTGACCTTTTCGTTGTGACAGTAACATAGAGAGCAGACCTGCATACTCTCCCAAACATTTCCTCTAACCATCTTATGCACTGCACCACATGCACCTTACATTTCACACAACATATCCCACTACGTTACAGGGGTTGGCGCCAGCAAGGGCATGCAGCCAGAAATCTTTCCCCTCACTACCTAATGGCAGACTTCAGGGGAGAGGCGTGACGGGGGTTCCGCCGGCATAGATCATGGGTCCAGGGCGGGATGGGGCTTGGGCCTGTGCTTGAGGGTACGGGGCATTGCGGTTCCCAGCCTGCCGCTTCCGCCCAAGAGAGAGGGGTCCAAACCAGGAAGCCCCAGCAGGCTGCCCTATCAGTGGGTGTATAATGGTGGAATAGTTGCAGTGCCAAGGCGCACTTGGAAGGTGTCCCTGCAGCTGACCTGGCAGGGTGCCCCGTGCCCCGAGGCCACTACCACAGCCACTGGTAAGCTGGTGGGCTAGGGGTCCCAGATCCACTGCCTGGACCTGGGACTGTGCAGTGAGTGGGGCCTGTGGTATGTCTATCCCCCTTTATTAATCCTGTCTATGACAGAACAAAAGAATAAGTTTCAAAGCAAGCCTGAGGACAGTAAATCACCCAGGGGGATGAGGGTGGGTTCATGGAATGTGGGAAGTTTAAGGGGAAGAGCGGGGGAAGTCGTTGAGGCATTCAGTAGGAGGTGGGTGAATGTGGCGTGTTTGCAGGAAGTCCGGTACAGGGGTGGATCAGCCAGAAAGATTGTTGGGAAGGACTGTTACTATAAGATGTTTTGGCAGGGGGGTACAGACGGATATGGGGGTGTTGGTGTGATGGTTGCGGAGAAATGGGTGGAATATGTCATGAATGTTATGAGAGTAAGCGATAGGATACTGGTAGTGAAAATTCTATTCGGTACAAAGATAGCTGCAGTTATATCGGCATATGCTCCACAGGCAGGATTGGATGAAGCAGAGAAAGATAGATTTTGGGATGATTTAATACGTGTAGTAGGTGGTACGCGGGATGATGAGATAGTGGTTTTGGAAGGGGACTTAAATGGTCATGTGGGTGAAGCAGCACAAGGTTATGAAGGAGTACATGGGAGATGTGTGTAGGGTATAAGGAATGTGGAAGGGGAAAGGATACTCGAGTTTGGGAAGGCAACGGACATGATTGTATGCAACACATATTTTAGGAAAAAGAGAGAGTAGGTTAATTACGTATGAGTCTGGGGGAAATAGCAGTCAGATAGATTATTTTCTGGTTAGGAGGGGTGATAGGAGGTTAGTGTGGGATATTAAAGTTATAGGAAGTGAGGAGTGTGTGCAGCAGCACAAACTATTGATTTGTGATATGGTGCATAAAGAACGAGTGATGAAAAAGAGGACTTATGTACCTAGGAGGAAAGTATGGAATCTCAAAAACCAAGTAGTAAGGGATACCTTCTACAGTCAGATGAGGAGAGTGGTGGCTGAACAGGGAGCCATAGACAGAGGCGTTAATCAACAGTACAGAGCCCACAAGAACAATCTCTTGAGAGTTACTGATGTTGGACAGAAGGACCACCAAGACATAAAGTAACTTAGTGGTGGGATGAGGGTGTAGAAGCTGCAGTTAGGGAGAAAAGAAGGGTGGTAGCAAGGAGGAATACTTGGCTGCCAAGCGTAGGGCTAGAAGAGAGGTGTACAGGGCAAAGTCTGAGTCTACAGAGACGTTTACATGATAACCTGAATCATGGGGAATGGATAAATATGATATTTAAGATGGCAAATCAGATGATGAGGGATAATCGGGATATTATAGGTGAGCAGTGTGTGAAGAATGATGAAGGAATGGTAGTGGTGAACAGTGAGGATATTAAAGATGCATGGAGAGACTGTTATAGCTGGTTGTTGAATGAGGAGTTTGACTGGGACAGGGAAGGTTTGGAGCCAGCAGATCCAGTGTTTGGCCCTTGGCCTTTGATTGATGCTGCTACTGTGAGTGGGGCAATACGCAGGATAAAGGTGGAGAAGGCAGCAGGTATGTCTGGGTTGACTGCCGAAATGTTGAAGGCCTCAGGAGATATAGGGGTGAGGTTAGTCACTGACCTGATAAATAGGATTATTCATGAGTGTGTTGTCCCAGATGATTGGCTGAAGAGTGTAATTGTAAATGTGTATAAAGGGAAGGGTGATGCCCTGGAAAGAGGAAATTATAGAGGTATACAGCTTTTAGATCAGATAATGAAGGTAATGGAGAGAGTTTTAGAAGGTATGATTAGAGAAAGAGTGAATACTGATGAGATGCAGTTTGGGTTTATGCCAGGTAGGGGGACCACTGATGCCATATTCATTGTTCGACAGCTTCAGGAAAAATATATTGATAGGAGAAGGGATCTGTATTTTGTTTTTGTTGATTTGGAAAAGGCCTTTGACAGAGTCCCTAGAGAGGTGGTGAAATGGGCAATGAGAAAGCTTGGCTTGGAGGAGTGGCTGCTTAGGGTGGTTGTGGCTATGTATGTGGGTGCTCGCACCCAGGTAAGAGTGAATTAAGATTTGAGTCATGAGTTTTCCATGAACGTTGGTGTGCATCAGGGGTCAGTTTTGAGTCCCATGTTGTTTATCATGGTACTTGAAACCCTCTCACATGACTTTAGAAACGGACTCGCGTGGGACATGTTGTATGCTGATGATTTGGTGTTGATTGCAGAGAACAAGAAGGAGGCGGAGGAAAGGTTTAGGAAGTGGAGAGATGGTATGGGGCACAAGGGCTTAAGGGTAAATGCAGATAAAACAAAAGTGATGATAGCTAGCGTTGGTGGTGATGCCGTCAAAGACGAGGGACAGTGTCAGAGGGGCCATGTGTAGTTTACCACAAGGGCGTGGGAAGTAATTCCATCTTGTGTGGTGTTTGTGATAAATGGGTGCACAAGAGATGAAGTGGTATCAAAGGTAGACTGCGAGACAATGCTGATTTTATGTGTACGGTGTGTCGAGGAGAGCAGGTGGAGACACTCAGGCGTGAAAGGATTGAACTTGCTGGTGAATCTCTTGATTGTGTGGAAGAGTTTTGTTATTTGGGAGAAATGTTGTGTGCTGGAGGTGGGGCTGGAGCTAGCTCTGTGGCTAGGGTGAGAAGTGGTTGGAAGAAGTTCAGGGAGCTCTTGCCTCCTCTGACATTGAGAGGGCTCTCCCTACGTGCTAAGGGGTCTCTGTATGCAGCATGTGTTAGGAGTGTAATGTTGTATGGCAGTGAGACCTGGGCAGTAAAGGAGGAGGATATTAGCCGGCTCAGACGTAAGAAATGACAATAATTAGGTGGATGTGTAGTGCGTCCATGCGTGCAAGGTCTGGGGGGGCTGGGTTTACGATGGAAGAGTTGAGAGGTAGGATGGGACTGGAGTGTATTGGTGTTGTGATGAGGAAGAGGAAGATTGAGATGGTTTGGACATGTGGTGAGAATGGGGGATGATAACTGGGTGAGGAAGGTGAGAAGTGTTAATATTGGGGGTGGGGTTATGTGGGGTAGACCGAGAAAGACATGGGACGATGTCATTAAGTGTGACCTCAGGATTAAGGGACTAAACAGGGAGGCTGCAATGGATCGTGCAGCGTGGAAAGCCGCCATTAGGTGACCAAGGCCGATGCATGCAAGCATGTTGGAGCCTTTAATAATGAAATGAAATGAAATGAAGATTTAACATATAAAGGAACTGGGATGCGTTTTTCAGCCTTGGGTTTGCTACCCCAGCCAAGTCCTAAACTCACCCAAATGAGTCCAAAAACAAGTTTAAAGCCAATCTAAATGGCCAAACAACTATAACCGAAGCTAACCTAAGACTACCACCTGTAAATAACTCACTAAAACCAACAAATAATATCTGAAAATTGTCAAATATAAGTCTGGAAAAAATCAAGCTTAGTAAACTGTACCCCAAAATGACAATGTTCACCCCATCTATGGCTAAAACACATTAATCTAAGTCTAAAAACAGTTTATAAATCAACCTAAATACACAATATTAGTCTAAAATACCATCAGAATCATCTATCTATCTATCTATCTATTGCCAGAAGCCTCAATCCCGTTCAGGGTGGCCACAAACAAATCGCCTCCACGTTGCCCTGTCCCTCGTCATTTCACTGCCCTGCTCCCAACTCACACCCCCCTGTCAAATATACCTCTCCACCCCATCCCTTCATCTCATCCTCGGCCTCTCCCTCCCTCTCCCCCCCACCACCTCACTCACATACACTCTCTTCATCAGTCTTTCACCCTCCATCTTCTCCACATGGCCAAACCACCTCAGTGTATTCCTCCTAATGCTTCCTATCACATCCACATCCACAGCACAATGCTCCTTTATATCCTCATTTGTCAGCCTGTCTCTCCATGTGACTCCACAGGCTCCTCTTAAATAACTCATTTCCACTGCTCTCATTCTTGACTTGTGTCCTTCCAACAATGTCCAATCTTCACTTCCATAAGTATCACAATACTGTCATGTAGTAACTTTTTCACTTCCATGCTCACTTCCTTGATTCTTATCACTGCTTTCAAAGAACCAGCAACCTTTCTTCCCTGCTGTACCCTTTCAAGCACTTCACCCTCCAAACCTCCATCTTTACTCATCCCACTACCCAAGTAGTGTACTTAAACGTACTCACATTTTCCAATTCCTCACCATCCAATCTCGCTGTACATTCACTGACTTCACCTCTCTCAAAGATCATCACTTTACTCTTCCCTACATTCATCTTTAGATTCCGTTTCTTACACACTCTCCCAAACTCATCCACCAAGCCTTGCAGCTCTCCTTTGTCTTCACTCAACAACACAGTATCATCTGCAAACAACAGTACAGGGAGTTTCCAAACACTACCCTCCCTCATAAGGGCCACTCCAACATCCACTACCCTACCTTGTACCTCTTTTATTACCCCATCCATGTACAGATTGAACAACCATGGAGACATGACACATCCCTGTTTCAACCCAACCTTCAAGGAGAAAAATTCACTCAGTTCACCATCCACACGCACTGCAGCCTTAGCACCATTGTACATACTCTTCATAGCATTCAACAACTTCCCATCTACTCCATATATTCTTAATTCTTTCCACAATCCTTGTCTATCCACCCTGTCATATGCTTTCTCCAAATCCATGAAAGCCGCATACAACTTCTTTCCCTTCTCTAGAAACTTTTCCACTAAAGATCTAAGAATGAATATCTGATCTACACAACCTCTTCCCTTCCTAAAGCCTCCCTGTTCTTCTCTAACTAATTCCTCTGTTCTTTCTCTAACTCTGTCAATAAGTATCCTACCATACACTTTTCCTATTATACTGAGAAGACAAATATGATTACCACACATTTCTTTTTCCCCTTTTCCTTTGTACAAGGGACTAATTATACCTGACTTCCAATCCTCCTGGACTCTACCTTCCTCCCAGGCCAATCTGCACATCTTGCACATCCATTCGACTACTATCTCTCCCCCATGCTTCAGCATTTCACCACACTCCATCAATTCCTGGGGCTTTCCCCAATTTAACTTTCTTCATTGCTTCCACAACTTCTATCCTACTGATTTCTTCCTGTCTTCTCACCTCTCTCCTTCTCCCAGCCATTCCCCAGCCACTTATACTCGCATTACTTCCATCCTCTATGATCAACAATTCCTTAAAGTGTTCTCTCCATCTGCTCACTTTTTCTCCCTCCTCCACTAGTAAGCTACCATTTTTATCTTTCACTCCCCTGCTAACTTCACTTCCGCCCTGTCTTACTCTCTTCACCTCTTTCCAGAACATTTTCTTACAGTCCCTTCCCTTTACACTCAAATTCCTTCCAAATTCCTCATGCACTCTCTTCTTACTCTCTCTTACTAATCTTTTCACCTCCCTCTTTCTTTCTACATATAACCCTCTCTCCCACCTCAAAACCCATCATTTAACTGGGGTTTGGCCATCGTTAGGCGGGGTTTGGTGGCATTTCTACTCCCATCGTTAAGCCAGGGTATCGTATATTGAGGTATACCTGTATATACGGATGAACTCATAGTGGCCTAATTTGCCGAGTCCATACATACACAGACACATCTTAGCATAAGAAATGCGAGATTTACAGTAACTAAGGTGACTGTGTGCAGCATGAGTGTTTATTGTTCATTATGTGAGTGTTTATAGTGCCTTATACCATTATAATAAAAAAAAAAGTGAATGTGAAAATACATAAAATTAGAAAGGAACCCAACTTCCCCTCATCATAGTTTCAACTGTGGCCTTAATATGTAAACCAGGTTGCGTTTCTAAGCTATACGTACTCCATGCATCACACCAAAATGAACTATCTACCCACATCAGCCGCTGATGGTATCTGAAAGTTGCCATCTGAAGCAAATCTGGGTATGCTGGACCGAAACATCTGTTTCTGTGCAGAAAACAGCCAAGGTGAACACTTTTACTATCACTAAGCTCATTTGAACTACTTTTCAGGTCTATTCATGAGATAAAAAAAAAAAAAAAAAATGAAAATGGTTGGCACTGGGGGGTCACACAGCCTCCACAACCCTCGGAACTGGGGGCCAAAAAGCAGACAGTGGCTCCAGCACGGAATGGGTTAGGCTCCAATTTGTGAAGTGAATTTTTCTGGAAAACATATACAGATGACCCCCGCTTTAGCAGACCATGACAGACCACATATTGGATTTAATGGACGCTTTGAGAGCCCCCCGATAACCTGTTGAACATACCAGATACCATCCCATAAATGGGAAAAATCAGGCAAACCTTCCGGAGAGCTCTGGGCCCATCAAACACATTTTTGTCCTTAATGTATACTATCTGTTACATGGGGTGTATGACGAGGCACAGGCTGATGTAGAATGCAGTTACCAACATTGGCGGTGGTTTTTCCCATACTTGGGCAAGGCTGTGGAGGACAGCACAGGAAACGGCAATACTTTGGGTTATTTTGGGGCTACTTCTGGTAGGCCTGGGCAGGATCGGAGGATGTGGACACACTGTACTGCACGTATGAGGTGCTACCCAAAAGTTTCCGAAATTTGAAAGCAGGGCAAAAACCGCTTGTCATACAGTGGATGAATGCTAGGTAGCAGTGCACACACCCATTGTTTGTTTGTAAGTTAAGTGGTGTTGTGCAGGGTGGATGCATTCACTGCACGTGTGTGTTTTTTTTATCTTTCTGTTTGGGTTAGTTTGCAAATTTTGTGACCTCAGAAATGGTGGATGTGAAAAAACAACATGTGTGCATCATGTTTTGTGTGAGACTTGGAAATAACACAGAAGAACTTATGAAATATTAAAACAAGCATTTGGTGACAATGCTTTGGGGGTTACACAAACTTATGACTGATTTAAGAATTTTAAAAATGGACGAACGTCAACTGATGATGATACATGTTCTGGTAGCCCCTCCACCAGTTCAACTCCCAACATTGTGGCCAAAGTTCATGCAACAATCCTTGAACATCACAGTAGGACAATCCATGATGTTTGTGACACTGTCAGCCTATTGTATGGAACTTGCCAATGCATTTTGTCTCGCAATGTGCAGCGAAAATGTTTTCACATAATGATTGTGAAAAATGGCTTCTTTTAGGAATCTCCTAGCATGTCCTCTACTGAAAAAGCAAAGAGGAGGGTAATGAACATTGCAAAGAAGCAAGTTACCAAGGCGCATGAGAAAGGCATGAATAAGGGTGCCTTCATACGAAAGTATGGTCTAAGAGGTTGACCCTGCATGACATCCTGAAGGCACAGGACAAAACAAATGAGGTAAGGATGAAAACAGAAGGCATGAGAAAGGGGAAGGATATGTTCAGGACCAGGAAGCTGCTCAACAAGCAGGTTCATGAAGCAGTATGTAAATGATACACACAGGAGAATGAAGAGGGTATCCCTGAGCATGCCTGGACATCCAACATGCAGCACAAAGTCTTGCTGCTACCTTGGAACTGAAGATTTCAAATGTAGTGATGGCTGGCTTTGGAGGGTCAGGAGGTGCCACAGCACTGTTAAAAAGGCCATAACTGGAGAAATGTTCAGTGCCAATGTCGATGCTGTGGAGCCGTTTGTCCAGAAACTTAGGAAGCTGATAAAGAAGGAGGGACTGCATGAATTTCATATCTACAATGCAGATGAGTCTGGGCTCTTCTGGCATGCCCTCCCTCAAAATATTCTGGGTTTCAGAGACACTGGCAGCACACCAAGGCATAAAACAATGAAGAAATATCTCTCCATTCTGGCCTGTGCCAATGCCGATGGTTCTCATTGTTTACAGCCAGTCACAACTGGTAAGAGCAAGTGACCCAGGTCACTGACGGACAGCATGACCATGCTTCCTGTGGAGTACCATGTTAACAAGTCTCCCTGGTTTACCCAGTATATCATTCATGACCAGTTCCACCACAGCTTCAACCCTTCAATGAAGCAGAACCATAAAATGTATGAAATCAGCCCTGATGACATGAAGGCAGTGCTGCTGCTGGATAATGGACTGGACCATCCTTCTTCTACCAAACTCTGCAGCAAAGGTGGATGAATCAAAGCCTTGCCCCTACCAGCCAACATCACCGCCCTTAACCAGCCTCTCACAGGGCCTGAGAACTTGGGAGTGGCTTTTGTCACCCTGACAAATACCACATTTCCTAACACAACACACACAACAACACTGTCTTTTCCACACAAAGAAATGGCTCTCCGGCAGTCATTTCTCGAAGACTTTTTCCAGTTGGTGACATCAAGAGCAAACCAGGACCCATCAACAAATATGTATGTCCTACATGCTCAAAACACATCACTTCGAGTCGACAGACAAAGGGTTCAATTCAGTGCAGCTCCTGCAAGAACTGGACCCATTTCACCTGGACAACACTTGCATCCAGAGAACAATACACAAACACCTGGACTTGCACTTTAACCCCTACACACCGGGAGTTTTCCAATGTTGCACGCTCCTCCCTACGGGGGATATCCATGACGGAAAAAATACCCTTACTTCAAACCCTAATATCTACCAAACTATAATAACTAGAGAAAAAATTAAACATACATAAGACTCACCAACTCTTCCTCTTTCAAATGAAAGTATCCCCACATCGCCAGGTGGTCCCGTTGATAAGTGAGGATAAGTTAAAGTTCAAAGGGTGGTGAGAAGATGCTTGTGGCTATACACATCAACCGACGTTGCTCTGCGCCCAAAATCGTGGCAGCTACACACGTCAGCTGGCAGTTAGAGGTTAACGCTCCTTCCTCCCTCCCTCTAACCCCCCCACCAGCCCCTCTCTTACTCCCTCCACACCTCCTCAGCCCACAATCCGGACTCCCCACAACCCAGACATTTTGGGACCGAGACTTCGTAACCCCAAAACTGCCCCCAGAATGTAAAAAATTAAAAAAAAAAAAAAATGAATTTTTTCACCCATAATTTGAAAACTGCCCCCAGAATGTAAAAAATTAAAAAAAAAAAAAATGAATTTTTTCACCCGTAATTTGAACTTGGTGCATGGCACAGACCAGCTGTGTTTTGCCTCATAGTTCCGCCAACATCCGGCAGGGCATCACTGCCTCCTCCCCATTTCCGACCCATCCATTGTCGTGAGTTCATGCTCCTCACCATGGCTGCCCATGTGCTCGCTTTTGTGGTGGTGACCTACCTGCTGCAGGCCCTGCTGTTCCTCTCCTGCCTCTTCCTCATGTGTGTGATGATGGCCCCGCCGTCCGAGAAGAGGAAACGAGTGGTTCTGTCTCTGGAGAAGAAGAGGAAGATATTGCACAAGGTGGACGTGGGACAGCCGACGTCACGCATCCTCCGTGAATTCAACCTGGCCCGCTCTACATTGTTTGATATCAAGTGATCCCGGGACAAGCTCACCCAGTAAACGGCTGACTTTGCATCGAAGACCAAAAGCAACGTGGAGAGGAAGGTTATGTTCACTCCCCGGTTTGCAGAAATCGACCACACCACAGTGATTTGGTATCATCAACAATGCGCTGCTGGTGTGCTGGTGCATCGTACGGGACTGAAGGCTGCTGCTGAGAAGTTCGCAAGGTTACATGACACCCCAGACTTCAAAGCATCCAAAGGATGACTCTTTGCTTTCAAGTTACGGCATGGCCTTACCAACCATAAGGCCTATGGCGAAGCTCTGGACACCAACAAGAAGGGAGTAGAGGAGTTTCGGCAGAAGGTAAAGGGCTTGATCGACAGGGAGGGCCTCACTCTTGGTCAAGTCTACAATGCTGATGAAACTGGTCTATTCTATCGCTCGATGCCAATGAACACTCTAGCTGAGGAGACGGAGAAGGGTGTACCTGGCTGCCAGCTTTGTAGGCAATGGACATCTGCTTTGTGTTGTGCCAAAGCTAACGGCATGCACCAGCTCAAGTCCATTATTGTCGGCCGTGCAAAGCAGCCTCAGTGTCTTCGTGGGTTGATGGATGTCCTTCTTGTCGTTTGGTACAATTCTGTGAAGGCTTGATTCACAGCCAAGATCTTCAAAGGCTGGTTTCACCGCCACTTTGACAAGGAGGTCATCCACTACCAGACGAACACACTGGGAATCCCGCGTGACCAGCTAAAGGCCCTCCTTCTTCTGGACAAAGCACCTGCATATTCGTCCAACAAGAAGTTGGTGGCTGAGAATGGCTGCATTAGGTGCATGTTTTTGCCACCTAATGCAACTGCTCTCATCCAACCAATGGACCAAGAAGTGATCGTGGCAACAAAGAGGCTGTACCATCGGAAGTTCCTGGACGAGGTGATGGTTGTTCTCGGGGACAAGGACGAGCGCAGGGAGGGACGGGACACAAGAGGCCAGTGGACTTTGGAAAACCTTCGCCGCTGCAACATCAAGTCTTCCATCTACAACTGGGCCAGAGCATGGAGGGAAGTCTCAGTCAAGACAGTGGAAAATGGTTGGTCTCGTCTGCTTCTCGAAGCCGATGTGGTGAACGACTTTCTAGGTTTTGACGTGTTTGAGTTCCATGCACGTCTTTGTGTGGCTGGCAACGATGTTGATGTGGATGAAGTGCGTGAGTGGTTGGATGACGATGAGGGCGATCCTGGGTATCAGATCATGTCTGATGTCGAGATCGCATCATCGGTTGCTGGTACAGGTACCCAGCTTGAAGATTCCGACGAGGACAGCAACGATGATGCGGACTCCTCTCAGTGTGCCACTACTCCAGCCATCCCCAAGCTAAGCGCACTCTGGGAGCACATCAAATTCGTTCTCAACTACCTAGAACACCCGGACTGCGATAGGGAGATGGGGCCATTGGGATTTGTAGAGGAAGTGCGTGATTTCAGGCAGCGCATCATCAATCCCCAGAATCGCCATTCCTGAAGTCAATCAACCATATATATATATATACTGTACATATTGTATAATGCTGTATATAATTATATATTTACCGTAGTAGTAGATATACACCAACAGGTTGACAGCACAACCTCTATGACTGCAGCAGAGAGTAAGTACTTGTTTTCCTTGTGTGTTTCTATCATTTGTGATTTATTCGAGAAAAAAAAAAAAAAGTAAAATCCTAGTTACGCACATAAGTCCAGTTGTGGGAAGGGGATAGGGTGCAGGGAGCCCAGCGTCAGAGGGTTAACCACCTAAAATTGCCACAAAGCTTAACCTTCAAAGCCCACAATATCAACCTGGCAAAAATTTCTAATCATCGACCTGTGAAAAATCAACACTCAGCATCACACATATTTCACCGAGAAATATTTTCAGAGCATTAAAAAAAAAAAAGGAGAGAGAGAGAGAGAGAGCAGTGTGACACTTTTTTGAAGTATCATTAGTCATTAACAATAAATGAAAAAAATACACTAAAATCATGAGCATGGGATGACTGCATACAATTTGTGGTAAACACGAATGCAGTAATCCTGAATAAGAAACAATTCAGCCAAGCAGTATAATTTGTATGACAGTATAATTCACAAGAACTTAAACCACATAATAATCTTAAGTCAACACGTAGATCTTCACATACCATAACAGCCGAATTTTCTAACCCTGAGTCTGTCAGTTCATAACAAAGATTGGTCACAAAGCCTTTTTCACACTCGCTGCACGAAGCGCGAAAACATGAATTTCACTGCTCCCTCATCATTAACATTTTTAGATTTTTATCACTCTCCAACAAGGAAACCATCCACATCATAAACACGCCCAACTCATTTTATCCGACTGTCTAAATGTTACTCTTGTTTGAATTTAAGCTCCCACACCACATGCTACTTCGTCCAACAATTTTTCTTTTTCCTTGGGTATAAATGCTTTTCTTGTGTTCATAACATTTTCAGGGTGCTTAGGCATAACTAAAGTTAGTTAAAAACTCTGTGCTCAGAGTTCTGATATGAAATGAGGAGCATGGAAATAAATAAGTAAATGCTTCTAATCACAACGACCATCGACACAACAACTGAGGTAGACAGCGGCAAGTATGTGACGTGGGCCATGTCAGTCAGGTCAGGCAAGGAGGTCAATCAGTGACTGACAAAAGCACGGCACAATGCACAAGTTGTAAACAAATGCGGCCATCTGGAAATCCAATACCTAAACACACCCACTTGCCACACAATTTCTCCCACACAACTGAGTGATATTTCCATGTAACTGCATGATTATGGGAGAAATTAAATGCCCGTGCAACTGTAAGATCACTGCTTCTCTTTGTCTTAAATCGCAACTCTGCTGTATTACAACTTAGCAGTCATGATGGGGAGAGGGCAATTTCAGACCAGGCTGGAGTAAAATGGTTAGGAAACACATGTATTGTGATCCATTGCCCCCATTTTAACAGACACTTCATATTTAGGCGACAGAAGTTCTGTGGCCTTCATAGCATCCATTAAATCTGATATTCACTATACCAAGGTCCGTTACAGAAAGGGTCTATTGTATACATTTTTAAGCATTAGAGGAGGTTCAAGAAATCCTAATGCATCAATTTACAGGTCATGAAAAAATCATTCAGTAAGCCAAGTTAATGCTGACTCAACATACAAAAAGCATGCATGCAAATCTGAGTGCAATAAATTTGGAGAGAACCTGCAATGTGAAAATTTCACCAGTCTTGACCTATCAAAGTACTGCAAAATAATCAAGAGAATCTTTGCAAAATGAATATAAAACCAAATCAAATATGACTATGTCCATACTGTCTTCTTGGACACATCCTTTGTTTTGGTGACAGCCATTTTACTAGCACCAGGAGTTGGGGTCTCTGGGGGGCGAGGAAGGTTGTCCAGGAAGAACTGCTGCAGTCTGAGAAGGAATGGCAGGTGCAGCACCACCACAAAGCTTGATACTCGAAGGTCCACTGAAAGGTAACAAATGTGGTTAGCTGCTATGCTTTTCAAGTTATAATGGATAAATTATATTAAATCCATAAATCTAATGCTAATATAGCTGGACATACTGTAAAACTTTGCAATGAACTTCCTAGAATCTAGCAATTTCTTAAGTCTGACACTCCCTACCTGATTTCCTCTGAGTTCAGTCTATGGACAGGAGATCTGAAGAGAGTATGGTCACATAGAAAGAATGAGAATATACAGTGTGATGAAAAAGTTACATGGATGTGAATTTGAAGGAAGGAGAAGGTGCAAGAGGCCAAAAAGAGGGTGAATGGATATGGTAAATAAGTGTGGGGAATGTGGACGCTTAGAAACCTACCTGTACGAGAAATCAAACGGGTCATTTGAATTTTGTATGGAGTGCATGACAAGGGAATGACACTCATTTTTAACTTGATGGTCATCAAATTGAATCAATCTGACATGAAGTGCATTATGCACAGATGGTTCTGTCTGTGGGGCAATTTCAGGATTCTGTGAGTATGAATAGTGAATCAGTAAGTGCACGGGTATGCTGCTGACTAGTTCTTTCTCTATCTTTTTTTTTCTTGTATTCTTATTTTTCTGGACTCTCATTCGCTCCACTTTTTTGTGGGAAAGAGAGGCAGTATGGATAACAAAGATGAAGAAAATATTTAAATTTCACTTGAAAGGGTATAACAAGGAAGAAAAGTTGCTGGTTCCTTGAAAGCAATGATAAGAAACAGGGAAGTAAGCATGGAAGTAAAAAAGTTACTACATGACAGTATTGATATCAACTCTAAAGTATGGAAGTGAAGCTTGGACCTTGTTGGAGGGACAAAAGTCAAGAGTGAGACAGTGGAAATGAGTTGTTTGAGAGGAACATGTGTAGTCACATGGAGAGACAGACTGACAAATGAGGATGTGAAGGAGCGTTGTGGTGTGGATGTGGATGTTATAGAAACCGTTAGGAGAAACACAGTGAGGTGGTTTGGCCATGAGGAGAGGATGGAGAGTGAGAGACTGACATGAAGAGTGTATGTGAGTGAGGTGGAGGGGGGGAGGGGGAGACCAAGGATGAGATGGAAGGATGGAGTGGAGAGGTATATGAGAGAGGGGTGTGTGAGCTGGGAGCAGGGCAGAGAAATGGCGAGGGACAGGGTGACATGGAGGTAGTTTGTTTGTGGCCACCCCTTATGGGATTAAGGCATCTGGCAATATATAGACAGATATTTCAAAAACATTTACTGGTAAAAAATCTGAAATGCATTTCACCTAACTGAACCACCAGTTGCAATATCTTCCTGGCAGCTATTACTGTGTTCAAAATATGAAAAGGGACTGTATAATCACATTACCTTCATTGCTTCTGTAACTCCATTCACTATCATGATCTCTCTTATTTCAGTTTTTACATACCACTTCCTGTTTTTTATGTCTGTCACTCTCAGAAGAAAATTTTCTCAATCATTACCTGCACTTTCATTTTTGTTTTTAATTATGTTCATTTTTGAGGGCTCCAACATGCTTGCATGCATCGGCCTTGGTCACCTAACGGCGACTCTCCATGCTGTTCGATTTATGGTAGCCTCCCTGTTCAGTCCCTCAACCCTGAGACCACAATGACCTATTCCCAAGTCTTTGTTGCAATATCTCACAACCCCACCACCAATATTAACAGTTCTCAGTTTCTGCACCCAATTATCATCCCCCATCATCTCCACATGCCCAAACCACCTCAATCTATCTCTCCTCATCACAACATCAATACACTCCAATCCCACCCTACCTCTCAACTCCTCCATCGTAAACCCAGCCCCGCTAGGCCTTGCACGCAGGGACGCACTGCGCATCCACCTAATCACTGTCATTTCTGTATGTTTGAGCATGCGAATATCCTCTTCCTTTACTGCCCAGGTCTCACTACCATACAGTATTACACTCATAACACAAGCTGCATACAAAGATCCCTTAGCATGTAGGGAGAGTCCTCTCAATGTCAGGAGAGGCAATAGTACCCTGAACTACTTCCAACCATGTCTCACCCTAGCCCCAGACCTAGCTCCAGCCCCACCTTCAGCACATAACATGGCTCCCAAATAATAAAACTCTTCCACACACTTGAGAGACTCACCAGCAAGTTCAATCCTTTCACGCCTGACAATCTCCACCTACTCTCCCTGACACACCGCACATATAATTGGTATTTTCTCGCAGTCTACCTCTAATACCACTACATCTCTTATTTAACCACTTATCACAAACACTGCATAAAATTGAATTACTTCCCATGTCCTTGTGGCAAATTACACATGGCCACTCTCCAACTTCTTTGACAGTACCACCACCAACCCTAAATATCATCACTTTTGTTTTATCTACATTAACTCTTGAGCCCTTGTGCCCCATACCATCTCCCCAATTCCTAACTCTTTCCTCTGCCTTCCTTTCATTCTCTGCAATCAACACCAAATCATCAGCATACAACATCTCCCATGGGACTCCATTTCTGCAGTCACATGACAGGGCTTCATGTACCATGATAAACAACAAGGAATCCAAAACTGACCCCTGATGCACACCAACATTCACAGAATACTCATCACTCAAATCTCCATTCACTTTTACCTGGGTGCGAGCACCCACATACAAGGCCATAACCACTCTAACCAGCCATTCCTCCAACCCAAGCTTTCTCAGTGTCCACTTCACCACCTCTCTAGGGACTGTCAAAAGCCTTCTTCAAATCAACAGAAAGAAAGTACAGTTTCCATTTCTTTTTTCCTATATATTTTTCCTGAAGCTGTTGAACAATGAATACAGCATCAATGATCCCCCTGCCTGGAGTAAACCCAAACTGCATCTCAACAATATTTACTCTTTCTCTAATCATACCTTCTAAAACTCTCTCCATTACCTTCATTATCTGATCTAAAAGCTTTATACCCCTATAATTTCCTTTTTCCAAGGCATCATCTCTCCCTTTGTACACATTTACAATTACACTCTTCAGCCAATCATCTGGGACAACACATACATAATCTTTCAAGAATCAATTTTCTTAACCTGTTCCTGTAGTGTCTAATTTCTCTCTCTTTCTTTTTTGTAATAATTTCGTGATAATTTCCTTGTTATCTGGTATATTTTTCAATCTCCATGATACGGTCAATGTTTCTATCACAACACTTTCCATTTTAAATTTTATTCTCACTGGGTTCAACTCGCCTTTCTTACACCTTCCTCTCCTCACTTCCTTTATTCCTGTTCCCATGCTCTCCCCTCAGTATTTCTCTCACCCACGCCATCTCTTCTTGCACTCTAACCCATCCACTTTGTGTTCTTTTTCCATCTCCAAAAATAACCACACATTTGTTCCTTTACATTGTATCCCTCATAATCTTCTTTTTCTTCTGCAGTACAGGCATACCCCGGTTTATTGATGCAATTAGTTAAGTAAAAACCCATCGCTTGGCAGGGTAGATTTAACTCGTAAAGTACCCGGATGCATTTTTGAGCCTTGGGTTTCCCCCCAACCAAGTCCTAAACCCACCCAAATAAGTAAAAAAATAAAGTTAAGCCAATCTAAATGGCCTAACAGCTGTAAAAGTAGCTAACCTAAGCCTAAAACTGGTGCTCGTCTCGCTTGTGCCCAGTCAAGGTCATTGGAGAATGCGATCTCTGGCCTGTAATCAAACTCAGAAGAGAATAAGCAGCAGCACTGTATACAATATCACCATCAAATGGTCCCAGAACAATTAAATAAACATTTGTTATGCATAATAATAATGTATCAATGACACAGAATTGTTCAAGGTGTGAATGGTTGTGACGGAAAATTGATGTTTTGACAGGGAATTCTCTTGACAGGGAATGCAATCGATGATCCAATCGGGACTGCCTTTTCAACAGCCCCTCTTTATGTCGTTTTAGTTACTGTTCTGGTTGCTGAGCTCCTTTATTTTCTTCTCTCTTATTTTCCAGCATTTATTTAGAAATTCCTTTGTATTTTCAAAGCGTTTTCCTTAGAGCAAAACAAATGTAAACACATGATTTATTGATCGATAAAGTGATTGTGATAGTCTCTTCAATGGCCCCTCTTTATGTCATTTTTGTTACTGTTCTGGTTGCTGAGCTCCTTTATTTTCTTCTCTCTTATTTTCCATCCATCCATCCATCCATCATCTAATCCTACGTTGCTCCATGAGAAGCGTAGGAGCCAGGGGCTAGGCAAGTTGGTCCTGACATATAGGATGAGAGTGACCAGCCTCACTCATCCCTGAGTGGCATTACATGAGCAATAAACCCCAACCACCCCTTGGATATAACCCTTCACCGGCTCAATCCAAGTGGAGCGCCATAATTACCTCTCTTATTTTCCAACATTTAATTAGAAACTCCTTTGTATTTTCAAAGGATTTTCCCTTGAACAACATGAATGTAAACACGATTTATCGACTTACTTATTTTCCACCTGTTTAGAAATTCCTTCATATTTTCAAAGCATTTTTCCATGAAAAGCCCAGATGTAAACACATGATTTGTCAATGTCACAGTTTTCATCAATGCATGAAATTTTTACTCTTTAAGGTTTTAATAATTATGAGTGACAAGCTAAATGGTTTTCTGTACAACAGGAAACCATTTAATATGTTGGGTTGTAACCATATAACCAAATTATGGTGCCTGGTGGTTTAGTGGGCAATTAAGGTGCCCCAATCAGATTAAGCCTATGCAGGTTTATATCCACGGGGTGGTTGGGGTTTATTATTCATGTAATGCCACTCAGCGATGAGTGAGGCTGGTCCCTCTCATCTTAAATGCCAGGACCAACTTGCCTAGCCCCGAGTCCCTGTGCTCCTCATGTGGCGACACAGGATTGGATAATGGATGGATGAATTAATATTTATTTAAAATTATTATTACACTCCATAACAGATCAGATGAGAGTTCAATGATCAAACACGAACTATTCTTTGTTGAGTCGCCTAGCTGTCCACACTGTTTTGTACCTCATTTGATGGGTAAGAATCCATACCCCAAATGACAATGTTCATTCCACCTATGACTAAAACATTAATCTACATCTAAAAACAGTTTATAAATCAACCTAAACACAAAATTAAAGTCTAAAATATCATCAAAATCCGTTAGAAGAAAATAAAAACCCATTGCACAACTGGGGGTAGGCCTATGATAGGTGGAGTAGGGTGGTATTTCTACCCCCATCACTATTCTGAGGTATTGCATATAGGGGTATCGTAAATCGGGGTTTACCTGTACTCTAATACTCAGTTGGTAAGGGAGCCCATCATCCACTCACTCATTGAAGTGCTACTCTACTCCAAGCGACATCAGGACTCCCCCCTCGACATCCTACTCCTTTTGTTATGCACAGAGGCTTGCTTGTCATTTATGCATTTATTCTTTCTCTCTCTCTCTCTCTCCCTGCACTGGGCACTTCTATTTTACTTCACATATTTTTGTCTTCATCGTCACCTTCATCTTCACCTTCCCATTCATTTTTACCTTCACTTTCAATTCACTCTGATATTCACAGTAACTTTCATATTCTCTTCCATGCTCATTTCACATTCACCTTCACCTTCACACTCACTTTCAGTATCACTCATTTTGAATTTCCCTTTCACCTTCACTTGCACCCTTACTTTCTCATTTTCACTTTTACCTTTACAATTATTCACTCACCTTCACTTTTGCCCTCCCTTCTTTTACTATCACATTCACTTCCATTTCCATTCACACCTTCACCTTCACTTTCCCTCACCTTCACTTTCAACTTTTCTTTTGCCTTCATTTTCACCTTCATCTTCACTTTTACATTCATTTTCACCCTCACTTTCACCTTCATTTTCATTCATTTTCACCTTCACTTTCACCCTCACTTTCACCATCTTCACTTTTACATTTATTTTCACCTTCACTTTCACCCTCACTATCACCTTTCACCTTCACTTTCACTTTTGACTTCCCTTTCACCTTCATGTTTACTTTCACCTTCACTTTCATCCTCACTCTCACCTTCCATCTTCACCTTAACTTTCATTTTTGACTTCACCTTCACCTTCACTTTCACATTCACTTTTTCTTTCACCTTCACCCTCATTTTCACCTTCCACCTTCACTTTCACTTTTGACTTCACTTTCACCTTCACCTTCCATCTTCACTTTTACTTTTGCCTTCACTTTCACTTTCACACTACATTCACTTTCACCTTCACAATGCCTTCACGAACCTTCATTTTTTCATTCACTTTCACCTCTCTCTCCCGGAGACAGAGAGAAGGGGAAGATGTATAGGAGGAGAGAGAGAGGAGGGGCCAAGGTTATGCCTATCTCCCTCATTTGTTTATGCAAAGGGGACGCCACTTGTCATTTCTGCATTTATTCTCTCTCTCTCTCTCCCTCTCTCTCTGTTGACCTCAACATTCCATATTCACTTGTGTGCTCTCTTTCACCCTCACTTTTACACTCATTTTCAGTTATTTTCATTTTCAATTTTACCATCTCTCACTCTCTCTCTCTCTCTCTCACCGGAGAGGGGATGGGGAGGAAGAGAAGGTATGGAGGAGGAGAGAGAGAGAGAGGAGGGACCGATGTTATGGTATCTGCTCCGTTTTTTTGTTTATTCGTTTATTCCAAGAGAGGACTGCTTCTGGTTTTATTGGACTTTTCCTGACATAAGAATTTAATCCACTTGGCTCCTCGATTCCGATGAAAGCGAATTCCGCTGTATTGAAGTCCGTTATATCAAGGTTATACTTGTACATTTAAAAAATCCACTGCACAGCAACTTATTGTATACAGTAAAACCTCAATATAAAGGACTTCAACAGACTGGAATTCGGACTCGAGGAGCTACTGGACTAAATTCCTATATATCAGAAAAAGTCCGATAAAGCCAGAAGCAGTCCGGACTGTCTGACCACTTCAGCTATGCTCACCACAATAAGGTAAGTAAAAGACATGTTTATCAGTGTACAGTACAATATTATTATATATATTATACCATTTGATTAATGTAGTGAAGTTATAACACAGTACAGTACCTCTGTGGTAGTCAAAACAGTTTAAAAACTGTCCATGCAATCTGGGCTAATGTCTGATATATTGGAAAAAGTCCGGATTAGCAGGGGGAAGTCCGGATGTTATCAGAATTTCACATTTTTTGGAATGGTTTGGGCCCCAGTTAGTCCGTTATAGTGAGGTCTTACTGTATAGTCAGTTATAACACAGGTTCAATGGGAATTCGTTTTTGACCATGGGTTACCCACCCAAAAAAGTCCAAAAGCAAGTTTCCAACTCACGTAAACTGATACACTAGTTATTTCATTTCACAGGATTTCACTTTATTGCTTGAACTCCAACACCACACTAACACACCTGGGTGACATGTGCAAATGCCATCTTGGAAAAAAAAAAAAATATACGGTGGACTTGCATGTGGGTGATTATAAGAGTAAAAATAGCAATCATATATCAGCCAGTGAGACTTTGTATGGGATCATTGCTATTTTATAAGTAAAAATTCAGTCATATATTAAAAAAATGCCTCTCAACTTTCATCATCATTTAAGTGATTCATCACATACCGGTTCATCATACAGTAATCCCTCCATTATCAGATGTAACGGAGCCAAAGGCATGTCTGAATAATGGCTCCATCTGGATAATAGACTTCTTCCATGGTCCCCATTCGTATACTTTATAACCTAACTTTGAAAGCCAGGTAAAAGGCCACTAGAGTACATTGTATAACACTTGTTACTGTTGTTTAACACAACTCTACTTGGTCATGCAGACCTATAAACCACAGCTAAGCAATTACCATGGTCAAGCAGACTCATCAACCGCAGACAAGCAATTACCACTGCAGGGCCATACCCTGCAGTGACGTGAAAACAATAAAATACTGGCTACACATGAAAAATGCAGTGGGCACACAAACCACAATGACAAAATGGAACAAAATCATGGTACGGTACAGTGACCTAAAATAAAATCAATATCAACACTCACGATTTGACCATCCTGCATCAATTTCACTCAGGATCTCCTGCTTCTACAGAACCAGCACTACCCTCTCCCTTTTCCCTGGAGGAGGGGCCATCATCACACACCCTAGGAAAAGGCATGCAAGGAATAGCAAGGCCTGAAGCAGGTAGGAAAGAACCACAAAAACCACCACATGCACTGCTAAAACAGCTGCCTGAGAGGAGCTGTTTACTAAACACTCACCAGGTGGAAACTGGGAACAACTGAGAGGGTCTCCAGGAGACACTGGATGAACTACCCAGCCAGACAGGGCAGCGCCACCAGGCTATTCCTCTTTGGCTAGGCATGAAAATGTTTGTGCAGCCATAATTTCCACTGGATGCATGCATTTTGTCTGGATATTATGAAGAAAATGTACGAATAATGGTTTCAAACAGCCAAACCACAGCGTCCGGATAATGGACTGCCCAGGTAATGGCCATCCGGATAATCGAGAGATTATTGTATAACATTGGTCTGCTGTACTGCCTGCACCTTCTGTGCCTCTTCCAATGCCATATTCATATTCTCCACCTTATCCACATTCTCCTTCAGTTTGTCTGACAGTTTGCTGTTTCCTTTTTCTGCCATTCAATCTCTCTAGTGGCCATGTCATTACCTTTCACCAGTTGTTTAAATACGCCCCTATCAATCAATTTTTCTTCCTCTTTTGCCCTCACCCTGTTCACCATTTCCTACTCCTTCCCCAGATTTCCAATCCTTGTAAACGATGTTCTCAGCATATCTTTACCCAGACCTATCCTGTTCCTAAATGAGCTGCATTGGTTACCAGTAAAGGCTATAACTGAATTTAAACTGTGTCTTATTACAATCAAGGTTCTCAAGCTTGGTGAACCAAAGTATCGTGCTGAATGTGGAAACTTCCATCAGCATGCCCAGATGTGATGTTATGTAGTGAAGATGATTACTTGCATCTTGACAAGCCTGGAGCCATTCACCAGTCATCTTTCTCTGATCGTTCTTTCGTGTATAAAGCTCCTAGATTGTATAACAGATTGCCACTGTCCATAAGACAACTCTCATCTGTTGAATCCTTTAACAGACAGCAGAAAACCTTTCTTTTTTCAAAATGCTATGACCTGGAGGGAGGTACATGACATGTGATTATAGGGTTTATTTACTGCAACCTTCATAGTTTTTTTACTGATGAAGTTTCTTTTGTACTATTGCGGCCAGGTGTTGTTAACCATCCTCGTCCAGCCAACCCGTGTATGTGGCAGCGTTGCATTCACGAGCACAGAAGTTGCCTTCTATGCAATTCTGTCAAAAAATATCTCTTCAGCTTTGGGTTTGTACTAATGGATAAATCAATAGTAATAATTACTATGAAGGTTTGACTCTGATAAAAATTAATATATCACATTTATTATTTAGTAACTTTATTTTTTCATATAATACCAAGCAAGTGACTTAAATATGCATCTCTGATTTCACTCCACGACTTCCTGTACTGTAGATTTGAATCAGCGAACACAAAGAGTGAAGAAGTTCGAAGTATTAATTTGTGACACAGGGAGGGAGAGAGAGAGAGAGAGAGAGAGAGTATGGTGGGCGCCTGTGAATTTTTGAGAAAAGAGGTGGAGGCAGGCTGGCGCAGGGAAGTGAGGGGGATGAGAAACCATGGATTCTTGTGCTTCATTGAAAACAGGCCACAGTGTGAATATTTCTTCCATCAGTCACTAAAACTTGCCTTGCTTTGTGATAAAGAGTCTTGTTTTGTTTTTTTAACATTATTATAAGAGGAATAATGAATTAGGGGCTAAATGCTGTTGATATAACAAAAAAAGTGTGCTTAAGAAAATAATTTGCCTCTCTGTTCAGAGAGGGATATCCAATTAATTAGAAAAATACTCATGAGTTTGCCAAAAATCTCCAGGTTCCGACCACCAGAGGAAAAAAAATGCGAACATAAGGCATTTAACCGAAGTTACGCTGCCTGACTAATGTGATTTGACAAAGTCAGCTGGCATTACCTAGAATAAAACCCATCTTTCATTTTGTGTGACGAGACGTTATCCTGGGATAAATAAACTCCTTTGTCATCAGCCAAAGGAAAAATTCCCTGTTTAGCTCGAGCACGATACTTACTCGTATCGCATCAGATCATGTGCATGTAGCATGAATGAAGCCCATATCTACCGCTGGCAACCTCCTGCAAAGAGTACAATTTTCTACCAATAGACTGAGTTAAACAGTGAGACTCATCTTTCATGCAAGGAAATCCACCTCGTCTGTGTGTGTGTTCTTACCTAATTGTTCTTACCTAATTGTATCTTTACAGGAATGAGTCAAGCTCGTACTGTCCCGTGTCTTAAGCCATATTTATCGTACATATCCTTAAATTTGTGAATTATTTTGGCACACACTATTTCATTCGGTAGTGCATTCCATTGATCAATTGCTCTGTTTGGGAAACTGAATTTCCTTACGTCTTTATCACCTCTCTTCTTATTCAGGTTTTTTGCAGTGTCCTCTTGCTGATGCTTCTCCATATGTTAAGTAATAATTTATGTCTATTTTCTCCTTCCCTGATATGCACTTATATAGCATTATCATGTCACCTCATTTCCTTCGCTCCTGTAGTGTTGGTAGATTCAGTTTATTTAGTCTTTCTTCGTAGCTTTGGTCCCTTAAGCTTGGTATCCATCTTGTAGCGGCCCTTTGAACTTTTTCAATCTTGTCTATGTGCTTTTTGAGATGAGGACTCCAGACTACTGATGCATATTCCAGGGTTGGTCTAATGAATGATGTTATTATCCTTCTTAGCATGTCTTCATTTATGTATGTGAATGCTATTCTCATATTTGCAAGCGGTGTATACATGTTCTGTACCTTCTCGCTGATGTGGTCAGCCGGAGATAGTCTGTTATTGATAATCACACCTAGGTCTTTCTCTCTTTCTGATGTGTATAGGGTTTTATTTCCTAACTTATAATCCCAATCAGGTCTTTTTCCACTTTTACCAAACTTGATTACATGACACTTGTCCACATTGAATTCCATTTGCCATGTACTACTCCACTCATGAAGTTTATTTCATTCTTCTTGTAGCTCTTTACAGGAGTCTGTGTTATTAATTCTCCTTTGTATTTTTGCATCATCTGCAAACATATTCAGATAGCTCTCATTTCCAGTGTTGCTGTTTATATCATTTATATACACTAAAAACATGATTGGTGCCAGCACTGAACCCTGTGGTACTCCACTAGTCACTTCTTTCCATGATGAGTAGTTTCCTCTTAGTACTGTTCTGAATTCTCTTTTTATGAGAAAGTCTTGCATCCAGCAAAACAGTTTGCCTCGAATTCCTCCTTGATGGTACAGTTTCCATAAAAGTCTTTGGTGTGGTACTGTGTCAAAAGCTTTCTTGAAATCTAAATAGATACTGTCCACCCATCCTTCCCTTTCCTGTATTGTGTTTGTTACTATGTCATAGTAGCTCAAGAGATTAGTAACACATGATTTTCCTTTTCTGAAACCAAACTGTCTTTCTGTTATCATACTGTGTTCTTCTAGATGATTTACCCAAGCTTTTCTTATAAACTTCTCTAATACCTTGCTTACAACACTGGTCAGTGATACTGGTTGGTAGTTGAGTGGATTTTGTCTATTTCCTTTCTTGAATAACGGGACAATATTTGCTTTTTTCCAAATATCAGGTAGTTTACCTTGACTCAAGGATTTCTTGAAAACTAAAAATAATGGTTTACTTAACTCCTTTGCACATTCTCGTAGTACCCAACATGAAATTTCATCAGGACCACTTGCTTTTCCTCTGTCTAATCTACTTAACTCCTCCTGTATTACTTTTTCTGCTATTTGTATATCTGGTAGTATGTGTGGAAATGCATGTTCCACATAGTCCCTCTCAAAATTTTTTTCTTCTGTAAAAACTAATTGGAAATTCTTATTTAGTGCTTCACAAATATCTTCCTCTTGTGTGTAAGTGATTCCCTCGTCCGTAATTGATTGTATTATATCTTTTACTTTGGTTTTGCTTCTGATATAGCTGTAAAACAGCTTTGATTGATCACTACTTTTATTTATTATATCCTCCTCAAACTGTTCTTGGGCTTCCCTCCTTATTCTTGTATAATTGTTTCTTGCCTGTTTGTAATTATTATACGCCCTTTCACTATGATGTCTTCTGTATCTATTCCACAACAAATCTCTTCTTTCTTTTGATTTTTTACATTCTGTATTGAACCATTTCTGTATTTTCTTATCTGCTTCTTTGTGCTGTGGGATGCACTTCTGGACTCCTATTTCATAAAATTCACAGAATTTTTTATATACAGCATTAAATCTTGTCCTCTAAGCTCATTTTCCCAATCAACTTCTAAGAAATACTTCTTTAGGTCTTGATAATTTCCCTTTTTATAGTTTAGGCTCTTTTTGTAACTGTCATTGCTGTTTACTATGTCCTATGCTATCCTGAAGTTATTATTTAGTACTGCATGATCGCTTTTGCCGAGTGGAGGATGATATATTAAACTGTCAATATCATTTTCTTGCCTTGTAAATATTAGATCTAGCACTGAAGGTACATCAAGTCCTCTTTTTCTGGTGGTTTCCCTCACATGTTGCATTAGGAAGAACTCTTGTACGAGATCCAGGAGCTTTTGGTCCCAACAGCTTTCTTGGCTAAATATATCTAGAGTATTCCAATTTATATTTGTATTGAAATCCCCAGTTAGTATAATTCTTTCTGATTTCTCTTCCATTTTATGTAGTAATGATCTTAAACTCTGAATTGTACTCTCTGCCAGGTCCTCATATTCGTTTCTTTCCCATGTGTTTGATCTGGGTGGCATGTACAAATTGGCTACAATTATTTTACCTTCAGATGTGTTGATCTCTACTGCAATCAGTTCTACTTGTGATGGTATATCTAGTTTTATTTCACTGACTTTTAGATTTTTCTTAGTTAATATTATAATTCCTCCTCCTTTTTTTAAATTTCTGTCTCTTCTCCATATATTATATTCCTCTAAGTTTAGTATGTCATTGGATATCCTTGGTGTTAATTTTGTTTCAGTTAGGCATATTATTTGTGGTTCATTATCTCTGACATAATCATTCATCTCTAGTAATTTAGATACCATTCCATCCACATTTGAGTACATCAACTTTATCATCTTGTTTATATACTTGTCATGACATGGTTCTACTACCTTCCTCCTTTTTATTCCATCCTGTTTGTGTACCACTTTCGTACCTGCAATCCTATTACTTTGTAAAAAAAATTTCTTCTTCTCCTCTTCTGATCTTCCCTCGTTTTTTGTTTTTGCTTCCTCCCTTTTCTCTTTCAGTAATTTCAGTTCCTCTTGTGTTAGGCATCTTTTTATCCATACATTTTTGAACTCCTCTTTTTCCATAAGATTCTTTGCATTTTTTAGTATTTCTTCCACAGTGTTTACACTCTGGAAAGTCACCTTCAGAGGTCTTGTCTTGCTTTTCTCATATTTCCCTAACCTTTTGTGTTCCTCTATGTCTTTACTACAGATTTCCTCTGATACTTCCTTCAGTAAGCTCATTACATTTGCCATCTCCTTTTTGTCTCTTGTGATCTTGTTTTTTACTTCTTCCTCTTCTATACCAGTGATTACTATAGATTTGTTTATATCTACTGAATCTCTGACTAACTTTGGAATGTTTTGGATTATTCTTTTCACTTCCTTTTTAATGCTTTTTTCCTCCACCCTTGTTTCTAAGTCTTTCACCATTTCAGCATACGTGGTTTCCACATCATTTTTGTTGCTTTGCACAGCTTCATTCACCTGTGTTATCTTCTCCTCAATATCACTGCTCTGGTCAATAAGACTGCTTACTTGCCTAATTGTCTCTGTGTCAATTTTGAACTCTTCCATAACACTCTCGTGATTGACTACTGTACTTGCCATTTCACTCATTTTCTTCCTAAGTGTACTCAATTCCACTGTTAGTTCACTGATGGTTGTGTCTTTCTTATTGGCCTCCCTTCCTAGTTTTTCTATTTCTTCCTTTTGCAAGTGCACCTGCTTCTTTATTTCATCAATTTCATTTCTGAAAGCCATTTCTAGTTTGTTTACACGTTCAACCAGGCTATTGTGAGTCTCCACTTCAACCAGTTCTTGGTAGAACTCATCATTTTGCTTTTTACCTTTATCCCTTTTCTTTTCCAAATTTGCTTTACTAAAGTATGTATCCATTTTGCAATACTAAAAGTTCAAAGTATGTACTTACAATCCCAGTGTTGTAGTCTAAACAAACCTCAGATGACTCAGCATATTCTTTCGTCTTGTTTCTCTTTCCTGTTTGAACAAGTCTTGTTTAAACTTATTATTTTTTTCCTTTTACTAATGAAAAATCATTTAGTCTAACCTAGTACAGAGCTTGACTCATACAAAGATACTAATTTAGGTAATGCCACTGGCCGTGTTGGTTCAGTACGGAGCGCCGATGTCGCACATCCGTCTCGGTTGAATTCCTACGTGTGTGTGTGTGTGTGTGTGTGTGTGTGTGTGTGTGTGTGTGTGTGTGTGTAGAACTGCGAGTCATCCGATTTGTGGAGCATGGCATGTGGGTAACTTGGTAGGTTGGTTACTGGGTGGGTGGATTGGTTAGTGCAGACTGGTGGTTTCACAGGCAGATTAGGTGGAGTGGTGGGCGAGAGGGAGGGAAGGGGTTGTTGGGTTGGTTAAGTGGGATGGAGTGGGGTTCGTGCATTGTTTATGTGGGGTGGGTAGTGGGGCTACCTGTAGGACAAGGCAAGAGACAGGTTTATGTCGTCCTAATTTTGAGACATACTATACTGAGTAAGGTTGTGGGTATGTGTGTTGATGGGTGGGTGTGTAGGTGGATGGACAGGTATGGGAAAACAGGCCTCTGGGAACAGGTCATTTGAGTGAATACGTCTGAGTTGGGAATAGATCAATGTGTGGAAAATCGGTACACAGGAGAAATTATTCTGGAATCGCGCTTAAGTAGGTATATAGATCCAGTGGATTACAACAGGTCCATAGTGCAATACGTCTGTTGGTTAAGAAGTCTGTGTTTCAATTGCACGCATCAATGGGTGATATAACCACGTCGAAAAATAGGTTTATGGGGATAATAGGTTTATTGTGAAAAATATGTCCATGGGTATATGTCCATGTAGGAAACCTGCATCTATGGAGAGATTCAAGGTCGATGGAAAAATTGGTCCATGGGGAGAAAATACATCAATGGGGAAAATTAGTTTATGAATAATAGGTTTATGCTGAAAAGTAGGCACCTTTGGGGGGGGGGAAAGCCATTAAGGAGAATAGGTTCATGGAGGATTTTGTTCAACATGGTGAAAAATGTCCATTGATAAAAATAGATTCATAGGGTGAAAATAAGTCCATAGGGGACATACACATATTGTAAAAATACATGGAGATATTTAAAATAAATAGGACAGAAAATATCCAACCTTTAACAGCAACTGTTGCCTGGAATTAGGCTTACCACTGCACACCTTGGACCACACAACCATCAGCCAGACCCTATTACCACTTCGTCATCCAATTATATTTCATAATTTACCTTCATTTAGCCATTTAGGCATAAAATGCCAACCAAAACAAGAGAAAAAATTCCTGTTTAACTGTGTTGAGCAACTCATGTCTCCACCTCCTTCCTCTAAAATTCGCAGGCACCCACTAGTCTCTCTCTCTCTCTCTCTTCCCCTCTCTCTCTCTCTCTCTCCTGGTAACAAATGAATGCTTCAAACTTGTTCATTCTGTGTTCGCTGGTTCAAACCTACTGGAAGTCATAGAGTGGATCCAAATATACATATCTGTCACTTCCTTGGCTTTATAAGAGAAAAAAGTTATTAAATAATCAGTGTCATATATTTGTTATCAGAGTCAAACCTTCAAAGTACAGTAAATATTACTATTGCTTTATCCATTAGTACAAGTCCAAAGCTGAAGGGACATTTTTTGATAGACTTGCATAGAAGGCAACTTCTGTGCTCGTGAATGCGACGCTGCCACATTCACGGGTTGGCTGGACGAGAGTGGTTAACAACACCTGGCCGCAATAGTACATGAAAGATGTCACAATTCTTATAATTGTAAAAATAATGTATGTGTGTCAAACACTAGTGAATTCCCTATGGAAGAACTGGCTAAATGTGTTTTTCTCCTCTCATGCTGACCATGTCCAAACCAAGTACCAGTATCTTTAACATATGTCATGTCCTTACCCCTCCTTAGGAGTATCCTACGGTTTCATGGACGTCAATCTTTGAACCACCTCCCCCAAATCCTTCTCCCGGATTCCTTTACCAAACATGAGACATAGTCGTAGCTTCAGCCCCGGTCAACTGAAACAAGCCAGGCTTCACCTTAGTTTATAAAAGGAGCCAAGGGAAACCTTTTAGTCAGTCTCATCTTACACAACACTAAGGTTTCTCTGCTCTTCTCAAAATGTAAAGGGGTGCTGATCTTAAGTTTTGCTTTTTCCCTATTTTATTATTTTGTGTTTTGTGGGTTAAGGTAAACACCGTGAAAGCTGTGTGCAGTGTAGTACTCGTATTTCTGTTTCATTTAACCAGCTGCCTGTGATCTTAATAATACTAATCAGTACTTATTTTGGGGTTTGAATTTGCCTTTCTTTACCATACTATGTGTCAAGCCATTGTAAAATATTTCCCCAAGAATCATTACTGTTCAAACTTCTTCAATGTAATTGCTAACTGGGGCTGGTGGGGGTTTTATACATGTCACAACGAACATCTGAATTATTATGGTCCAACTTCCATTTTAAAAATATTGACAAAAATTCTGAAAAAGAGACCAACATGATCTTGGTACACATTCAAGGTAAACAAAGATGCCTGTTTGAAGAGTTCTGGATTGCATCCAGTCAGCTATGAAAATGAATCCCTTTCACAGTGAAAGCCGTCATAAGGGTAAATACAAGGATGCTACCTACAAGTGTCTCCGAATGAAATGATAGAAAAGTACTGTACAAGTATAACCTGTGCCAAAAACCTGCAAGCAATAACTGACATCAACATCTATACTGCAAGTGCATTTTCATCATCGTCAACATGTCCTTTCTCCCCGCCGACATAAAGAGTGAAGTAAACACAATATTAAATATGACAATAAAAATACATGACCATCACTAACCAAACATATCGGCAGAGGGCCCCTTTGTGACTGTGAGATCCACCATGCCTTTCTTGCCACACTGGACTTTCCTCTCCAACATCCTGTGGATGTGATCCTCACGACCTGGCCAGCAACAGATGCAAGGGCTTAGAAATACATTCAGTATCACACATATAAACATATAAGTACTTAATCACATGAAACCACTTACATTAAAAGATTCACAATACCTGTCCTGGTGTCCTGAAGGATGAAGTCAAAGAGAACAAGGTTGGCCACCAGTGTTGCATCACTCTTAATCTCACCCTTGAGAGTCACTAGGTCCAAGCTCACCTCAGCAAGTGGTTGCCTGTCACCTACTTCATCAGTGTTGCCCAAACCTTGGTCTGTCAATGATTCTTTGCTGCATGAGACAGCAGAGCCTGATGAGGTGGTATTGGGAGCTTCATTAGTTACAATAAGCCTGATGTCAGGATGGGAGGTGCTGCTGGGGGCAGTGGTGGTTGGGACAGGGCCTCCTAGTGGGACCCGTGTCAAACCTTGGGCACTGACAGTGGTAGAGCTCATGGGTTCCTTAGAGGGAGATGGGCAGATTTTGGAGTCATTAGTGAGGGTGCTGGTCTCACTTGATGCTGATGGCAGTACCTGCAACACAGTCCAGAAACAGTTATCCATCTCAACAGTTTAGCATCTTCATAATGTAATTTCACAGTTGGATATACCTTTTACTTAAATAATAAATGTACATGTGCAAGAAAAACAGAATTATTTACTGGGAATAATCATCAGCTGCTTAAAATAAAAATAACACTTAAGAGGCCTAGAAAATGGAAACTGTGAGTGTGTTTAAGTACTTGGGTAGTGTGATGAGTAAGGATGGAAGATTAGAGGGTGAAGTACTTGAAACGGTACAACAAGGAAGAAAGGTTGCTGGTTCTTTGAAAGCAGTCATAAGAAATAAGGAAGTGAGCATGGAAGTGAAAAGTTATTGCATGACAGTATTGTGATACCAACTCTAACATATGGAAGTGATGCTTGGACCTTGTTGGAGGGACACAAGTCATGACTGAGAGCAGTTGAGAGGAGCATGTGTGCTCACATGGAGAGACAGACTGACAAATGAGGAAGTGAAGGAGTGTTGTGGTGTGGATGTGGATGTGATAGAAAGCGTTAGGAGTAACACACTGATGTGGTTTGGCCATGTGGAGGGCATGGAGAGTGAGAGACTGACAAGGAGAGTGTATGTGAGTAAGGTGGAAGGGGGGAGAGGGAGGAGGAGGCCAAGGATGAGATGACGGAATGGGATGAAGGAATGGAATGAAGAGGTATATGAGAGAGGGAGATATGAGCTGGGAGCAAGGCAGTGAAATGGTAGGGGACAGGGCAATATGGAGGCGATCTGTTTGTGGCCACCCCTTACGGGATACAGGCATCTGGCAATAGACAGATAGAAAAGCCTGAGAAATGCCACAAATATAGTGTCTAGCATACATTTCCTTGACTCTGCAACCTGGGGATAGATTCACTAACGTGTTCATATACTGAGGCACCTAACTTAAATTTGGTACCTCGGATCACACAATATTAAGGCACCACAACACACACCAAAGTTTGATATTCACTACAATTATTAAAAGTGCCTTACCCTGTTAACCTGTGGATTGCGAGCCACAGCTCAGGCTGGGAAGCGCTGGGTTGCGAGCCACAGCTCAGGCTGGGAAGCGTTGGGTTGCGAGCCACAGCTCAGGCCGTGCTGGCCGTGCATCACCACTAACTACTCCACCCCTATGCAAACTTACGCATGGCGCTACACAAAGATAGAGAGAGTGAAATTTTTTTCTTTTCACAAGATGATGCCCTGGATGTTTATCTTCAAGTTCATAATAAACAAAAACGAAATTTGTCTTTTTCCATTTTTCCACTACAGTACTTCCCTACGTAAACATATGCATGGCCCTATGCAAAGACAGAGAGAGTAGGATTATTTTTTCTTTCAGAAGATGATGCCCTGGATGTTTATCTTCAAGTTTATAATAAACAAAAACTAAAAAAAATAATTTTCTTCATTTTTTGCACACCACAGGGTGGGGTAAAAAAAAAAGGTAATTGCGCAATCCACTGGTCAACAAACTGCACCCGCCTCAACTATGCTGCACCAGCTGATTTCTGCTCAACCAAAGACAGAGGTTTTCACAAGTGAAAAAGTTTTCCCTCATGAGCAGTTTGGCTCCCTGTCCACTAATACAGGGAAGAACACAAATGTTTCATTACTTATTTAGCTTGTGCAGCCCCAGAGATGTGAATATACATCCTGATGTTTTGTCACGGCTAGCCCTGGAGATGTGAATTAACGTCCTGCAATTGCAAACTCTGTCATGGCCACATTTTTCAAAATTCGCGGGTGATTTTTTGGCAGGCATGCAGAGCAGACCTTCCTTTACTTGCCACCAAGCAGCGACCCACGCTAACCCCATGTGACCCGCATGGGCTGCACACTCATCCACTCAGTTATCTGCACTGACCAGAGAAGAATATGGCATGCCAAGGTCTTTCTGATGAGGCTATACAAACTCTACTAGACACCTTTACAGGTAGTAGTGCTTCCCCATGTGATGACGATGTCCAAGACAAAGATTATGTGCTGCCTGAAGAAGTATCCAGTAGTAGAGATGAGGAGGTGCCTTCCCCAAGGAAGGTGAAATATGTGGGGTACTGGCTAGGGAAGGACCTCCCGCACCCCATGCACGTTCATGTGCCTCTCTCCTGCCTCAAGACGAAGGTGCGAGCGACAACGAGGACAAGGAGGAAGGACGTCATAAGCATTCTTGGCTGGGGAAAGAAAGGATTTCCCCACGGGGAGGCAGCAAATGAGTCCCGAAAAGTGTAAGATCAGTCCTTATTTCTATGTTTGAGGAAAGTGAATTTGTTGGGGGAATGGGAAGTAGTGAAAGTGAGAGTGTTGGGGACAGGCAGACAGGAGAGTGGGAGTGGTTGGGGAAGGCAGGCCGTACCTGAGCGACCATGTGGGGAGGAACCACAGCCCAGCACCTCATACGCTGAGCCCAGCACATTCCGCGTTCAGCCACGGCCATTCTTCTCCCCAGTTCCTTCTCATGCTTCCTCCCCACAGCCCCGAGTGGTTGGGAAAGGAAGCAAAGGGAAGGCAAAGGGGAAGGGGAAGGGAAAAGGGAGAGGGAAGAGGAGCACGAGTGGGGAAGGATGCCGCTCTCCACCTCCCCAACCTGCACCATCACCATCTCCTCCCCAATCTTCTCCCCACCACGACAAGGGAGGCAATGGAGATGACGATGAAGGAGACGTATCCTGGGTCTGGAAAGATGGGAGTGATTTTATTCCCATCAATCACCCCTTCATGGAGGCTTGGAAGTCAGGTTGCACTGCACCTGACGTGAATGCTGGCTCCTCTAACCTGGATTTTTTCCATCCAATTTTCAACCCTGAGTTTGTGGAGGAGATTTGTGTACAAACAAACACCTATGCACAAAGCCAGGTGCAAGCCAGCAAGCGTGAAGGGACCCAGAGCGAGCACAGCAAGCAGTATGATTATCCAGTCAGTGCAGGTTAGATGTACCCATTTTTGGCCCTGGTATTTTTGATGGGTATTGAGAAAAAAAAAAAAAAAGTCAAGGCATACTGGACTACAGATCCATTAGTCAGCACACCATTATTTGGTAAGGTAATGGGTCGTAACAGGTTTCAGCAAAATAACGAGCCACCTTCAATTTTATGATGCTGATCATCCAAGCAATGCAAATAACACAGATAAAATGAGGAGGATACGTATAGTTTTTGATCATTTTAAGGAAAAGTTCAGCTCCTCATTTCATCCATTCAGAGACCTTGTCATAGACGAGAGTCTTGTATTGTGATAGGGGAACATTTCTTTCAAACAATATATACCCAGCAAAAGACACCGTTTCGGGTTCAAGATCACTGTGATGTGTGACTGTAAGACTGGTTATTTGGAAGACACAGTTTTGTACACAATCACACAGACAGACATCATACAAGATCGAAGTATAGGACTCCCCAGGGCCAAAGTGAAAACAATGATCGAGCAGTACCTTCATCGTGGTCACGTCTTGTACCTGGACAACTGGTACACTAGCCCTCTTCTTGCTCAGTACCTCCACCTTCAGGAGACTGGAATGTGTGGAACCATCAAGAGAAACCGTCGCCACATGGCGAGGATGAAGAGGAAGCTCGAGAAGAAGGAGGTGGTCTTCTTCAAGGCAAATAATATCCTCGCCACTGCCAGAAACCACAATCGATAAATCTTCCTCTTGTCCACGGTTCACTACCCCTTGGTTTACCGCATGGAGTACATTCATTACAGTATCAAGAATAGGCACCACGTTTGGAAACCAGAGTCAGTCATGGCATATAACATCAACATGAGGCAGATTGATCAGTCTGAATCCATTTTCAAGCATAGATTGTGCCAGGACCACGATGAAGTGGTACAAAAACTATTCTTTCACCTGCTCGACTTAACTGTCCTTAATGTGCACTATTTCCACACAATGACCACAAACATCTCGGAGATCTTCAAGGGGTATGTGAGGGAACTGGCAAGGGAGATAACTGCAAAGTATGCTGACGACAGGCCCCACCATCGGCACCGCACACCCACCGTTGCACAGGCTCCCATGCAACTCTCTGGACGTCACTTCCCCCAAACCCATTCCCCCCAACACTGACCCATGCTTATCCCCAGCATAAGTGCCATGTGTGTAGGTACTCTAAATCACGGCCAGCATGTCAGACGAAGGTGAGCTGCAAGGCTTGGTGGATGAGTTTGAGAGAGTGTGTAAGAAACGGAATCTAAAGGTGAATGTAGGGAAGAGTAAAGTGATGGTCTTCGAGAGAGGTGAAGTTAGTGAATGTACAGCGAGGCTGGATGGTGAAGAATTGGAAAATGTGAGTACGTTTAAGTACTTGGGTAGTGTGATGAGTAAGGATGGAGGTTTGGAGGGTGAAGTGCCTGAAAGGGTACAGCAGGGAAGAAAGGTTGCTGGTTCTTTGAAAGCAGTGATAAGAAACAGGGAAGTGAGCATGGAAGTGAAAAAGTTACTACATGACAGTATTGTGATACCAACTCTAACGTACGGAAGTGAAGCTTGGACACTGTTGGAAGGACACAAGTCAAGAGTGAGAGCAGTGGAAATGAGTTATTTAAGAGGAGCCTGTGGAGTCACATGGAGAGACAGGCTGACGAATGAGGATATAAAGGAGCGTTGTGGTGTGGATGTGGATGTGATAGGAAGCGTTATGAGGAACACACTGAGGTGGTTTGGCCATGTGGAGAGGATGGAGGGTGAAAGACTGACGATGAGAGTGTATGTGAGTGAGGTGGAGGGGGGAGGAGGGAGGGGGAGGCCGAGGATGAGATGGAGGGATGGGATGGAGAGGTATATGAGAGAGGGGGGTGTGAGTTGGGAGCAGGGCAGTGAAATGGCGGGGGACAGGGCGACTTGGAGGCGATTTGTTTGTGGCCACCCCAAACGGGATTGAGGCGTATGGCAATAGATAGATAGATAGATGTCAGAGAAAAGACACATGATACCAGTGTGTTGAGTGCGATGCAGGACTATGCTTACAACCCTGTTTCAATGAGTACCACACCCTTCAGCACTACTAATAATGTGTGTAAGCACTATATGACACTGTAAATAATTGTAAATCATTGTAAATATATTCTAGCGGTTATGTAAAGTGAGGAACAGTAGACTGTAAGTGGAAAAGACACACACAGTCAGTACAGTGAGTGATCCCTGTTTCCGATTTCTATGTGTTCTGTCAGCACAAATATGCTTGTATACCCTATAATACTGTATGTAACCTATTGTATTCTTGTAAGACTTATCAATTTCTATGTAATAAACCTCATTGTATGTTCCTTGTGTGTTTTAGCCATTTCTGGTACAGTTACCCATAGCACAGGCTGGGAGAATGAAGGCATGTGGTGAGCCTTCATAGAGAACCCTGTCACCAGGGAGGTACTAAGAAATTGCACTTCTTGGCCCAGGTGAGGATTTTAAAGGTTGTTTTCCATTATTTTTCATCTTTAAGTGGAGGTTTTTGGGGAGGGGAAAAAAAAAAAAAAAAAAAAAAAAAAAAAAAAAAAAGGTCGAAAATTTCCCTGGTCTAGGTTTTTTTTAAGGTCCAAACGTTGCCAGGGCTGCATGAGTTAAGGCAATGGCAACATGAAGAGGGTAAGAAACAATCCAGCTCTACAGAACCTGCCAAGAGACATCCTAGCTCTTCCAGTGATGAACTAATAAACTGCCACGACACTGAAGTTTTAACAAACATGTTTCGTTTGGTGACCTGATTGGAATATAGGTTCCGTTAGTGCCACCCGTTACCTGTGGAAATCTATTTATTTGTGCAGTAGCAGTATCATAACCAATGGGGTCTACTTTCATGTAGTGTGACTGTTGCTGTTACAATGCTCGAACAAGGGAAAAAGTTTTCATGCAGCATCTTTTTTCAACACTCTTGTGGCATCTCAGTAATCTGGTCTTACCTCTCCTGGAGTGATGGTCAAGTCATACCCCAACAGCTCCTGGTCACCTAGCTAACATCCCATTAAAATTTCTTATTCACATTTTTAATAAACTACAACATTGCTTCTGACCCCAGGGGTGACACAGACTGGGACGATGCTGCCTGGGGTTTTGTCCCTGGGAGTTCTTTTTTCTGGTAGTCTGGTTTTCTGTTTCTCTTAGTGCTGCACTATGGCAAGCAGACAAACCTGTGTCTATGGCAAAGTGGTGGGGAAGGTAAAGTTGCTGGGCTGCTATGTCTGTAGAACATTCTTCTATACTGGTTGTGTTGACATGGAGGAAGACAGCAGGTTTACAACATAAAAGAAGTCTGGCTTCAAATCATTCTGTGAGAACTGTGAAGCTGGGTTTGAAGACTTCCTTAAATCATCAATAACTCATCCTGATTTAAGATTCTGTGACCAGATCCAAAAGGTTGTGGTTGAGGCCAATGAAAGAGTCAGCCAGATGCCTGAGGTCCTTAACCTGCGGCGTCCCGTCGAATACTTCCACGTCCTCACGTTTTGTCACTGCCAATCCCGTTGACGTACTTCAACGTCCTGCAATTGCAAAGTTCATAATTTCCACAATTTTCAAAATTCGCGCGAGATTTTCGATTCGCCCACCTACCCAAGCCTCCCCTACCTGCCACCAGACGGGCAGCGTCCCAGACCCCGCGTGACCCGCGCTCGCCCTTGTCTCGGTCACTCACCTGTTAGCAGTGACCCAGGTCAGACATGGCGCGGAAAGGTCTCTCAGACGACGAAATTGCATCCGCCCTGGAGGCCTTCACTAGAGATAGTGATTCTCCACTTGATGATGATGTGGTGGATCGCGATTACGTCCAGCCAGAGGAAGAAATAACAAGCAGTGATGAAGAGGTCCCTTCGCCCCAGAAAAAGCGGTATGTGACATATCGTAAGGCAAGGGAAGGCCAGCCTGCACCCCAACCACATGCACGGACCTCTCTCCATCCCGATTCTGATGAGGACGAGGATGAGGAAGATGACGATGATGGCGGCTTAGGACATGATATTGCCTTGTGGTTGGGTAAGGAGAAAATATCACCCCGAAGATCAGAAGGTGGGGCGAGAAGACAAATAAGGTATGGTCCAAGTCTTTTGTCTGGGGAAGTGGAAAGTGGTGTGGTGGGAGTGCGGGGTGAAAGGGAAAGTGGTGTGGCGGGAGTGCGGGGTGAAAGGGAATGTGGTGTGGCGGGAGTGCGGGGTGAAAGGGAAAGTGGTGTGAGGGAGGCAGCACAAGCACATGGTGCACGTAGGCCTAGGGGAGAGGAGGTGGAGCCACTCCCCAGCACGTCTTTCGCCCCACAATATTCCCAAACTTCCTCCCCACAGCCCCAGGATGTGGGGAAAGGAAGGAAAGGGAAGGGAAAGGGTAAAGGAAAAGGGAGAGGGAAGAGAAGTGCGAGTGATGAAAGGCGCCGCTCTCCACCTCCCCAACCTCCCCCACCACCCTCACCTCCCCACCCTGACGAAGGTGACGATGGGGACGTGGCTGGAGACGGTGGTGTCTCGTGGAACTGGGAAGATGGGAGTAATTTTACTCCCATCATTCACCCTTTCACTGAGGAGTGGCGGTCTGGTTGCACGGCTCCAGGTGTGCATGCGGGTTCCTCTAGGGTGGATTTTTTCCACTTGTTCTTTGGGGAGGCGTTTGTGGGGCGCATAGTGGAACAGACCAACATATTTTCACGAACACAGCGCCGTGAAAGTGAACGTTTGGGAACCACGAGCAGGCATTCCCAACAATATGACTATCCTGTGACAATTTCAGAGATGTTCTTATTTTTTGCCCTGGTTCTCTTGAGGGGTGTGGTACGAAAAAACCAAATTCCTGCCTACTGGACAACTGACCCAATGATCCTCACACCTTTCTTTGGAAAGGTGATGAGTTGTAATAGATTTCAGCAGATTCTCGGCCGCCTCCACTTTTTTGATGCAGAAGATCCAGCTAATGCAAATAACACTGATAAAATGAGGAGAATTAAGCTGGTATTTGATCATTTATGGGAAATGTTCCGCTCCTCATTTTATCCTTACAGAGACCTCGTCATAGACGAGAGTCTTGTGTTGTGGAGAGGCAATATTTCCTTTCGCCAGTACATACCCAGCAAGAGACACTGTTTTGGGTTCAAGATCTTTGTTATGTGTGACTGTAAGACTGGTTATGTGCAAGACATAGTCTTGTACACAGGCGCACAGACAGATATAACAGAAGATCGTAGTATAGGACTCTCAGGGGCCGTGGTGAAGACAATGATAGAGGAGTACCTGCATCGTGGTCATGTGTTGTACCTGGACAACTGGTACACTAGCCCTCTTCTCGCTAGGTTCCTCCACCAACACGACACCGGAGTCTGTGGTACAGTCAAGAGATACCGTCGCCATATGGTCAAGATAGGGAGGAAACTTGACAAGAACGAGGTGGTTTTCTTCCAGGCAAATAACATCCTTGCCACCCTGTGGAACCACAACAGGGAAGTTTGCCTCATATCAACTGTACACAGCCCCCTGATGCACCGCACAGACTCCGTTGATCACCGTAGCAAGAGGAGGCGCAACGTCTGGAAACCCGAGTCTGTACTGGACTATAATCTGAACATGAGGCAAGTGGATCAGTCAGACTCGATGATTTCCAGTGTTGACTGTGCCAGGACCACGATGAAGTGGTACAAAAAGCTCTTTTTCCACTTGCTCGACATCACGGTCCTGAACGCATACTATCTGCACGCCATGACAACAGGAGTATCAGAGACCTTTGAGGGGTTTGTGAGGGAGCTGGCATGTGAAATAATCGCCAGGCATGCCCAGGACAGACCCACACACCGCACCCGCACCCCCAAGGCTGCCCAGACTCCCCTACGCCTCGCAGGACGCCACTATCCTAGCACAATCCCTTCCGACCCAAACCGTCGTAAACCCCAGCGCCGCTGCCATGTATGCAAGCACTCGACAGTCAGACCAGCCACTCAGAGAAAAGACACAAGGTACGAGTGTGTCGAGTGCAATGTTGCGTTGTGCCTTCAGCCATGTTTCAGAGAATACCATAACTTCCTACACTACTGAAACTGTGTGGGATGGCAATATGACGCTCAGTATAATGGTAAGGCCAGTCAGTATGTGCTAAGTCTTATATAAAGTTGAAACGGGTGTAATGTTTTCAGGAAAGTAATGTATAAGTTGAGAAATAGTATAAGTTGAAAGAAGTGATATCAAAACTACACCCACTGTGTAAATCTGGGAAAATATGACGCTCAGTATAACACTCTGGTCAGTAAATATGTGATAGCAAGAATATAAAGTGGAAACAGGTGTAATGTTAGCATGAAAGTAACGTATAAGTTGAAAAATAGTGTAAGTTGTAACAATTGATGTCACGAGTACACCCACTGTGTAAATCTGCGAAAATATTACGCTCAGTAGAACATTCTGGTCAGTAAGTATGTGATAGGAATGATATAAAGTGGAAAAGGGTGTAATGTTAGTAGGAAAGTAATTTATAAGTTGGATACTAGTGTAAGATGAAACAAATGATATCGTGATAACACTCACTGTGTAAATATGCGATAATATGACGCCCAGTAGAATCGTAAGGTCTCAAATTATGTGATATCGATTATATCAAGTGTAAACATGTGCAATGTTAGTGGAGAATTATTATATACAGTACAAAAATAGGTTGTAAGTTGAAATAGTAGTCATAGCGACTTCACCGTCTGTGTTATTATGAGCTATTATTACGCTAAATATTTACGTAAGGCCTGAAACTATCTCAAAACAGTTCATCAAAAGTGGAAAAGTGTATAATGTTATTAGGAAAGTATTATGTAAGTAGAAAAAACACAATACGAGTTGAAACAACAGTCACAGCGAGTTCACTCACTACGTAAATAAGCGCTAACATTACGCTAAATGTTATCGAAAGGCCTGTGAATACGTAAAAACAGTTCAATAAAATGTAAAATGGTATAATGTTATTGGAGATGTATTATGTAAGTAGAAAAAATGATATGTATCATGATTCAGGAATGTTAGCGATTCATCGTGACCAGTCTGCCCGATTTTGCTCGGTTCACACGATGGTACAATGCTTATTTCAGCTCTATTTTTGTATAAAATCCAATTTACTCTTGTATCACATGTTTTTATGTTTGTAATAAATACATATCTACTTACTTTCATTGGTTTCCCAGACTTATAATACCATAGAAAACGTGAGAGCCTCAGACCACCTACAGAGAACACAGTACCAGGTGTGACGAAGGTATACCTGTTTAGGCCACTTATGGACCCCGGTGAACACTTTCTTCGTGATTGACCATTGTTTCTGACCAAAAGCGAAAGTTTTAGCAAAAAAAATTTGGGTCCAAAAATGGTCGGGATTGGGGGGTACCAGTGGTGAAAAAGTGGTTGGGACGGGGTGGGTTAAAAGGAAACTGGATGCCTCTGAGCCAGATGCTAAAGGTGCCCCCCCTCTCTGCCAGGTTGCTTGCTGACATTGTCAAGGATGGAACTAAAAATTGAAGGGGTCAGATTCAGACAATGATGCAACATAGGAGAGTGAACAGCAGGTACTGGTTGTAAGACCAAAGATGGGTATTAAGGCAAACACCACCTAAATGCCTAGGAGCATTACCTCAGGGCTGTCCCAGTCACTGAATGTAAAGAAACAAACACCAATTCTTTTAAAATTAAGTTTCCAACAAAGAAGACAAAGGAGGATGCCACTGGAGCAATGTGCTCGTTATTTAACAAATTGTCTAATTTCACTGTTTCTGAAGCTTAAAAATATAAATAAATAAAAAAATATTGTTGCTAGGAGTTCCACCATGATTCTAGATAATGAAACAGTAACAAACATTGTTGATAAAAACATGGAGACTGCACACCTCTTTGACCAGGGTGCTAAGCTGGACTCTTCTCAGAGGAAAGGGTGACAGCTAGTATGCTGCATTAAAAATGTTACTATATGTATGAAAGGCAATACTTAACTCTCAAGGATGTGTGTCTGTGGGGTTAAATAAGTGTATGACTTATGACAGATTTTGGATTATTCAGAGTTAACACTGCCTGAAATTTGGACACCTCACTTTTGACTGACCAAAAAAATCACATGATCCTGTATGTGCCTTCTATGCTGACCATCAGGAGTCCAGGGCCTGCACCAATAAGAGCTTGCCCTGTTATGTAAACTGCTCATCACTGAAGATGCCACCTGATATGGTGGCCCCTTTTGCAGCCAGTAAAACTTGTCCTGTGATGATAGCATGAAAGATTAATACAGTTGAGAACACAGGCTTTTCTTACTTTAAAAAAGGGAGGGGGGACTACTTAGGACAGTTATATCTTGGTCTGCTGATTATTCACTCACTTAGGATTGAAATGAGTCAAATAAAAAGTCTTTGGATTTGTTTAAACTTGGCATTCCGTGCTTTACAGAGACTTTGCTCTTTGATTCTGAATGCCTTGTCTTGGACAAATTTCATTTAGTTTCGTTTATAAAGGCTCCAACGTGCTTGCATGTGTCAGCCTTGTCACCTAATTGCAGCTCTACACGCTGCTCAATCTCTGGCTGCCTCCCTATTCAGTACCATATCCTTGAGGTCACATACTATGACACATTCTACAATATGCAACCTCACTTTTACTGCAGATTATCTAGGTAATGGTCTGGCAGCTATTTTCTCTGTGGCATTTGTGAATACCTCTCCAGTAAGCTGTGACTTTGTTCCTTGTTCTTTTGAACTTTTGGAAGTGTTAAGAAACCTTGACCTGCAAACCCTGATAACTGCCATTGGCTGTTGATCTGGTCATTGAGATACTGATAGGTGTTACATGGATGAGACTGGTCAGTTTCTTGAGGCCTTTCCCTATACACCTGGTGTGATTACTTATTTGTTGTGACTTCAACTTTTGGACTGACAATCTGCAGCTGAAACCATTTTCCTCTGAGTTCCCTGAACTGATCAACCAGAATAATTTCTTTATTCACGTGTCTCATTGGACCCAAATTTTGGGACATGTTCTTGAATTCATTATATCTCCTGTTGGCTGAGGTCAGTGTGCTTGATCCTGCAATCCCTGACCATACTTTGATTACCTTTGCCTTTTAAATATCCAGACCCTCTACTTATAGGATGGTAATAAGAGTTAGAAACTATAGGAATTTTGTCTGGTCTGCCATGATGGTGATCAGCTTTTAAATAGTATCGACTCTTCTGATCATTCTTCTAACAAGGTGAGTTACATAAGAGTTTTTTAATCAAAATTTGATCATCAATGTCCTGAGATTGTGAGCACAATAGCTGTGCATGGCAATTCACCTTGGTCTGGCCAATCACTTACATCCCTTGATACAGAATGCAGGAGAGCTGAATGGAAATGGCACTCACAAAGAATAGATGCAACTTGGTCAGTGAACATATCTGTGAGAAAAACCATAATTTGCACTCTGATGGCTCAAAGAGCTACTATCAAAATACAGTTGATTCTTGTAGCAACAGGCAGAAGAAGCTGGCTGCAGTTACGAATACTTTACTGAGCCACAGGAACGTGACTGCAAGACCATATTCTACATCTGATACTAAATTGGCTTTGAACTTTGCCCCTTTTTCACAACTAAGATATCTTGCATTAGAAGTGATTTAGATAAAGCTTCCCAGATGGAGAATTTATGTTCAATTTCAAATGCAGCATGCTCTAAATAATATCCTTTCATCATTCCATCCAGAGGATAAAAACACTGCTGTATGTTACTGGGTATATTAGAGAGCTGAAAAAAAAAAAAAAAAATGCCCATTGGATCCTGTAAATGTATCTCAAATGCTAGTTATCTATGTCCATGCAGCAAAATTTATTTTTAAAATAATAAAGATGCTTCTCTGAGGATTACTTTCCACAATCAGAGAAATATGCCTTGTTATAGCCGCGTCTCAAGAAACCCGGTCTTCAGGCAGAGAACATGTCAAATTATTGTCCAGTATCCAATTTGTCACTTCTATATTTCTATTGAAGGTCACACAGCAGGCTCCACTTTATCAACTGCTGCCACTACTAGAGGAAAACAGAGTTGCTCCTCTCATCCAGCCTGCCTATAGAAAACACCAGTCAACTGAAACTGCCCTGACAAAGATACATCACAATCTGCTGAAGAACACCCGTACTGAGATGTCCTCCCTACTAGTTATCCTTGATGTCGGCAGCTTCTGACACAGAAGATAAAAAATTACTGCTAGGCAATCTTCACTCATAAGGTGTTCATGATAATGGCCTTAAACATCTTAGGTCATACTTATCAGAGAGATTCCACTGTGATAATGAATCAAATAGTCTCTGACTCCATTCCCTTGCTGCATGGGCTCCCTCTGTGATCAGTAAAAGGTCCAATTCATTTCACCACATATACCAGCAGTTTGACATGACTGCTTCATGCACACAATGTTGCCTATCACTTTTATGCTGATGACACTCAACTTTATGTGACGATAACAAATACTGCTAATATTAAAAATAAAAACTGAACATCTGGTGGTGGATATAAAGATCCTGATGGTTAAGACAAAACTTACGTTCAATGATGATAAAACTGAGATCATTGTCATCCGAGAAAATAGAAGAGGTTATGATGCAGAAAACTCATTGATCCTAATTACCAGTGAATCACAGCTTCGTCCAGCAACCAATGTATGAAGCATAGGAGCTTACCTGGATTCAAAATTAGATTACAAGGTGCACATTAAGCAGACTGTTAGGAGATATGATCCGTACATCAGAAATCTCTGTTTTGTGAAACAAAACAGATGCTGCCTCATTGTTAGTTCACTCAGTTATCTTGTCTTATACTGATCATTGCAATGCCCTAGTAATTAGTCTCCCAAATTATCAGTTAAAAAAGATTCATTTGCACCTAAACAAAACTGTAAGACATATTTTTGGTCTTCCATCAAGAACCTCCACAACCTCATTCCATAAAGAGTTGCATTGGTTGTCAAAAAAAGCTTCAAAAGAATTTAAAGTTTGTCTCATGACTTTGAAGCTCTTAGGTCTGGAGAACCTATGTATCTTGCTGACTTACTGAAAAATTCACCAGCTTACAATATTGTGCCTTGAAAGGCATGGAGCTGTCTGGCAGTCATCATTCTCTGAGCAGCCACTTTTGTATGCTGCATTGAGGGTGCTCATCATCATCATCATCATCATCATCAATCATCACTATCATCAATCATCACTATCATCATCACCACTGCCATCACTATCATCACCATCATCATCATCATCATCATCATCATCATCATCATCACCACCACCATCATCTCTGGTCTTTAGTTTTTCAAATGCACCTGTTCCTTCAACAGGGAATTCACTAGTGCTTGACACACTGCCCTTATCTATAAGTCAGATTATTTCTGTCATTTTGTTTAAGAGGTTACTTAAACTACTTTTCCAGAGAAGTTCTGGTCTTGAAAGAGGTGTGATGACAGAAGGCCACAGACAGTTCTGTACTACACACAAAATTAATGGCCACATAATTTGCAGTGATCCCTTGGTTATTCCGTACATGCGTATAGCAGTTCTCACTATCAATGAAAAATGAAAATCTGCACTCCTCCCATTATCACACATTTTCACCTCAAAAACATCGTTATCACGCAACTGAGCTGGTTCCTGCTGACAATGATGGTGCAGTATCTGTGTTTCTGATGGCTCTGAGGGATTAAAAGATGAGGCCCAACTCGACAAGTTAATCCCAGGTGATGGAGACCACAAACTCTCTGTCCCTGGTCTCAGAACTCTTTACCTCAAGCCCAACTCAGGTCTCTCTGGTGTGTCTTTCTTATTATGCCCTTTCCATCACTTTCTATTAACCTGACCATGCCTATATGTGTTAGTGAAACTTACCAAAACAGTATGGATGTATGTATTTAACAGGTCTAAACTGTTGCAAAAGGAAAAATTTGGACTTGCACTTGGGATGTTTGGTACCAACTAGGATAAATCCCATAGGTTCTGTGTTTTCATTATCAAACAATGCCATTATCACATGCCATGCTCAATACCAAGTACAGTATGTGAGATATATAATCAAAGGATCACTGAATATAATTTTTTTTCTTCAACACTAGGACCCCCCCCCTTTTTTTTTCCTTTTAGCACTAATTAATATTGTGGTAGGTGGGGGCGCTCACCATCCACTCACTCGATGTAGTGCTGCTGTCGGGTGTCTGCCCTTACCTCTCCTCCATTCTTCTTTCCTTCCATCCTCTTCTTCCTTTCCTTCTTTCTTTCCTCGTCCTTCTGCCTACGGGTGACTTTACACTCCCTTTTCTGTCATTCTTTCCTTCATTCTTTCCTCTTCCCTCTGCCTGTGGGTGACTCTACACTGAGTGACAAGCCAAATGGTTCCTGTACACCAGGAAACCATTTACTATGCTGGGTGGTAACCATATAACCAAATTTTGGCACCTGGTGGTTCAGTGGGTAATTACTGCATTCCAATTGGATTGAGCCGGTGAAGGTTTATATCCAAGGGGTGGTTGGGGTGTACTGCTCACGTAATGCCACTCAGGGATGAGCGAGGCTGGTCACTCTCATCTTAAATGTCGAGACCAACTTGCCTAGCCCCGGGCTCCTACGCTTCTCATGGGGCGACATAGGATTGGATGATGGATGGATGGATGGACTAATTAATACCTTAGGAAGAACTGGTGCTTTTGAGAAACAAGAAACCTGGCAACGACAACGATGACGACAACGATGATGATGATGATGATTAATATTATTATAATATCTATTAATCCTTTGCCCTTCATTACAGTATTTATCTCTTGCAATGTTCTAAGATTATTAATTTCTCCTAGCTTTTTCATACAGCACATAACTCACTTGGATGATTACTCTGCTAACACTAGACGGGCTTTGTCCTGTGGAATCAACAACAACTAAAACTGACAATGTTCTTGTACATAACCTAACCTAACCTAACGTGACAAATCTTAAGTTTAACGTAGATGCCATAACAGGGGCATATACCCTTACCTAATAACAAAGTGAGATAACCTAAGCTGACCTAAACTAACCTAACCTAACCAATCCTGACTTTAACATAACTGCCACAACAGAAAAAGGCACCCTACCATGCCCTAACCTAACCAGACCAACCTAATTTAATTTTATTGCATTTACTATGCCAGAAGGAGATAACCTAAACTGACCTAACCTAATTATAATGCCGATGCCATAAGAAAGAGAGATAATGTGACCTAACCCAACCTAGACTGATGCTATAACACAGCAAGATACCTTAATTTAGTGACCTAACCATATTTTATCAAAGATGCCATGCCACAAGAAGATAACCTAACCTGACATAACCAGAATTAACCTAACCTAATTTTAATGTTGATGCCATAAGAGATGGAGATAACCTGACTTAACTGAACCTACATAGAAACTAGAACAGAGTGAGGTAATCTAACCTGACCAAACCTAATTGTAATGACCAGAAATGAAACTTGACAAATTAAGCACTGGTCTGACCGAGATTCGATCACGAGCCCTCACGCTTCACATGGGAGCACAATACCACTGAGCCAAACAGAGGATCCCTCGCTTTGCCTCTAAGTAATGCGGGCTTTTTTTTTTTTTTTTTTTTTTTTTTAAAGACCCCATTACATAATTTTAACACAGATACCATAAGAGTGGGAGAAAAGACTAAACTGTAGCACCAGTCGAACAAAGAGGTGATCCTGAGATGGATGACAAGGTGGTGACAAAAAGAGCTCGAGTTCCCGTTACACCAGCCCTCAAGACCTGTTCCTGACCATCTCCCTTTGCTGAACATTTTCAGTGCTTTCATAAGCACAGAGAGTTGGCCAGCAACTTTCATGATACCTCTACCTTCAACTGTATACACTACACTATATGCACATTAGATATCACACTTTCTATTTCCATCCCCTCTTAGTGATGGCCGCTGCATTAATATATGCAAATTCGGTGGTATCTCAGACTGCCACCACCAGCAGAGTAGGGCTGGCAGCACAGGGGCTTCCTGGTCGATATTAAGAAACTGTGCTGCTAGCCGCTGTTGTAAATACTATTCATGCTTGTCAGAGGAACAGTGCAGGTTCGGTCTTATATTTCACTAACATCCGTGGTCACAGTGCCAATTTAAATTCCGGTCACTTTTTTCTCCAGTCAGTATCCCCACTTGCCCTGTTCCTCAGAAAATCCTAAATCTCTCCCTCTATAGACATATCCCCATTTAGTTTTTTTGACCATCTCCTCATAAACTTATGTAACAAGGGTGGCACCAGTTGTTGCATCAAATCTGAGTTTGCAGCTGACACTATTTTGAACTTCAGCTAAATTATTGATTATTTACTGTATGAAATAATCATCATCATAATCATCTGGACCTCCTTTCCCACCTTAGGGCAGGGTGAGAAGTAGCAATGTCCAGACAGTCCAAATCTGCCCAATTCAATGGGCCATGCTTCCATTCACTCATCATTCAAGCCCCCGGAATCCTGGCTCTATAGCATACGCCAAAAACATTCACCACGTGCTGTAGCTTCACATAAACGTATCCATTTGAGTCAATCCGGATGCTGCCACGTTAAAAAGGGGTGCGCAATCCCTGATCAGGCACTTCTCCTCACAACATTCATCAAGCCAGCTCGATCTCTTGTCAGTTCCCTAGCCTCAAAAACTTCCAAACCTCTCTTCCTCACACACTCATCCAACATATCTCTCCACCTTCTCCTTGGCCTACCTTGCCTCCTCCTTCCTTCGGATTCGTTCAGATATACCTTTTTCACCACACTATTGTTATCCATTCTCTCCACATGACCATACCATCTCAGTACACTCTCTTCGATTCTGGTGTCCACTGACTTCCTCACTCCACATCATTCACTAATCACATTATTTTGTATCCTATCCTCCCTCTGTACTCCACATACATTCCTCAGCAGTCCCATCTCCACTGCTCTTACCCTTGACTTCTCATTTTCATGCCACACCATAGTCTCACATCCATATGTTAAAACTGGAACTAACACTCCCTCAAATAAGCCTCATGCAGCTGCAACACTCAAGCCTCTGTTTCTTATCAAGGCCTTCATTGCACCAGCTACTTTTCTTCCTTGTGCCACTCTACTTTCAACTTCTTTTGCACATTTTCCTCTCTTCTATATTACTGCGCCCAGGTATTTGAATTCTCTCAACAATTCCAGTCTCTCCATTCACTGTAATATCACACTAGGAGGCACCGTCTCTCTCAATAACCATCACTTTACTCTTTTCTACATTTACTCTCAAGGCACGATGCCCATAGACATCAGTAAAACTCTGCACTAGCCTACCAAATTCTTGTCCGGTACTTGCAAGTAGTACTGCATCATCAGCATACAACAAATTTGAGATATTCCATCCATCACCATTCATTACCAATGCCATCCCTTTCACCATTACTCATATTTTTACTTCTCTCATCACCCCATCCACATATATATTGAACAACCATGGGGACATCACACAACCTTGTCACACGCCCACAGCGATCGTGAACCTTTCACATAGATGCTCATTAACCCCTACAGATGCTTCACTACCATCACAAAAACTCTTGACAGCACCTAGCAGCTTACCATCTACACTGTACATGCGCAAAACTTTCCACAATCCTTCTCTGTCTACTTTGTCGTATGCTTTTTTCTAATGCCACAAACATCTTATGGTCCTTCTCAAAAGCCTTCTCTGCTATCTGTCTCACTGCAAATATTTGATCCACACATCCTCTGCCACTCCTGAAGCCACCCTGTTTACCAATCACTAGAACTTCTGATATCTCTCTTACTTTCTCTATAATAATTCTTCCATCTCTCTTACTTTCTCTATAATAATTCTTCCATATACCTTCCCTGCCACACTCAATAAACTTATGCCATGATAATTCTTGCACTCAATTCGCCCACTTTTACTTTTGTACAGGGGTACAATCAAAACCTTTTTCCACTCTGCTAGCACAGTTTCACTCATCCATGCCTTCTTACATATCTCCCACAAGAACTTCATTCCACTCTCTCCACTACAGCTAAGCGTCTCTACATACACCTCATCAACCCCAGCTGCTTTCCCATTTTTCAGCCGCTTCACAGCACTCTTCACCTGTGCGAGTGTCATGTCTCCTGGCACTGCATTCATTCTCTGCACACCCTTTTGGGGGTGTATGAAATAAATTAACTAATTATTACCAAACATATCTGTGTAGTTTATCACTCCCCCAACCCTTCCTCAGAACCTAGCATATCTGAATCCACATCCACACAGTTGGCTAACCTTAACCTCACCTTTAGCACTGAAATTACCATTTTGGTTGATTTTAAGGTTCATAATGTAGAATGCTTATTGCATTCTGCCAGGACTAACGATGCTGGTCTAGAGTAAGAGCTGTTTGCAGAATCGTTTAACCTCACGATTTTAGTAAAACAACCAACCAGAATACCTGATAATCCTGACCATAAAGCCTATCTCTTCAATCTATTCCTTACAAATATATCCAGATGAATACAGGATAGAGGTACTGTCACCACTTGGATCCCCGACCACAATCTCAACAAAATGTCATTAGTCAGTTCCCCCAAACCTCCCCATTCTGAACCTGCCAGGGCGACCAGATGGCACTTTGATGGGGCAGACTGGGATGGATTCAGAAATTATCTTGCTGATATTCCATAGCAGTCTTTCTTCTCCAGTGACATCAATTCTACCCAGTCTCGCATTAATGACTTAATACAAGCTGGAATGGAATTGTTCATACCAAGTCAACAGCTCACTAAAAGATGAAACTCCCCAAAATGGTTTGATAGCAACTGTGCCAGAGCAATGACCCAAAAGTCATTAGCATATAACTCTTACTTAAAATAAAAAACATCTGAACTGCTTAGTAAATTTAAAATTGATAGAAACCATGAAAACGCAGTAATAATTGTTCCTAAATCAAACTATCTTCACAACCAAACATCTGACTTATTACACAATCCTAATGTCTATCTATCTGTCTATTGCCAGACGCCTCAATCCCGTTCGGGGTGGCCACAAACAAATCGTCTCCACATCGCCCTGTCCCCTGCCATTTCACTGCCCTGCTACCAACTCACACCCCCCTCTCTCATATACCTCTCCACCCCATCCCTCCACCTCATCCTCAGCCTCCCCCTCCCTCTCCCCCCCTCCACCTCACTCATATACATTCTCTTCGTCAGTCTTTCACCCTCCATCCTCTCCACATGGCCAAACCATCTATCTATCTATCTATCTATAGCCCAACGCCCTAATCCCACAAAGGGTGGCCAAACCACCTCAGTGTATTCCTCCTAACGCTTCCTATCACATCCACATCAACACCACAACGCTCCTTTATATCCTTATTTGTCAGCCTGTCTCTCCATGTGACTCCACAGGCTCCTCTTATATAACTCATTTCCACTGCTCTCACTCTTGACTTGTGAGAGTCAAACTTCGCTTCCATATGTTACAGTTGGTATCACAATACTGTCATGTAGTAACTTTTTCACATCCATGCTCACTTCCCTGTTTCTTATCACTACTTTCAAGGAACCAGCAACCTTCCTTCCCTGCTGTACTCTTTCAAGCACTTCACCCTCCAAACCTCCATCCTTACTCATCACACTACCCAAGTACTTAACCCCTTAAACATGGATCGTCTCGTATGCGATGCTCGGCGAAAAGGACATAACGGCGGATCGTCGCATTTGTGATTCTAGTAAATTTTGAATAACCGCAGGAAAGCAGGCTCCAGCTGGTATTGTCTATCAGTACCACCACCCTTTAGCTACAATTAGCATACTTCACCTTTGTACTACTGACCTCAGTTGTTGCCAAGTATCGCGTTTCCCCCCCCCCCCCACGGCCCGGCCAGCCTGGCTGTGATACATGGCAGCGCTCTGAGCGCTCAGAACTGTAAATCTGCGCTCTCCTCTCACAAGCAGTTTATGCTAATAGGAAACGCTTGTTTCCCCAGTTGTAACACTAGCTTTTTTTCTCACGGTTTGCCCCTGTTTAGCGTCAGTTTACCGCAGGCTTTCGCTTGTTTCCCCAGTTGTAACACTTGCTTTTTTTCTCACAGTTTGCCCCTGTTTAGCGTCAGTTTACCGCAGGCTTTCAAAGTGACATTATGGTGAGTTCTAGCTCTTCCGAGTCAGTGCAAGCGGCCGAAAGGAACGAGAATAAAGTGGCGGGCGTAAGGCAGAATAAAAAGCGCGCCGTGGTGATCTTTTGGGAAGTAATATGATTGAAAATAATGTAGTATACATGTTTTTAGCTGCGAAAATGGAAATGTTTGTTGAGTGACGGGAAGACCGCCGCCGCGGTGCATGTCGGCCGTAGGCTCCGTTGATTTTAGCCTTACTTTCAGTGCTTATTGTACAAATACGGATTCCAAACTACCTTTACGTTGTAGTATAAAGTTTACTGTGACAGAATGAGGCTGTAGTAGAGGGGAAACCGGGCTGCTGGAGGTGTGAAAGTGAAGATTTGGCTACCCAACTTTGCAAGTCTCCACAAGTCCTTGGGTAGTCCACAAAGGCTCAACACCTGTCTCTGGAGAAAGCTGAATGTAAGTACTATCTGCCATACCAAGTATAATGTTCTAGAGATAATCTCTGATTTTTGGCTAATATTTTCCTACAGGTACTCAGACCGCGATACAACCCCGCCACTCGAGGGGGGGGGGGACTGTTCACTGCCGTGTTTAAGGGGTTAAACGTACTCACATTTTCCAATTCCTCACCATCCAACCTCGCTGTTCATTCACTAACTTCACCTCTCTCAAAAACCATCACTTTACTCTTCCCTACATTCACCTTTAGATTCCGTTTCTTACACACTCTCCCAAACTCATCCACCAAGCCTTGCAGCTCCCCTTCGTCTCAACAACACAGTATCATCTGGAAACAGCAGTACAAGGAGTTTCCAAACACTACCCTCTCTCACCAGGGCCACTCCAACATCCACTACCCTACCTTGTACCTCTTTTATTACCCCATCCATGTACAGATTGAACAACCATGAAGACATGACACATCCCTGTTTCAACCCAACCTTCATCGAGAAAAATTCACTCAGTTCACCATCCACACGCACTGCAGCCTTAGCACCATCGTACATACTCTTCACAGCATTCAGCAACTTCCCATCTACTCCATATATTCTTAATACTTTCCACAATCCTTGTCTATCCACCCTGTCATATGCTTTCTCCAAATCCATGAAAGCTGAATACAACTTCTTTCCCTTCTCTAGAAACTTTTCCACTAAAGATCTAAGAATGAATATCTGATCTACACAACCACTTCCCTTCCTAAAGCCTACCTATTCTTCTTCAACTAATTCCTCTGTTATTTCCCTAACTCTGTCAATAAGTATCCTACCATACACTTTTCCTATTACTGTATACTAAGAAGACGAATGCCCCTATGATTACCACACACTTCTTTTTCCCTTTTTCCTTTGTACAAGGGAATAATTATACCTGACTTCCAATCCTCCGGAACTCTACCTTCCTCCCAGGCCAATCTGCACATCTTTCACATCCATTCTACTACTATCTCTCCCCCATGCTTCAACATTTCACCACACACTCCATCAATTCCCGGGGCTTTCCCCATTTTAACTTTCTTCATTGCTTCCACAACTTCTATCCTACTGATTTCTTCCTGTCTTCTCACCTCCCTCCTTCTCCCAGCCACTTATACTCGCATCACTTCCATCCTCTATGTTCAACAATTCATTAAAGTGTTCTCTCCATCTGCTCACTTTTTCTCCCTTCTCCACTAGTAATCTATCATTTTTATCTTTCACTCCCCTGCTAACTTCACTTCCACCCTGTCTTACTCTCTTCACCTCTTTCCAGAACATTTTCTTACAGTCCCTAATGACAGTAGAATATTCTGGTCAACTCAGTTCTTTCAATAATAACGTTAACAAGTCATCAGATGAGATGGAGGGATAGGGTGGAGAGGTATATGAGAGAGGGGGGTGTGAGTTGGGAGCAGGGCAGTGAAATGGCGGGAGACACGGCGACGTGGAGGCGATTTGTTTGTGGCCACCCCAAACAGGATTGAGGAGTCTGGCAATAGATAGATAGAAGTCATCACCCATTCCCATACTAAAATCATCAGATGGTAACATTACAAATGACCCGCATCATAAAGCGAACATCCTTGCCAATACAATTGCTAGTAATTCTACTTTAGAGTAAGTCAACCAGAATGTCCCTGTACTAGAGCTTGACTCTCTCGAAATGGCTCCACTTAATCTACAGACTAGATATGTAAAATCCATCCTAGACAATTTACCAACCAACAAAGCTCCAGGTCCAGATGGAATTCTTCCCATTTTTTCCCGCCAGAACTTGCTCCAATTCTACTTAAATTTTTCAGACTACATGTATGTACTTCTTCATTTCCTGATTCTTGAAAAGAAGCCAATATCCACCCAATTCCGAAGAAAGAAAGTTCCTCCAACCCCTCTGATTACAGAACAGCTATCACATCTTCTCTTGGTAAAGTATTTGAGATTGTAATTAATAAGCACACAGTTAAACATCTGGAATCCAAGAACTTAAATAGTGATAGACAGTACTGTTTTCAACATGAATGATCCACTGTTGATAAACTCAATCTCCTGATTCATACCATCCATCAGTCAACTGACCAACAGGGAAAAACTAATGCAGTGGCCATTCAGTAGCCCTTAATATTTCTAAAGCTTTCGACAGAGTGTGGCTGCATTCCCTGCTTTCCAAACTACCTTGCTATGGCCTTAAGTGTTTTGTTCCTTTGATTTCTTTATATTTCAGTGACAGAAAGATATGAGTTAAAGTAAATGATGCATATTCCAGTTTCCACTTGATTAATGCTGGTGTGCCACAAGGACCTGTTCTGGATTCAACCCTATTGCTAATTAATATTAAAGATCTTACATCAGTCACGTATAAGCCCACCCATTCGTGTGCAGATGACTCAACACTTCACAACTCAATCACACTTAAACAACCATTCACAAAGCTCAATATCTCTAACTCACAACTCAGTACCGGTACAGCAATTTCCATAATCAAGACTTATCTAAGATCACTGAATGGGGACATTATAACACTGTCTCATTTAATGCTAATAAAATTAAATATATACAATTTACTAATAGACAGATATTGCTTGATTCCTATACAGGGAATCCTCAACTTATGAAAATAATTGGCTTCTCAAGGTTTTTGGCAAGTCGTTATTTTTCGTGTCTTTTTTTCTCTTAAACTTCTAGTAGCCCTATTTTCATGCATGTATGGATAATAAAAACAATCATAAATGCAGACTAGGATATACATACGTATTCTCTACTGTACTGCATAAGAAAAGTTCCTTGTCCTTTAAAATTGTTCCTCCTGTTGAGGGATTCAGTGTCAACACACGTGCCACATCACTCAGCCTCTCTTCTCTCTCGTAATTATGTTGTGCTAAGTCTGTTCTTCACTCTGCTAAAAATAATTTCATCTGTACTAAATGCTCTCAACTCTCCAACTCGAATTCTTCTCGTTCCTTCTGGCACCTTGCCAAAAACCTTTCTAACAACTTTACCTCATCATCCTTCCATCCTCTTTTCTACTCTGATGGCTCTGTAGCTATTTCTTCTACTGATAAAGCAGATCTCTTTGCTCAGACTTTCTCCTCCAATTCCACCTTAGACGATTCCGGTGCTCTTCCTCCATTACTTTCCCCCTCTGACTTCCTCATGGCTGACATTAAAATTTCTTCAGCTGATGTATTTTCTGCCATCACAGGCCTCAGTACTAATAAGGCATATGGGCCTGATGGATTCCTCCTGTTGTTCTCAAGAACTGTGCTTCTGTGCTTACACCCTGCCTAGGCAAACTCTTTCGCCTTTGTCTATCAACTTGTACCTGTCCTTCTTGCTGGAAGTTTGCTCTCATTCAGTAAGTCCCAAAGAAGGGTGACCATTCCCAACCCTCTATCTATCGTCCAATTGCTTTAACATCCTGTATCTCAAAAGTTATCAAGTCAATTCTTAATAGAAAAATTTTAAAGCATCTTTTCTAGCACAACCTTCTTTCTGATCTTCAGTATGGGTTCTGTCATGGGCACTCCACTGGCGATCTTCTCACCTACCTTTCTGACTCCTGGTCATCCTCCTTTTGGGACTTTGGCAAAAGCTTTGCTATTGCACTAGACATCTCAAAGGCTTTCGATCGAGTCTGGCATAAATCTTTAATTTCCAAACTGCCCTCTTATGGTTTCTATCCTTCTATCTGTGCCTTCATCTCTAGTTTCCTTTCTGGTCGTTCTATAGCCGCTGTTGTAGACGGAGATCGTTCTTCTCCTAGATCTATTAACAGTGGTGTTCCTCAGGGCTCTGTCCTATCACCAACTCTCTTCCTTTTATTCATCAATGATCTTCTAAGCTGTATATCAAACCCTATCCATTCATAAGCTGATGACTCTACCCTTCACCTTTCCATTTGGTTCCCGCAACGTTCATCTAAGCAATTACTTCAACTAACAAGGGATGAGGCTATGGCACACCTAATATCTGACTTGGCTCGTATCTCTGACTGGGGTAAAAATAACCTGGTTGTTTTTAATGCATCAAAGACTCAGTTTTTACACCTATCAACCCAACAAAATCTTCCACAGATATACCCACTAATGTTTAATAATATTCAGCTTAATCCTGTATCATCCTTTAACATGCTTGGGGTTTCATTTACTCAAGACTTATCTTGGAAAGATCATATTACATCTCTTGTAAAATCTGCTTCCAAGAGACTAGGTGTGCTAAGCCAACTCCGTGCCTTCTTTACCTCTGCACAACTGTTGACTATACAGAGGTTTTATCCACCCCTGTGTGAAGTATAACTTGCATGTGTGGGGAGGCTCCCCACATACAGCTCTTCTCAATAGGGTGGAGTCAAAGACTTTTCGTCTCATTAACTCTCCTCCTCTTACTGACTCCTTTCAACCTCTGTCCTTCGCCGCACTGTTGCATCTTTATCTCTTTTCTATTGTTACTTCAATGGTCACTGCTCCTCTGAACTGTCTGCATGCATTCCTCCACCTCTACGACAGGCGCGTAGCACCCGTCTAGCAGCAAATTCTCATCCTTTTTCTGTCCAACTCTCTAATGCAAGAGTTACACGTTACTCCCACTCCTTCATTTATGCAACAGGTCAACTCTGGAACTGTCTCCCTCTGTCTGTATTCCCTGCTTCCTATGATATCTAGTTTTTCACATGCAGAGTGTCCAGGCATCTCAAAATGATCAGATCTTGAATCTGGCTCTCTCTTGTATTTTGTCTTTCTCTTGGAAGGAACAATAATTGCGGGCTCGCGGCCTTTGATTCCTTCTTCCTCACATAAAAAAAAAAAAAAAAAATTGGTTTCCATTGTAAATGCATGCCGTTTTCTCCTGTTACCATCACCACTTTCACTACTTTTCCATTTCTGAGACATTTTGGGGAAAACAGTCAAGTCTAAATGACAAAAATCACAGCTGATGTTATTTGTGCTGATAACAATAATGTTCTGGGCTTTCAAGCAGGAGGAAGGCACGAGCGCACAGTCGGCATCTGGTAAGGACCACGGACTTGTACTTGATGGATGGCTTAAATCGGTAAATTACATTTTTTCTTTTACTTTTTTACCCAGAAAATTATTTCTTTTGTACCCGTGGATTTTTCATAAGTAGGTACTTTGTAAGTAGAGGTCTGGCTGTATTACCTTCAATGCTACCAATATTCCTGTCTCTAAAGGTACGGTAATCCCTCGACTGTCCGATGTAACAGAGCCAAGGGCATGTCTGGGTAGTGTCTCTGTCTGGATAGTGGACTTTCCCCCTGGCTCCCATTTGTAAATACCCTAACTTTGAAAGCCAGTGTAAAAGGCCACTACAGTACATCATACAACACTTGTTCCTGTTGTTTAACACTACTCCACCTGGTCAAGCAGACCTAATAATGGAGTAGGCACACAAAACCTAATGGCAAAACGGAATAAAATCATGGTACAGTACAGTATGCTAGAATAAAACCAATGTCAACACTCATGATTTGACCATCCCCTATCAATATTACCTGGGATCTCCTGCTTCTAAAGAGTCAGCATTACCCTCTTCCTTTTCCCTGGTGAAGGGACCATCACCACACACCCTAGGAAGTGACATGCAAGGAACAGCAAGGCCAGACGCATGTAGGGAACAACTACAAAAATCACCATGTGCACAGCTATAACAACCATTTACATCGCCATGTGAGAACTGAAAGCAAGAAAGGGGGGTCTCTGGCAGACACTGGGTAAACTAATCAGCCAGACATGGTGGAACCACCAGGATATTCCTGCCCCTCCAAGTGGAAATTTTTTGTGCGACCATAATTTCCAAACAGACGCAAGCATTCTGTCTGGACAGTGGGAAAAAAATGTACGAATAATGGTTTGGACCACTCAAACTGCAGAGTCCGGGTAATGGATTGTCCAGTTAGTGGATGTGCGGATAATCAAGAGATTACTGTATTAAAATTCTTGGTGTTTCACAAAACAATGCCCTCGGCTGGACCTCTCATGTTAGATCACTTGCTAAAACCACTTCAAAGAAATTTGGATTACTGTACAGAGTCCGGAACTTCTTCACTGAGGAGCAGCTACCTATAATTTGTGGGTGTGATAGGAGGCGTTAGGAGAAACATACTGAGGTGGTTTGGCCATATGGAGAGGATGGAGAGCAAGAGACTGATGAGAAGGGTGTATGTGAGTGAGGTGGAGGGGGAGAGAGGGAGGGGAAGGCCAAGGATGAGATGGAGGGATGGAGTGGAGAGATATATGAGAGAGGGGGGTGTTAACTGGGAGAAGGGCAGTGAAATGACAGGGGACAGGGTGGCATGGAGGCAATTTGTTTGTGGCCACCCCGTATAAGGGATTAAGGCTTCTGGCAATAGATAGATAGATAGATAAAGTTTCAAAAGACAGATGGGAATGAGGTGCCACGAAATGAGCTATACAGACATGGAAGATACAACTATGGGAAAGCAAACTTTACAGGTCTGAGGAAATTTTTCGAAGATGTGGATTGGAGAGAATTCAGAGAAACAAGAAAGAGGCAGCAGTGGGATATTTTTCCAGGCTTTTTCAACTCGCGTGTGGAAAAACATGTGCCAAGAGTACGTTGGATAGAGAAGTGGAAAAAGTGTTGGTTCAACAGAATGTCTGCAATAGCAGAAAGTGAAAGTGACGTGGCATGGAACAAATGGAAAAAGAGAGGTAACAGCAGAACAAAGGATGAATACAAAAGAACTAGAAATGAATATACAAGATATAAACGTGGAAGTGTGGGAAGTGTAGAAATTACTAGAAACTCAAGATGTGAGGAAGGTCTCAGGGCCTGACAGGATCTCTAACTGGATACTAAAGGAATGCAGAGAACAACTGGTGGATAAGACTCACAGATTATTTGTGTGTTCTTTGGAAGAAGGGAAAGTGCCTCAGGAATGGAAGAGGGCCACTGTGATGCCAATTTACAAAGGAGGAAATAAGAAAGAACCTCTGAATTACAGACCTGTGGATTTACCCTTGAGCCCCTGTACCCCATACCATCTCTCCACTTCCTAAATTTTTCCTCCACCTCCCTTTCATTCTCTGCAATCAACACCAAATCATCAGCATACAGCATCTCGCATGGGAGTCCAATTCTGAAGTCATGTGAGAGGGCTTCAAGTACCATGATAAACAACATGGGACTCAAAACTGACCCCTGATGCACACCAACATTCACGGAAAACTCATCACTCAAATTTCCATTCACTCTTACCTGGATGCGAGCTCCCACATACATGCCATGACCACCCTAACCAGCCACTCCTCCATCCTAAGCTTTCTCATTGCCCACTTCACCACCTCTCTAGGGACTCTGTCAAAGGCCTTTTCCAAATCAACAAAAACAAAATACAGACCCCTTTTCTTTCCAATATATTTTTCCTGAAGCTGTCAAATAACGAATATGGCATCAGTGGTCCCCCTGCCTGGCATAAACCCAAACTGCATCTCATCTAATATTCACTCTGCTCACGCCTTCTAGAACTTTCTCCATTACCTTCATTTTCTGATCTGAAAGCTTTACACCTCTATAATTTCCTCTTTCCAGGGCATCACCCTTCCCTTTGTACACATTTACAATTACAGGTACACTCTTCAGCCAATCATCTGGGACAACACACTCATACATAAATCCTATTTATTAGGTCAGTGACTAACCTCACTCCTATATCTCCTGAGGCCTTCAACATTTCGGCAGTCAACCCAGACACACCTGCTGTCTTCCTCATCTGCATCCCGCCTATTGCCTCACTCACAGTAGCAGCATCAATCAAAGGCTAAGGGCCAAACACTGGATCTGCTGGCTCCAAACCTTCCCTGTCCCAGTCAAACTCCTCATTCAACAACCAGCTATCCTGCTCTCTCCATGCATCTTTAATATCCCCATTGTTCATCACTACCCTTCCTTGATCACTGTTCACACACTGCACACCTATAATATCCCTATTATCCTTCTTCATCTCATTGGCCACCTTAAAAATCATATTTTTCCTTTCCACATGATTTAGGTTATCAAGTAAGTCTCTGTGACTCAGACTTCACCCTGTATACCTCTATTCTAGCCCTACCCTTAGCAGCCAAGTATTCCTCTTTGTTACCACCCTTCTTCCATTCCTGGAAAAGCCTTCTTTTCTCCATAACTGCAGCTTCTACACCCTCATCCCACCACCAAGTTACCTAATGTCTTAGCTTGTCCAACCAAAAACTGCATCAGTAACTCTCAAGAGGTTGTTCTTGAGGGCTCTGTACTGTTCATTAACACCTCTGTCTAAGGCTCCCTGTTCAGCCACCACTCTCCTCATCTCTTTAAAGAAGGCATCCTTTACTGCTTGGTTTTCCAGCTTCCATATTTTCCTCCTAGGTACATAAGTCCTCTTTTTTTTGTCACTCGTTCTTTAAGCACCATGTCACAAATCAAAAGTTTGTGCTGCTGCACACACTCCTCACTTCCTATAACTTTAACATCCCTCACTAACCTCCTATCAGCCCTCCTGACCAGAAAATAATCTATCTGACTGCTATTTTCCCCAGACTTGTACATACTCAACCTACTCTCTCTTTTCCTAAAATGTGTGTTGCACATAATCATGTTCATTGCCTCCCCAAACTCGAGTATCCTTTCCCCTTCTGCATTTCTTATACCACATGTGCATCCCCCATGTACCCCATAAACTTGAGCTGCTTTCTACATGACCATTTAAGTCCCCTCCCAAAACCACTCTCTCATCATCCCCCATACCACCTACTACACGTATTAAGTCATCTCAAAATCTGTTTTTGTCTACCTCATCCAAGCCTGCCTGTGGAACATATGCCGATATAATTGCACCTGCCTGTGGAACATATGCCGATATAATTGCAGTCATCATTCCACTGAACAAAATTTTCACTACCAATATCCTATCGCTTACTCTTATAACATTCATAACAGATTCCACCTATTTCTCAGCAACCAACACACCCACATCCCCATATCCATCTGTCCCCCTCCCCCCTGCCAAAACAACTTATAGTAGCAATCCTTCCCAACAATCTTTTTGGCTGATCCACCCCTGTACCAGACTTCCTGCAAACATGCCAAGTCCACCCACCTCCTACGGAAAGCCTGAACAACTTCCCCTTGTCTTCCCCTCAAACGTCCTACATTCCATGAACCCACTCTCATCCCCCTGGACAATTCAATGTCCTCAGGCTTGCTTTGAAGCTTATTCTTGTATTTAGTCATAGTTGGTAATTTAGCCCCAATAATGTTTCTGATATATGGAAATGATTTGCCAGAGCATTTGAATAGTTACATGAGTATGTTTGCAGATGATGCAAAAATTATGAAACATATTAAATGTATTGATAGTTGTAAAAAACTGCAAGAGGACTTGAACGAACTCCACAGCTGGAGCCAGACTTAGAAAACGGATTTCAATGCCAAGAAGTGTTATGTATTAGAAATGGGAATGAGTGAAAAAAGACTGCACTGGACATATAAAATGGGCAATGAGATAAATAGTAAAAGAAAAAATGAGAAGGACTTGGGAGTGATTACTCAGGATGACCTGACACCAGAAAAGCATATAAACAAAATCATTGGAGGAACTTATGGATTACTGACCAACATGAGAGTGGCTTTTAATTATATGGATGAGGAAATGCTGAGGAAGCTGATAGTGACCATGATAAGAGCAAGACTAGATTATGCAGCTGTGGTATGGTCACCTCATTTGAAGAAGCATGTTGATGAACTAGAAAGGGTTTAACGGATGGCAACGAGGATGATACCATGCTTAAGGGAACTCACCTACAAGGAGAGATTGGAAAAACTGAAGTTGCCAACACTACATGAGAGAAGGGAAAGAGGTGACTTGATCACGATATTTTGAAATGTAAGTGAACTGCAAAGGGTGGATAGAGAGGATCTTTTTGTGTTGGATGATGGAAGAACAAGAGGTCATGACTTCAAGTTGAGGAAAAGTAGATGTCTTAATGATCTTAAAAGGCTTAGTTTCCCAAACAGAAGCATAAGTATGTGGAATGACTCAGATGAAGTGGTGGTGCAGGCAAAAAACATTCATGTGTTTAAAACTAGACTAGATAAATGTAGATATGACGACAGGACAACACAAGCTTAGCTCAATTTCTGTATACTACAAATAGGTAAATACACACAAACAAAAATGCAGTTGGAGTTTACAATAACTCATTATTTGTACAAAGCCTCTGCAATGAATGCTCGCTGAAACAAACACCTCAAATTTCTTCAGGCAACCATCTCGAAGCAGTAAAAAAGATGAGATTTTCAAAATATTGGTTTTCACTCTCATTTATGAACTGTGACATGTCTGGTAGTAAAGACATCATCAATGTAAGCATTAATCCCTTCAATACAAAGGAAACTTTTAAACTTCATTTTTGCTACCACCACATAATCCAGCTTAGGTGTGAAAAGGGCAACTGTAGGGAAAGAGTTATTGTATACTGTTTCTAATTTCTCCATTAAGGAGTTTCTCTTAAGATGAATTAAACTGCCAGGTCATAGCAAGAATTAATAAAAATGATACCATAGTGAAAGAGCTGATGTATATCCTGTATAAAATACTGAGACAGACAATGGTAACATAGGACAATGGTTTCAGACATATAAGATGTACAGGACTGTGAGACTCACCGCAGCATGGGCACCTCCAGTGAGAAGTGATAGTGTAACAGCTTCTATGGTGAAAGAGAATCTTATCTTGGTAAAGATGTGTCCATGTGCAGCCAATTCTCTTTCAACTTCGCGTTCACGTTCCCCAGCACCTGCAGAAAAAGTATATTCACGGACATCATGACTCAAACACAAAATAATGAGGCAGGTATAAGCCTAGAAAAATCTTGGTTTTAACAATGACTTTAAAATTAACACAATTCATGGTTCAGAGGAGTAAATGGGTTCACATTTCAACAAAATGATGTCACAGGACTAAAATACTGCTGGTTTTCTTAGTGTCTGAAGTCCCTAAAAAAAGATTTTTCTTGGTTTATAACATGAATTGGGAGGCACCTTTAGGAAGTGGCTTTTAGTCACTTACCTCAACACCCATGTATTATGGTATTACTGGTATTTGGATGAAATTATCTCAGACTCGGAGAGCTGAGTGGATGGAGCAATGCTTTTTGTCTCCAGTTTATAATGCCTCATAAGGCTTGATGACCTTCCTCCAAGGTCACCAATACCTGTCTGCTTATTCAAATTGAGTGTCATGTGACAAAGTTCTTGAACTCTTCTGGTTGGAAGTATTTGGGAAAGCCACCTTTCATGGCAAACAAGTCAAGCCACCGCTTCCTGCAAGTATGGCCTCAGAACAACACGGAGGGAGAGGGGGCAGGGCTTCCTTGGGTTGGTTCAAAATAACTAGATGTCTTCATATTCACTTGCCATTTGTGATTTTTTTTACCTTCAAAAATTTCCTTTTCACTCAATATTCCCTTTCTGGAGGCATGTTTTGGTCATACAATTAGCCAAGATGATGATGATGATGGTGATGATGATGATGATGATGATGAGGAGGAGGAGGAGAGGAGAGGAAGGGAAGGAAAGGGAGGGGAGGGGAGGGGAGGGGAGGGGAGGGGAGAGGAGAGGAGAGGAGAGGAGAGGAGAGGTGGAGGGGAGGGGAGGGGAGGGGAGGGAGGAAAAAGAAGAATGGTAGGGGGAAGGGGGGGAGGGGGAGGAGGGGAGGGGAGAATGCAAGAAGGGGAGGGGAGAATGCAAGGAGGGGAGGGGAGAATGCAAGGAGTGGAGGGGAGGGGAGAATACAAGGAGGGGAGGGGAATGGAGAATGCAAGGAGGAGAGGAGAGGGGATTATGCAAGGAGGGGAAGGGAGAATGCAAGGAGGGGAGTGGAAAATGCAAGGAGGGGAGAGGAGAGGAGAATGCAGGGAGGGGAGGGGAGAGGAGAATGCAAGGAGGGGAGGGGAGAGGAGAATGCAAGGAGGGGAGGGGAGAATGCAAGAAGGGGAGGGGAGAATGCAAAGAGGGGAGGGGAGAATGCAAAGAGGGGAGGGGAGGGGAGAATGCAAGGAGTGGAGGGGAGGGGAGAATGCAAGGAGGGGAGGGGAGGGGAGACTGCAAGGATGGGAGGGGAGGGGAAATGCAAGAAGGAGAGGGGAGAATGCAAGGAGGGGATTGGAGAATGCAAGAAGGAGAGTGGAGAATGCAAGGAGGGGAGGGGAGAATGCAAGGAGGGGAAGGGAGGGAAGAATGAAAGGAGGGGAGGGGAGAATGCAAGGAGGGGAGGGGAGAATGCAAGGAGGGGAGGGGAGAATGCAAGGAGGGGATTGGAGAATGCAAGAAGGAGAGTGGAGAATGCAAGGAGGGGAGGGGAGAATGCAAGGAGGGGAAGGGAGGGAAGAATGCAAGGAGGGGAGGGGAGAATGCAAGGAGGGGAGGGGAGAATGCAAGGAGGGGAGGGGAGAATGCAAGGAGGGGAGTGGAGAATGCAAGGAGGGGAGTGGAGCATGCATGGAGGGGAGAATGCAAGGAGGGGAGGGGAGGGGAGAATGCAAGGAGGGGAGGGGAGGGGAGAATGCAAGGAGGGGAGGGGAGGGGAGAATGCAAGGAGGGGAGGGGAGGGGAGAATGCAAGGAGGGGAGGGGAGGGGAGAATGCAAGGAGGGGAGGGGAGGGGAGAAGGCAAGGAGGGGAGGGGAGAAGGCAAGGAGGGGAGGGGAGAATGCAAGAAGGGAAGAGGAGGGGAGAATGCAAGAAGGGGAGGGGAGAATGCAAGGAGGGGAGGGGAGAATGCAAGAAGGGAAGAGGAGGGGAGAATGCAAGAAGGGGAGGGAAGAATGCAAGGAAAGGAGGGGAGAATGCAAGGAGGGGAGGGGAGAATGCAAGGAGGGGAGGGGAGGGGAGAATGCAGGGAGGGGAGGGGAGAATGCAAGGAGGGGAGGGGAGGGGAGAATGCAAGTTGGGGAGGGGAGGGGAGAATGCAAGTTGGGGAGGGGAGGGGAGAATGCAAGGAGGGGAGGAGAGGGGAGAATGCAAGCAGGGGAGGGGAGGGCAGGGAAGAATGCAAGGAGGGGAGGGGAGAATGCAAGGAGGGGAGGGGAGAGGAGAATGCAAGGAGGGGAGGGGAGAGGAGAATGCAAGGAGGGGAGGGCAGGGAAGAATGCAAGGAGGGGAGGGGAGAATGCAAGGGGGGGAGGGGAGGGGAGAGGAGAATGCAAGGAGGGGAGGGGAGAGGAGAATGAAAGAAGGGGAGGGGAGAATGCAAGAAGGGGAGGGGAGAATGCAAGAAGGGGAGGGGAGGGGAGAATGCAAGAAGGGAAGGGGAGAATGCAAGGAGGGAAGGGGAGGGGAGAATGCAAGGAGGGAAGGGGAGGGGAGAATGCAAGGAGGGAAGGGGAGGGGAGAATGCAAGGAGGGGAGGGGAGGGGAGAATGCAAGGAGGGGAGGGGAGGGGAGAATGCAAGGAGGGGAGGGGAGAATGCAAGGAGGGGAGGGGAGGGGAGAATGCAAGGAGGGGAGGGGAGAATGCAAGGAGGGGAGGGGAGGGGAGAATGCAAGGAGGGGAGGGGAGGGGAGAATGCAAGGAGGGGAGGGGAGGGGAGAATGCAAGGAGGGGAGGAGAGGGGAGAATGCAAGGAGGGGAGGAGAGGGGAGAATGCAAGGAGGGGAGGAGAGGGGAGTATGCAAGGAGGGGAGGGGAGAATGCAAGGAGGGGAGGGGAGGGGAGAATGCAAGGAGGGGAGGAGAGGAGAGAATGCAAGGAGGGGAGGAGAGGGGAGAATGCAAAGAGGAGAGGGGAGAATGCAAAGAGGGGAGGGGAGGGGAAAATGCAAGGAGGGGAGGGGAGAATGTGAAGAAGGGAATGGAGGGAAGAATGAAAGGAGGGGAGTGGAGAATGTGGGGAGGGGAGTTGAGAATGTGAGGAGGGGAGTGAAGAATGTGGGGAGGGGAGTTGAGAATGTGAGGAGGGGAGTGAAGAATGTGGGGAGGGGAGTTGAGAATGTGGGGAGGGGAGTGAAGAATGTGGGGAGGGGAGTGAAGAATGTGGGGAGGGGAGGGGAGAATGTGGGGAGGGGAGTTGAGAATGTGGGGAGGGGAGTGAAGAATGTGGGGAGGGGAGTGAAGAATGTGGGGAGGAGAGGGGAGAATGTGGGGAGGGGAGGGGAGAATGTGGGGAGGGGAGGGGAGAATGTGGGGAGGGGAGTGAAGAATGTGGGGAGGGGAGTGAAGAATGTGGGGAGGGGAGTGAAGAATGTGGGGAGGGGAGTGAAGAATGTGGGGAGGGGAGTGAAGAATGTGGGGAGGGGAGTTGAGAATGTGGGGAGGGGAGTTGAGAATGTGGGGAGGGGAGTGGAGAATGTGGGGAGGGGAGTTGAGAATGTGGGGAGGGGAGTGAAGAATGTGGGGAGGGGAGTGAAGAACGTGGGGAGGGGAGGGGAGAATGTGGGGAGGGGAGGGGAGAATGTGGGGAGGGGAGGGGAGAACGTGAGGAGGGGAGGGGAGAACGTGGGGAGGGGAGGGGAGAATGTGGGGAGGGGAGGGGAGAATGTGGGGAGGGGAGGGGAGAACGTGAGGAGGGGAGGGGAGAACGTGGGGAGGGGAGTGCAGAATGTGGGGAGGGGAGGGGAGAATGTGGGGAGGGGAGAGGAGAATGTGGGAGGGGAGAGGAGAATGTGGGAGGGGAGTGCAGAATGTGGGAAGTGGAGGGGAGAATGTGAGGAAGGGAGGGTAGAATGCGAGGAGGGGAGGGGAGGGTAGAATGCGAGGAGGGGAGGGGAGGGGAGAATGCGAGTTGGGGAGGGGAGGGGAGAATGCGAGGAGGGGAGGGGAGGGGAGAATGCGAGGAGGGGAGGGGAGGGGAGAATGCAAGGAGGGAAGGGGAGGGAAGAATGCGAAGAAGGAAGGAAAGAATGCAAAGAGGGGAGGGGAGAAGGCAAGGAGGGGAGGGGAGAATAAGAAGAGGAGAGTGAAGAATGTGGGTAGGGGAGGAGAGAATGTGGGAAGGGGAGGGGAGAATGTGAGGAGGTGAGGGGAAAATGGAAGGAGGGGAGGGGAGGGGAGGACAGAATGTGAGGAGGTGAGGGAAGAATGCACGGAGGGGAGGGGAGAATGCAAGGAGGAGAGGGGCGAATGAAAGGAGGGGAGGGGAGGGGCGAATGAAAGGAGGGGAGGGGAGGGGCGAATGAAAGGAGGGAAGGGGAGGGGAGAATGCAAGGAGGGGAGGGGAGGGGAGAAGGCAAGGAGGGGAGGGGAGGGGAGAAGGCAAGGAGGGGAGGGGAGGGGAGAAGGCAAGGAGGGGAGGGGAGAATGCGAGGAGGGGAGGGAAGGGGGGAATGTGAGGAGGGGAGGGGGGAATGTGAGGAAAGGAGGGGAGAAAGCGAGGAGGGGTGGGGAGAATGCGAGGAGGGGAAGGGAGGGGAGAATGCAAGGAGGGGAAGGGAGGGGAGAATGCAAGGAGAGGAGGGGAGAATGCAAGGAGAGGAGGGGAGAATGAAAGGAGGGGAGGGGAGAATGCATGGAAGTGGGGGTAGAATGCGAGGAGGGGAGGGGAGGGGAGGGGAATATGCATGGAGGGGAGGGAAATATGCGTGGAGGAGAGGGAAATATGCGTGGAGGGGAGGGGAATATGCGTGGAGGGGAGGGGAATATGCGTGGAGGGGAGGGGAGAAAGCGAGGAGGGGAGGGGAGAAAGCGAGGAGGGGAGGGGAGAACGCGAGGAGGAGAGGGGAGAATGCAAGGGGAGGATGGAAGGGAGGGTAAGGAGGAGGAGAGGAGGGAGAGGGGAAGGAGGGGAGGGGAGAATGTAAGGAGGGGAATGGAGAATGTGAGGAGGAGAGGGGAGAATGTGATGAGGGGAGGGGAGAATGTGATGAGGGGAGGGGAGAATGTGATGAGGGGAGGGGAGAATGCAAGGAGGGGAGGGGAGGGGAGGGGAGAATGCAAGAAGGGGAGGGAAGAGAGGGCAAGGAGGAGGAGAGGAGGGAGAGGGGAAGGAGGGGAGGGGTGAATGTGAGGAGGGAGGGGAGAATGTGAAGAGGAGAGGGGAGAATGTGAAGAGGAGAGGGGAGAATGTGATGAGGGGAGGGGAGAATGCAATGAGGGGAGGGAAGAATGCGATGAGGGGAGAAGAGGGGAGGGAAGAGAGAGTGAGGAGGAGAGAGGAGGGAGAGGGGAAGGAGGGAAGGAAGGGGAAGGAAAGGAAGGACAGGAAGGGGAGGGGACGGAAGGAGAGGGGAGGGGAGGGGAGGGGAGGAGAGGAAGTGGAGGAGAGGGGAGGAGTGGGGAGGAAGGGAGGTGGAGGAGAGGGGAGGTAGAGGAAAGGGGAGGGGAGAAGGGGAGGGGAGAAGAGGAGGGGAGGGGAGGGGAGAAGAGGAGGGGAGGGGAGGGGAAAAGAGGGGAGGGGAGAAGAAGAGGGGAGGGGAGGGGAGGGTGACAAGGAGGAGAGGAGGGAGAGGGGAAGGAGGGGAGAGAGGGGGAGGAGAGGAGGGGGAGGGGAGGGAGGGGGAGGAGAGGAAGGGGAGGGGAGGGAGGGGGAGGAGAAGAAGGGGAGTGGAGGGGAGGAAGGTGGAGAGGGGAGGAGAGAAGGGGAGGGGAGGGGAGGGGAGGGGAGTAGAGGAGAGGAGAGGAGAGGAGAGGAGAGGAGAGAAGAGGAGAGGAGAGAAGAGGAGAGGAGAGGAGAGGAAAGGAGGGGAGGAGAGGAAAGGAGGGGAGGAGAGAAAAGGAAGGGAGGAGAGGAAAGGAGGGGAGGGGAGAGTAGGGGAGGGGAGAGTAGGGGAGGGGAGAGTAGGGGAGGGGAGAATGCAAGGAAGGGAGGAGGAGGAGGAGGAGGAGGAGGGGAAGGGGGTAGGGGAGGACTCTGACATCAAACACCGACTATAACAGTTTTACTGCTTCCAGCAAGTTGACTGGGGCATGACTGGCATTGAAGTACTGTGTTACATAACATCAATTATTATATGTGAAGCTAAAATTTTAGTATGAGAATGTGCTGTATGTCCTGGTACATAAAGTTACTGAGGGTTGCACCCAGTTAAAGAATGTCAGCATTGTAGTGCTCATCCACCTCTAGTCACTGTATGGTCATCTCATGCCCTTTAAGGATAACACTAAAGAAGAGAAATGCTTAGTGCAAAGAAAATAAACTGAATGAAATGTCATCTCAGGAGTTGTACAAAAAAAAAAAAACTCCAACAATTTTTAGGACAAAAATTACAAAACAAATATTACACATGAGGTACTATACAGCATAATACAGATCACCCTCCTGAATGCTAATGGAACAGTTTACAGCAACAACAAAAACAGTACTAATACAAATTATAATAACAATGATGACGATGGTGATAATAATAAAGTAGAACTGTGATTTTAGACGCAGGGGAGGAAATATCTTCCAATCCCACAGGCATTTAATTTATCATCATCATCATCCGGAGCTCCTTTCCCACCTTAGGGTGGGAGTAGCAATGTCCAGACAGCCCAAATTTCATGCTATCTTCACTATTTAATGACATGATAACTTAACTGGATGGAAGAAACAAAATGGGTGCATTTAGGTATCAGATCTCCAGATGGTTGCATAAATTTACACCCTGTGCATTGTGCTTTCATTGGCTGCAGCTAGGGTTCCATGAATCAAGCCCACCCACATGACAGAAATCCTGTATCTGCTTCAGTGTACAAAGAAAGAGAAGGTGGTATCATTCCCACTGAATTAATAGAAATTGAAATGAATTTTTTCTCAGCTTGTGCTGGAGGTTTCTTGCACTATAAGTCAATGCTTTGTCTTAACAGATATTGGTGAGTTTTCTGTTGCAACTGGTTTCAGGGCAAATACACATACAGTAAAACCTTGATGTGTCGAGCCTTCAGAAGGCAGAATTTCCGGTAAGTAGAATTTTGACACAGGTGTGATTCAGTGTTTATTGAAAGAATTACATTTTAGTTTCTTATATTCCAACTGCTACATTTTAGTTTATTGTATTCCATGTGCCACTCGATGTAGTGCTGCTCTCAAGTGTATGCCTTTTCCTCTCCTCTATCCTTCTTTCCTTCCATCTTCTTCTGTCTTTCTTTCCTTCATTCTTTCCTCGTCCTTCTGCCTACAGGTGACTTTACACTCCCTCTTCTGTCTTTCTCTCCTTCATTCTTTCCTCTTCCTTCTGCCCGCGGGTGACTCTACACTGAGTGACAAGCCAAATGGTTTCCTGTACACCAGGAAACCATTTACTACTCTGGGTGGTAACCATATAACCACATTTTGGTGTCTGGTGGTTTAGTGAGTAATTACAGCGCTCTAATCGGATTGAGCCAGTGAAGGTTTATATCCAAGGGGTGGTGGGGTTTACTGCTCACATAATGCCACTCAGGGATGAGTGAGGCTGGTCATTCATCTAAAATGTCAGGACCAACTTACCTAGCCCCAGGCTCCTACGCTTCTCATGGGGAAATGTTGGATGATGGATGGATGGATGGTTACATTTTAGTTTAACTGATTGTAAAGTGAAGTAAATACAGTAATTGCAGAACTTTACATAATCAACTGTTGCACCCTCCACCTATGCAACCTCCCATCCTAGCCTAGCCTATGACAAACACCACATTGTTTTTACTGCTTATTTTTATTGATTTATAAATGCTTCTTTAGTTTAGTGTTAATACACAAGTACTGCAATTACATGTAGTTTGCCACTCTTAGGGGAGGTAATACAGTACTGCAGATGCTTGATTTAACGAACACCGATTTAGTGGAAGCTTGAGACAACGGAATAATTTTTTCCGGTATTTTTTTGTCCAACTTATAGGAAAATTTCCATTAAAATGAGTATAATTCTGTTAAGGAAATTCATTTCCAAAAACCATCTAATTACCAGAAAGTCTTTAAATCAAGCACGTCATTGAGCCCATACTGGAAAACTCCCCTGACCAGTGACATGCAACGTTTCCACATGTCCATGCCAAGCATGCAGTCTTCATGTAATCCCTCAACTGATAACAACTGGCATGTGTGCAGCTTTGCCTTGGTACTGCTGCCTTATTTGTGTTTTTTAAAGCTTTTATGAATCATACCTAAGGTTCAGGAAAAGGAGAGAGTAAGGTTTTTCTCTTGGCCAGAAACTGGAAATAATTGAGAAGATGGAGTGCCATCTCTGATGCCCCCCAGCCCCTCTGTCGCCCCTGTACCACCTCAAGTCTGATGGAGGGTGACTCTGACAGTGAATAAACCACCCCCAGGTCTTACACAGGTTTTGGGAGGGCCAGTATGGCTACCTGTGTCAGGCATATTTCTGCAACAGGTGCAGATCCCCTACCTTTGGAGGTACACCTTACTGTAGTTTACTATCCCTACTTACTATACTACAGTATTTGGTACACTACTATCCTCACCTTATTCTTTATGTGTGCATATTTTATTACTAAGTCAGTACTGTATGTATCACTGTCAACATGTATACAATGATGCATTTTAGTGGGGGTATTAATTACACTGGTCAACAAAAATATAATTACTTCATGGTTCTGAACTGATATGGTCTGATTCTAGGGTAATTGAAGGTGATGAACTCGAACATGGCATCAGTAAGGACGTATCATGTCTGGTTCTTGAAAACCAGTATATCGGTGTATCTTGCTCACAGGATGTAACTCATACATATTAGGCGACCATCATCCACTCACTTGACGTAGTGCTGCCTACTTCTTCCTTAGCCTTTATCATTCTTTTTCTGTGCCTGCCCTCCTCTCTTCCTATTTCTCCCATCTTTCCTGTCATTTCTTATTGCTTTTCTTTCCTTTACAGGAGGCTTTACATTGAGTGACAGGCCAAATGGTTTCCTGTAAGCCAAGAAACCTTTTACAATGCTGGATGGTAACCATATAACCAAACCATACGTGCTCCCTACGTGTCAACTAGTGGGTTGGTGGAGGGTTAGTGCCCCTCCCTGTAAAACAAATAACTCAAAGTCAAATGGTCACTCCTTACGGGATTATGGCGTCTGGCAATAGATAGATTGATAGATTGATTAAATCTGTATTTTTGTTGCAGGTTACATATATTGTTTCCACTTCTGTTCTTGCAGAAATTCTCAGTCACTCTGACAATGGTGAAAAGATGGAACGCCGCAATGTATAAACAATCCTGACCATTTTTGTTACATCTGTGGAGTGTTCACCCCAGAAATCTTCAAGAATCCTATCACGAAGGCTGTTCGTGTGAACTACAAAAGGTACTTCAAATGTCCGTTTGGTGACCAAGACAAGAAATGAGCGCCTCACATAACGTGTAGGTCCTGTGTCAATCACCTGAGTGAATGGATGCATAGAAAACGAAGTTCTGGTTTGCCATTCACTGTACCAATGGTGTAGTGAGAGCTCAAAGACCACAGCAATAATTGTTACTTCTGTCTCATGAACACCAAAGGAATAACTGTCAAGACACGAGCCACAGTACAGTACCCCAATATCATTTCTGCAATCCGACCAGCGAGACACAGTGCAGAACTACTGGTTCCAAACCCACCTGCTGAACACGAGCTAAGCATCGAATCTGATTCCAGTCATAGCTGCAAGGATGATGACTACCAGGATGACTCAGGAAACAGTGGGCCCAAACCATTCAACCAGGGAGCCCTTCATGATCTCATAAGGGACCTTGATTTGTTTAAAGAAAACACATAGCTCCTGGGATCACAACTGAAGCAGTGTAACCTGTTGGAAGATGGAGTGAACATCACTACGGAGGGTCATCAGCATAGACAACTGTCTGCATTTTTCAAACTGGCAAACAACCTTTGCTATTGCAATGATAGTGTCCCTCATGCAACAACTCTGCAAATCTGATCCATACAAGCCAGATGATTGGAGGCTGTTTATAGATTCAGGAAAAGACACTGAAAGCAGTCCTCCTACACAACGTGAATTGGCTTCTATCCGTGCCAACAGCACACGCGGAGATGATGACCGACAGCTACAAAACTATGAAGATTGTGCTTTCCGCTATCGAGTATGAGAAGCATCAGTGGAATATATACTGAGACCTCAAAGTGATCAATCTACTTCTGGGCCTTCTGAGCATTTTTTTTTTTTTTAATGCTAGGAAGAAGGAACCAAAGACTATGAGCCCACAATCACTATTCCTTCGAAGAGAAAAACAAAATACAAGAGAGAGCCAAATTCAAGATCCGATCATTTCGAGATGCCTGGACACACTACGTTTGAAAGACTGGAAATCATAGGAAGCAGGAAATACAGACAGAAGGAGACAGTTCCAGCACTGATCTGTTGCATAAATGACGGAGTGGGAGTAACGGGTAACTCTTGCATTAGAGATTGGACAGAAAAGGGATGAGAGTTTGCTGCTAGATGGATGCTATGCGCCCATCATAGAGGTGGAGGAATGCAAGTAGACAGTTCAGAGGTGCAGTGACCATTGAAGTAATGATAGAAAAGAGATAAAGATGCAACAGTGCGGCAAAGTGACAGAGGTTGAAGGGAGCCAGTAAGAGAAGGAGAGTTAATGAGACAAAAAGCCTTTGACTCCACCCTGTTGAGATGAGCTGTTTGTGGGAACCTCCCCACACATGCGAGCTGTACTCCACACAGGGGCGGATAAAACTCCTGTATAGAGTCAACAATTGTGCAGAGGCAAAGAAGGAACGGAGTTGGCTTAGCACACACAATCTCTTGCAAGCAGATTTTACAAGAGATGTAATATGATCTTTCCAAGATAAGTCCCGAGTGAATGAAACCCCAAGCATGTTCAAGGATGATGCAGGATTAAGCTGAATATTATTAAATATTAGTGGGTATACCTGTGGAAGATTTTATCAGGTTGATAGGTGTAAGAACTGAGTCTTTGATGCATTAAAAACAACAAGATTATTTTTACCCCACTCAGAGATAAGAACCAAGTCAGACATTAGGTGTGCCATAGCCTCATCCCTTGTTTGTTGAAGTAACTGTTGAGATGGATGTTGCAGGAACCGAATGGAGAGGTGAAGAGTGGAGTCATCAGCGTACGAGTGAATAGTGTTAGTTGTACAGCTTAGAAGGTCACTGATGAATAAAAGGAAGAGAGTTGGTGATAGGACAGAGCCCTGAGGAACACCACTATTGACAGATCTAGGAGAAGAACGATGGATGTCTACAACAGCGGCTATACTGTAGAATGACCAGAAAGGAAGCTAGAGATGAAGGCACAGATAGAAGGACAGAAACCATAAGAGGGCTGTTTGGAAATTAAAGATTTATGCCAGACTCAATCGAAAGCATTTGAGATGTCAAGTGCAATGGCAAAGCTTTCGCCAAAGTCCTGACAGGAGGATGACCAGGTGTCTGAAAGGTAGGTGAGATGATCGCTAGTGGAGTGTCCCTGACGGAACCCATACTGACAATCAGAAAGAAGGTTGTCATAGGGAAGATGCTTTAAATTTTTTCTATTAAAAATTGACTCGAAAACTTTTGAGATACAGGATATTCAAGCAATTGGACGATAGTTAGAGGGTTGGGAATGGTCACCCTTCTTTGGGACTGGCTGAAGGAGAGCAAACTTCCAACAAGAAGGAAAGGTACAAGTTGACAGACAAAGGCGAAAGAGTTTGCCTAGGCAGGGTGTAAGCACAGAAGCACAGTTCTTGAGAACAACAGGAGGGACTCCATGAGGTCCATACGCCTTGTTAGTATTGAGGCCAGAGATCGCAGAAAATACATCGGCTGAAGAAATTTTAATGTCAGCCATGAGGAAGTCAGAGGGGGGAAGTAATGGAGGAACAGCACCGGAATCGTCTAAGGTGGAATTGGAGGAGAAAGTCTGACAAAGAGATCTGCTTTATCAGAGCACATGTGCTCTCTCTGCTTGTGGAACAGTAGAGCTAATGCCAAGCACTATGTAAGAAAAGAATAGTTGGCAAGGCCATAAGATGGACCCAGAAGGGTCAACTGTCTTCATAAACCCCTTGTGGATCCAGGAAACATATTCTTACCTCCACTGCATCTCAAGCTGGGCCTGACGAAAAATTTCATAAAAGCCATGGATCAAATGGGTACTGGGTTTCAATACTTGTCTATAAAGCTCGGTGGCGTGGTATCTGAAGCCAAGTTGAAAAAAGGGGTCTTAAATCGTCCTCAGATCCGCATGCTGGTTAATGATGGTGACTTCATCAAGACATTAAATCCGCTGGAAAGGGACGCATGGGAATCATTCATGAATGTCTCAGAGAACTATCTTGGAAACCATCGTGCAGACAACTACAAATATATTATGGCAGGCATGTTATGGAGTTATCGAGCTCTGGGCTCACGGATGTCCTTGAAGATTCATTTCTTTCACTCCCACATCGATTTCTTCCCAGATAACCTCGGAGATATCAGTGAAGAGCATGGTGAAAGGTTTCACCAAGACACTGCTATAATGGAGAGTCCCAACATGAAGGGCGACTACTGCTGGATGCTACAATGTGAAGAGAGTCAGCTGAACAAGCAGAAAAGCAAACTGTAGAAGTATTCTTAGAACTTCATTGCTTGCTAATAAAATGTGCATCGGATTTCCATAGTTTTGTACCATAAATCATCACAATATTATGTGTATGTGCCTAAATATATGTTACAAGGTTGAGACAAGTTATGCCACATATAATATCTTTTCAGTCCGATATTCAAGAAACCTGGTCCGACAACGCAAAATGAATATCAGATTTGAAATCAGTGCTATCAAATTAGTCAGGTACACATACTCACATATGAGAACCATTTTGGCTGTTGACCAGTGTTATGGATTCAATCTGCTGTATGTAGCATTGAGAGTCAGCATAGTTTGTTAGGTTTGGGTGCGCAATGTCAGGAACTCATCTTGACTGTTGGCTTCAAAAATTTGGTGGAAACTACCTCAAAATACCGTAAAAGTTTCTTTATGTTGAACCTTGGTTACAGAACCCAATTTGACGGATAATTTGAGATAACAGAACAGGGGTTTGCTGAATTAGTTTGTTAAATCAAGCATCTACTGTATAGGTATTTTTGCAATTATTTCCAGTTGGTCGGAAAATTCGGTAAGTAGAACTACCCAAGAGTCCCATATAGTTTGAGTTATGAAGGGATTACTGTAAGCAAAAAATAAAAATTACAGTAAAAGTTAATCTGGATCTTCCAGCATTATACTTCACTGCTGTTTGTGGAGCTGACTGTCTAGCTGGTAGTGATGTCATGTACATTACACTGCTGACTGGCTGGTCACTGATGGTCACAAGTCTCAGTAAGTCCTACCCCTTGCCACCCCTCAAATTCAGAACGGGAGTTTTATGCTTAAATTTATTCATTTTTTCCATAGTTCACAGCATTTGTTAGAACTGAGGCTTCATGCACTTCAATGGACTAAAAGTATAAGCTTCTAGCCTCTCATGGGCTTCCAGAATGTTGAAAGCTTAAAAGTTTATCAATCTACAGCCAGATGCCTTAATCCCAGAAGCGATGGTCACAAACAAATTGCCTCCATGTCACCCTGTCCCCTGCGATTTCTCTACCCTCCCTCCAGCTAGCAATCCCCTCTCTCATATACGGTAAACCCTCAATGTGCTGAACCCTCTTTTAATGAACTTTGGCTTTAATGACCACCTTGAACCAGCAGATCATTCATTTAATGAATTTTGCATCGTAAAGAATGGATGTGTGGGAAAAACCGGCCGGCATGGTATCCCTATAAACACACACACACACACACACACGTGCTCTTCTGCATCCTACTGATCACCGCATCAGTCTCTGGGTGACTAGCATCATGAAAGGAGCCATAAGTAGAGCATTTATTGAGAAAAAGAACCAGTTAGACCTAGCTGTATGCTACTGTGTACAACTGTGTGGCCGAACGATGCTCTATATTTAACAATCTTTGTTCGATAAAAGCCACAACACCAGGGAAATTGCCAAACAGTATGGTGCTTGACTTTAGCAAACTATCGGCTTTATTGTCAAGGGTCTGGTACCAATTAGTTTATTACAGTATATCAAGGGTGTACTGTACCTCTTCACTCCAACCATCCATCTCATCCACAGTCTTCCCCTCCCTCCCCTTCCCCCCACCTCTAGTTCACTCACATACACTCTCCTCATTAATTTCATGCTCTCCATCCTCTCCAAATGGCCAAACCACCCCAATACATTTCTCTTAATGCTTTTTAACACACCCACATCCACATCACAAAGCTCCCTCATTTCTTTATTTTCCAGTCTGTTTCTCTATGTAACTCCACATACTCCTCTCAAATAACTAATTTCTGCTGCTCTAACTCTTGACTTGTGTCCCTCCAACATCCAAGCTTCACTTCCATAAGTTTGAGTTGGTATCACAATACTATCATCAGTGACTTTTTTACTTCCATGCTCACTTCCCTCTTTCTTGTCACTGCTTTCAAAGAACCAGCAACTCTTCTTCCTGTTGGACCTTTTCAAGCACTTCCTCCTCTCAACTTCCATCCTTAGTTATCACACTACCAACTACTTACTTGCACTCACATTTTCCATATGCTCACCATCCAGCCTCACTGCATTCAGTGACTTCATTTTTCTCGAAGAACAGAACTTTACTTTTCCCTATATTCACCTTTAGACTCTGTCTCCTACACACTCTCCCAAACTCATTCACCAAGTCTTGCAGCTCCCCTTTGTCTTCACTCATGAATATATCATCATCCTCAAAAAACAGAACAGGAAGTATCCAAATGTTGCCCTCTCTCATTTGGGCCGCTCCAACATGCACAGACCTACCTTGTATCTCGTTTATAACTTCATCCATATACAGACTAAACAACCATGGAGACATGACACATCCCTGTTTCAATCCAACATTCAAACAGAAAAATACACTCAGTTCACCATCCACACACACTGCAGCCTTAACACCCTCATACATACTTTTCACAGCATTCAACAGTTTCCCATTTACTCCATATATTCTTAATATTTTCCATATTCCTTGCCTCTCCACTCTGTCATATGCTTTCTCCAAATCCATGAAGGCCACATATAACTTCTTTTCCTTCACCAGAAACCTCTGCACAAAAGACCTTAGGATGAATATCTGATCTAAACACTCTCTTCCCTTCCTAAAACCTCCCTGTTCTTCTCCAACTAATTCCTCTGTTATTTCCCTAACTATGTCAATAAGTATCCTACCATATACTTTTCCAATAACACTAAAAAGACAAATGCCCCAATGATTACCAACACTTCTTTTTCCCTTTTTCCTTTGTACAGGGAAATTATTATACCTGACTTACAGTCCTCCAGGACTCTACCTTCTTCCCAGGCCAATCTGCACATCTTCCACATCCATTCTACTACGACCTCTCCCCCATGCTTCAGCATTTCACCACATACTCCATCAATTCCTGGACTTTCCCCATTCTGACTTTCTTCACTGCTTCCACTACTTTCATCCTGCCGATCTTTTCCCTCCCTTCTCATCTCCCTCCTCCTCTCAGCCATTCCCCAGCCACTTATAAAGTACTCGCATTACTTTCCTTCTCTATGTTTAACAATTCCTAAAAGCATTCTCTCCATCTGCCCACTTTTTCTCCTTTCTCTGCTGGCAATCTACCATTCTTAACTTTCACTCCTCTACTGCCTTCCTTATCACCCTGGCTAATTCCCATTATCTCCTTCCAGAACATTTTCTTACATTCCCTCCACTTTACACTCAAATTACTTCCAAATTCCTCATCCTTCTTTCTCTTACTAATCTTCTCAACTAACTCTTTCTCTCTACATATAACCTATTCTGTCTCTCAACTTCCTCCATGCCTTTGCTTCTCATCCAGTCACTATACAGTATGCTGATTAGCCTATCAGATCAAACAGGGAAGAAACACTGTAAGGTGGCCTTACAACACTAAGACAACCAGCTGCCATACTTGGAAATGATATTTCAGCACATCTTTCATACATTTCAAGGCTATTAACAAGGACACCCCCATGGCAACTTAACCCTCTCGAGAACTGTAAGTTTTTAATAAGTTTCAAGGTCATGATCAAAGAGAATGGAGCGAGGGCAGACCCTACTTGCACACAAAGATATACATTCCCATGGATTTTATAGCAAAATTTTGTCCACACCATGCAAGAGCAAAACATATGTCTACATGGAGAATTTCAGAAGCTTTCACATAATGTTTTTAAAATTTCGAAATGGCCAATAGTTTTCAAAAGAACTGCTAAAAATCACGTGCAACCCACCCCCAACTCCAGCAAAAGCCAAGAGGACACTGACTATTTGAGAGTGTTTGCCCTGAAATAGACACCCTCCCCCATGACATACCAAGGTTTGTTGCACTTCACGTTAAAACTTTATTTTTGGTAAATATGCGAGTCCAAAATTGCATAATCAGTATCTCTTCACCCCAAAACTGATAATGATGCTAATCACATCACTGAGCACTTTTCACGCCAACTCTGATACGACGAAATTTGTGTTATCGTTCCCAAGAGGGTTAAGCTACATAAAATGCACCATAATACCACAATTTTTATTCGTAAATGTCTCCCTCAAGATGTAAAATCATACCAATATAATACAGTACCAACATTTTTGCTAATCTGAGTTCTGTCCACAAAGAAATCACACTTTTTAAATATCATACCAACTACAAAGGTAAAACAGACATAAGACAGTGACATTAACCCCTTAACCGCGGGGCGTCACTTTCGTGACGCTTGGGAGCAAGGGATCGTACCGCGGGGCGTCGCTTTTGTGATTCTGTGTTATTTTGAATTCACCCGGGCTTCCAAGTGGGGGCTTGTATCATCTATCAGTACTGCCAATGTCCAACACTAGTCAGCACTCCTAATCTCATCTGTACTCCCATCCATTGTTGACAATTTAGCCATTTCTCCCCATTCTTGACTCCCCTCCCTACCCCCCCTCCATTACCCTATCCTCTCACCTGCCCGGCCATGCTATGCTAAGTAAATCTTCCCTGGAATTTTTCACTGATTTCATCCATTGAAATAAGCCCTATGTCGTATTCTTATACCAAATAATATATACAAGAAAGAAATAAGGTAAGTGAGAGTGCCATACACCTGGAATTGGCTAATTATCACCTGACAACACCTCACGTGCACTCGTTCGCTAATTTTCGCTGTTTTTTTCCCTTGAAATATGCCGTATAATCTATTTTCGTAATAAATATACATGTAAGGAGGGAAGGGAGAAGCCTAAGTGATATTTACATTCACCTGGAACTACCTAATTTATAATGTATTGTCTAGATTTCCTGCCAATCATATCAGTGCTACACAAAGCTGTTTCAAGATTTAACATTGGTAGCTCTGAATATATATCTCCTAAGTAGGCCTCTAATCTATTTTCGTAATAAATATACATGTAAGGAGGGAAGGGAGAAGCCTAAGTGATATTTACATTCACCTGGAACTACCAAATTTATAATTTATTGTCTAGATTTCCTGCCAATCATATCAGTGCTAGACTTAGCTGTTTCAAGAAGTAATATTGGTAACTCTGAATAACCCCTAAACAGGCCTCCAGGCTAGCCCTGCGTTATCAGTTTACTCTCATCTTCCGAAGTGAGGGGACGTATGTTTCTTCTTGCTGACTTCAAGGCCTTTTTTCACCCCCATGCAAATGGCTCTGTGACCTTTACCCCCTACTAAACCTCGTGTGGAAAGAGGTAAAGGGCTGACAATTGATAAAAGAGTGACTACAATCTTTCTATTGAGTAAAACAGTGCAAGTGGAATTGTAAATAATGTGTAAATAATGTGTAAACAGCAAGTGAAAGTAATGAATGTAAATATACGTGAACAATGGAAAATAGTTTTATAAGTTATTTCAAGTGACAGTGCACAACACAGTGTAAATAAAATAGAAATGTAAATAACGTAAATAAAATAGAAAACATAAATAGAAATGTAAATGAGTAGTATTATAAGATTACGAGTATATACCCTAGGAGTAATGAAAGTGAAAGTTTCACTCTAGCATGTCTGAATGCTATGAGTTATGAGAGTGAAGATGAAAGTGACATTCACTCTCATTGCCAGTATACAGGACGAGAAAGTGAATGCTACGTATTTTACTGAAAGAAATTGAATCCCTACAGTGACAATAAACTAATACTACTGAAGGAAACTTATGGATAAAGACTGTAGATATATATAAGTGTTATATAGTAATAGAAATATAAAGTGTGAGGGGTTTTATGAATAATAAATGACAGAGTAACAAAAGCGAACTAGTGCCAGTGCGACGATCAGACGCGCTCGTAATTTCCATTGCTTTCACAGTGTTTTTTTTTTTAGTATGGATCCCAAACTACTTGAAAATTGTAGAATAGTGTTTATAGTGTTTGTATCTGGCTGTGGTAATCATATTACGGGTTGTCGGGAAGTGTAAAGTGGAGACTTCGTTACCCTACTTCAGAGGTCTCCACAAGTCCTACGGTAACCGACGAAGGCTCAACAATCATTCCAGGAGAAAGCTGAAGGTATGTGCCATAAGCATATGTAATTTTATTATTCTAGGACTAATAACTGATTTTTGGCAAATATTTTTTGAGAGTCTGTCGGAGCCCAAATAACCCCGCGGCACACGCAAGTCATTGGTAAACAAGCCCGCGGTGTAGGGGTTAAATAGGCTTTCAAGCAACAAATACTATGATGGCAGCTACTATCACTTCTACTTTACTACTACTACTTCTACTACTACTACTAACTGCACCATCTAACATTAATATCATCACTAAAACTACTAACAACACTCACATTATCACTACAATACTACACTTAATCTCTCTACCACCACTACTGTATATCATCACTAACACAAGTACAGTAAAATCTCAAATTTCGATGGACATGTGTACCAAAAAACCGCATCTAAATTCAAAGCATCTAAATTTAAACTGAACTTCTTATGGGAAAAATCAATTTGGGTCCAGGGCCTCCCAACTTCACTACATAAAATCATGATTTTTTGCCCACACTCCCTGTAACTTTATGAACTATAAATGTGGTTAAGTAACTGTTGTTCTGCACTGTATTGCCATACTGTACTGTAATGTAGAATACAGCAAAATTTGTTACAGTTTGTCAGTATCCTGTCACAGTTTTTATTACAGTAGTTACAGCACACTGTACAGTACAGTACTAACCTTAGGTTATGGAATATTATCACTTGGTTGGCTGGTGTTGGTGGTGTGTGGCAGGGGTGGGCCACTTAGCTAAAGTAGCCTCCTCTGTGGAGGTATCCAACCCAAATTCCTCAAAATGAAAATCATCCTTGAATATCTGGACATCTGCAGTGTCAACATCTTCCTCCTCACCCTCTTGGATGGTTATATCTTGCAACACCCTAGTAATTGGCCTGAAGAAGGTGATGATCTTTGACTGTTTCTGCTTATGGAGCCCATGACAGCATCGAAATTCGCAATTTTGCATCGAAAAGTGAGGTAGGCAGACCACTCCAAAATGCATCTAAATTCGAATCATCGAATTCTAAACTGTCGAAATTTGAGATTTTACTGTACCATCACAACCAATGCTACACTACAACTATTACAATTAACTACAACAACCATTGCTACTATTACTAAAACTACCACCACTGTCACAATACCTGTACCACTGTTACAACTACTATCATTACCATTACTGCAACTGCCTTCACTACCACTATTACAACTACAAGCATTTCAAACACCATTACTACTATTGAACCCCCTTTTTTTTCTCTCCCAAGATTCATCTGTGTATGTGGGCACAGCAATACATAACTGAAAGAAGGGTTTCTGTTGGTCATCCACGTATTTGGAAAAAGTGTATCTTGGAAGTATACAGCGGAACCTCAAAACTATGAACTAATGGGGTTGGTGGGGTCCCAAGATGCTGATTGTCCGGAGCTGCTGATGAGCACAATGAACATACCAGTACCATATTTTGAAATCATCACCCATCTACTGTATGTACTGTATATACCTTACTAAAGCTTGGAAAACAAAAGTTAATTCATAAAGTATACACAGTATTTACCTTAGCTGACGTGATGAATGGAAATCCAGCCATGACTGAGCAGATAATTTATTCTAAGTCAGACGAGCTGTTTAGCTCCACTGGTATCTTGGTATGAAGTTCCCCAGCACATGGTGCTGCTGAAACACCAGATGTAGTTAGTCTTGCTGAAATATTACTAGAAGTACTTGCAACTGGCTTGAAAAACTTATCCGGTTTCGGCTGTTTACTTCGCTGATATTGTTCCTATAAAAATTTCTCTCAAATTCCTGATGTGTTTATAGTAAGGCTTTGCACCTTTGTTTTCTGCTGTGTCAAAGTAACTGAGAATAACGCTGAAACTTTCATGAACAATACTCATTTTGGGCTTAGCAACTTCACATTCATCTGTGTTACTGCTACTCTTAATTTTGTCACCAGCATGCACTTCCCAGATGATTTCTTCCTCTAAGTGTATCTGGTAACCCAGATCACCATTGTCATTTTCAAGCCATGACTAGATATCTTTTAAACTAATGTCCAGTTTTGTCAATACTGTTCGGCTGAGATAAGTGTAGCCCTTCCTTTTTTATCTGCTCATTCAGACTGACCCTGAGTGGTTCAGCATCATCAATTGCTGCACTCCAAGCCTCTCCATGAAGTTTTCTGTTTCCCAGCTTGTGCCTATTTTGGAACTGCCAAAGCCAGCTGTCATTTCCCTTGAATGGTACGCCAAGGCACTCAGCAGATAACTACTTAGCTGTGTGAAGTACAGCTGAACCAGTCAAACAATTGCCACAACTTCTCTCTTGCACATAACACTTGTAAACAGTCTTTTCTAGATCTTTGTCTCTCAACACTTTCATGTGTTTTCTACTTGATACTGATCCACTATTATATACTTCCTTATACACTGTATTTCAGGGGAAAGTGGATCAGTTTCTCCTTGGCTTTCCTGATAGCAGACAATGTTTGTTTTCTTTGCTCTGTAGTCTTCACACATGCATGACACAGGCACACCAGATTCACATTTCTTGATGAGTTCAAGTTTCTGTGCAAAACTTTAAGAGTTCCATGCTTTCTCTTCATACCCGACATATTATCTTCTGATACCATATTTAATTGAAACAGGATAAGGACCAATTAAATGAAGACATTGCTTAGCATCAGGGAAAACTACAGAACATGTGAGTGACAAGTGTAGTAAAAAGAACAGATGATGGCATGCAAGCCAGGCTACGTCATGTGTAGCACTAATAAGCAGCCTAGCAGACATTTCTCAAATCAAAGATCTCAGCGAGTTATTCAAAAACAGTTATCTCTGCAGATGAACAGATCAAAACCAATAGATTTTGTCTACTGCTTCAGAAAACCGGTAAATTCAGGTCCGTGTTTTTGAGGGACTACTGTAAAATAATAGCAAAGTTCAAGTTCCATACAAGAAATGACAAACTTCACTATTTCTACACAACTTTAAACATAAAGCACTGGCAACTACTAGAAATATAAGCACAGGCACTTAGCAACAATGCAGGCAATTAATATTTGCAAACCCTGAAACTTCAAAACCAACACTGTATTTTTGTACAGGTTGCAGCTGTGGTGATGGCTATTGTGACGTACCTTTTCTTTGTCTCCTGGTACTCTCTACAAAGCAGCAGTGTGCATGCAGAAGAAAGCAATGGCAGATATTAGTCAAGGTGATAAAGGCTTTTATAAGCCACAAACACCAGAAAAAAGTATACATCTCTTCAGTTTTATATGATGACCTTCGTCATCACTGTCATAACCTTAATTCCCACTAATAATTGGAGTAGATAAGGAAAGAGAGAGAGAGAGAGAGAGAGAGAGACAGACAGACAGACAGACAGACAATATTATCAGAAGTATGCACACTGAAATGCTCTGTACGGTATATTAATTCCTTTATCACTGAAGAATTCAAAATATTTGTCAGAAGACAAATTTTTCTAACACTGATGACTAGATAAACAAAGTTATTAATGAGCACAACATAACCTTAGTAATTCAAAAGCACTTGGTCTGTCAAAACATCCAATATTATCTTACTGTTAATATCCACCAAAAATATGGTTTAGTAGGATTCAAAAACAAAGAGAAAAAGCATGAAAGCAGACAGACATATGGTGAGTAAAGAATAATGCCAATCTTGCTATGCTAATGCAGGTATGAAACACATGAAAGAGGGAGACCTATCACACAGCATGCCCAATGAAATCAGCCACAAAATCATTTACACATCATTCAAGTCTCCAGAGTTTCGCTTTGGCACACAACATTATCTGCATTTTTTTTTTAAATGTGTGGTTCACACATTCATCAGAATGAGCCATTCTGTCAACAAATGAGTTTAAAAAGTGGTGTCAACCTTGTCAAGTGCTTCTCAGTACTATTTCATCTATCTATTTTGCTCCTTTGCCAATTCCTTAGCATCCACCACTTCCATACTTTTGTTTTTTCACAAACCATATCAATTCACCTTCCTCTTGGACCACTATGCTTCCTCCAGCCCTCAAACTATCTCACATATGCTCTTTCCACCATCCTATGAATAGCCATTCTCCTTAACCCTTTAACCGCGGGCACTGTTTTGACCCGACCGGCCTCCCCCGCAGGGATTCCAGCCAAAATGTAAACAAACTTTAAACCTTTATAACACTGCACAGAATGAATCTAGAGCGAAAAATAAGGTATCATTAGAAAGTACTAACCTTCGGCTTTGCAATGATGTAGGTTTCATGATTTCGTTGACTATCACTGGATGGGCAGTGCCATTAGAAGTGAGCGATCTAAAATCACTATTTTTCGCTCACACACCATTACCAAATGCCAACCTCATTCTGATAATAATACTATAAACAAATATGAACACTGCACATACGATAAACACCCACTCTGTGTTCACTGAGGCAGGTAAAAGGCACTGTAATTGCCTGCACTTCACTGCCACATCAGCAGTGTTGTCACTCACACAGCTGGACAGATACTGATGCGTGTTTGGTCAGGGGTGGGGTGGGAGGTGGGGGCCCAGGGGGTGGGAGGAGGGAGGTGGGGGTCGGCTGGAGTGAAAGAACTTAATAGCTACTCTCCCTTGAAACAATTGGCGCGCGGAAAAAACGCGCGATATTCAAAATATTCACAAACATTCGAGAATGACACCCGCGGTTTGGTCCAGTTTTTGCAATGTCATTCTGGGATGACACCCGCGGTTAAAGGGTTAAACCACCACATCACATCACACTTCACTATTGTACATATCTTTTCCCATTCATAATAAGTAACTCACATATATTGACAGTCCCACTTCCACTTCCCTACTCTTGATTTTCACACTTATAAGTTGCATACCCATGAAATAAAGTGGAGGGGGGGGGCTCACTATTATACATTAGAGTGAATGAGCTGACCATCACGGCTACAGTACAGTATAAAGAAAAATCATGAATGCCCTCTTCACCCTACCTCAGATTTTGCATCAAACCAAGTCATAGCACCCCTGCAAACAGCTCTTGATTACAAAGTACAGCACAAGATACCACCCCAAAACAGGGCTTCTGGCAACTCAGTACCAACTTATTTCTTACTCTGACATCTTGTCCCCCTCTCTCCACAATATCCTCCATATAACCTGGAGTAGTGTTTTTTTTCTGTGTTGATTATCCAACAGTAGTAAAGTGTAGGTGATGCTGCAGGAGTAATTGCAAGAGCAGAGTGCTTTGGCAGCACCCTTCAAAAATATGGGTGAAATATGGAAGAATCAGGTGTCCTTACCAGCAAATGGTGCTGAGAGAAGGTAGCAATATAGGGGCTTGGAGTCTTCTGGAGGCCCATAATGTTTATGACAGGGAGAGTGGTGAAAGTGAAAGTGATCCTTACACAGAGCATGTAGTTAGTAAGGGAAGCATTCTCCTCCCGCATTCAGTCCACTTTACACTCAACCTCCCAACAGGTTATATTGACCTCTATGGTGCCTATCACTGATGTGGGAGAAACCTATCAATCCTGCTCCAACTTGTCCTGGGTAACCAAGGAAGTGTGCTTCATGAGATATCAATGCATTCATTGGCACTGTGTGAACCAGGCTATTACATTCATATTTTGTGTTAGGTAAGCAAGCATATATGTCTTCCCCCAAAAAATATTCCACATTTTACATAATGATGTTTCACAACAAAAATATTTCATTCTACATAAGGGAAAAGAAAAAAGAATATATTGTTTTTAAAAGTCAATCTCTAACCCCCAACATCTTACACAGGAAGAAGCAAGCACCTCATATTGCATTTAAAAGTCTACTCGCTCAACATTGCCTTAGCAACTCACAGACTTGTCCCCTCCATTGCCACCCCTCACATTTTATTTTCTTTATTCACTCCATTGTTATTCCAGTGCTCATGATGATAAAAGAATACATGTATTTACAAATATATTAACTAAATAAATATGTTTATACTGGTAGGTCTTCATTTCACAATGATGGAATAATTATGTGGAAGTGATGCCTGACCAATATACATAATATGGTGAATTCTGTATCTCCTTCCTCCAGAAAGATTTTAGTGAAAATCTGGACAATATTATCACTTCTAATGAAATTACAGTTTACACTCATTCAGGAAAATGTACTGGTGTCAGCAAGTTAGCACAAGAAGATTTAGGGGGCAAGTCTGACCAGTACATGTTCAGAGGTGATTTAGGGGTGAGCAGTGATGGTTTGGACAGTGCACTTACTGATAAAAATATGGGACCTAGGGCAGCAAGGTCTTGCATGAAAGTGCAATCATTTGTTTGCTTCGACCACACAGAACCTCCAAGCTACAAATGCCACATTTTTTAGTGCAGATCAGGTTTTATGTTTCGTTGCACCTCCTATGTTATAATTTGAGTGTGTATCGTAAGCTCTACCTCCATGAATATGTCCAGCAGTGATTTATGCAATATTATGGTGAATCTGTGTTGCATGTAGATGATCTATCTATCTATTGCCCGATGCCCTAATCCCACAAAGGGTGGCTGCAGACAAAACGCCTCCAAGTCGCTCTGTCACCCAACATTTGACTACCCTCCCCCCAACTCACCCCCCCCTCCCTCATATACCTCTCAACTCCATCCCTCCACCTCATCCTCAGTCTACCCCTCCCTCTCCCTCCCTCCACCTCACCTACATACACCCTCTTAGTCAGTCTTTCATTCTCCATTCTCTCCACATGTCCAAACCACCTCAGTGTATTTCTCCTAATCTTCTCAACCACATCCACATCCACCCCACAGCGTTCCTTCACTTCTTCATTCGTCAACCTGTCCCTCCACGTCACTCCACATGCTCCTCTCAAGTAACTCATTTCCACTGCTCTCACTCTTGACTTGTTCCCCTCTTGCAAGGTCCACGCCTCGCTTCCATACGTCAGGGTAGGGATCACAATACTATCATGCAATGACTTCTTAACTTCCATACTCACCTCCCTATTTCTCATCACTGCTTTCAGTGAACCAACAACCATCCTTCCCTGCTGTACCCTTTCACGCACTTCATCCCCCAAAGTTCCATCCTTACTCATCAGACTACCCAAGTACTTGAATGCACTCACATTCTCCATATCCTCACCACCCAACCTCACTGTACATTCTGTGACTTCATCTCAAACACCATTACTTTACTTTTGTTTACATTAACTTTCAGCTTCCTCCTCCTACACACTGTCCCAAATTCATTCACCAAATCTTGCAACTCCCATTCATCTTCACTCAACAATACTGTATCATCAGCAAACAGCAACACCGGAATCTTCCAAATCTCCCCTCATTCATTAGAGCCACCCCCACATCCACTGCCCTACCCTGCACCTCCTTCACAACCTCATCCATGTATATATTAAACAGCCATAGAGACATCACACAACCCTGTTTAAGTCCCACATTGAGATCAAAGAACTCACTCAGCTCACCATCCATTAGCACCGTAGCCCTAGCTCCCTCGTACATACTCTTCACAGCATTCAACAATTTCCCCTCCACCCCATATATTCTTAATACCTTCCACATACCTTGCCTATCTATTCTGTCATAGGTTTTCTCCAAGTCCATGAAGGCAGCATACACTTTCTTTCCCTTCTCTAGATACTTCTCCACTAAACATCTTAGAACAAATATCTGATCTACACACCCTTTTCCCTTCCTAAATCCTCCTTGTTCTTCTCCAACTAGCTCCTCTGTCATATGCCTAACCCTATCAATGAGTATTCTACCATATATTTTACCAGTCACACGAAGAAGGCAAATACCCCTATGGTTACCACATGATGATACTGCTATAAAAAAAAAATGTTCAACTCTCTCATGTAAAATTTGCGGGTACCCATCAATTAATATATAGAAATTAATACATAGATTTGGGATGATTCGGATAGCTGAGGAGGGGACTGGTTCGTCAGTGTCTGAACTATCTCTGGGTAAAACATGTGTTAAAAAGGTCTTATGTCAGTCAGTCAAGCGGAGTATGAGGTTAAGTCAGTTATCCATAATTCTGATTAATTTAATTTCAGTTTAAACAAAATATGTTTTGGAACAATTATGATGAGATTAATTTAGATGTTGGAGTAAAATTTTGTGCCTGTACCTGTGTGTGTGTGTGTGTGTGTGTGTAAGAGAGAGAGAGAGAGAGAGAGAAGGCCAATTATGCATCATTTTAAAGCAGAAAATAAGAGGCTACAACAATTTTCCATAATTATGGAGAAGCTTATTTCAGTTTTGAAACAAGCCTATTATTTTTTAACAAATACGAAGAAGTTCATCTGGATTCTGAAGTTTAACCTGCTGTGTCCCCCTGACGTACATAGAAGCCTGAATGTTTTGTCTCTGTGACTCCCGTTGATGTTTAAAAACGTGCCACAATTGCAAGATCCGTCATTTGCACATTTTTCAAATTTCACACGTGATTTTTGGTACATATACACAGGACACCTTCCTCTACCTGGCCAGGGACAATGCCTTACCCCACATGACCTCCACCCCCCCCCCCAGCATGCCACTGTCTCGGCAACTCACCTGTTACCCACGACATGGCCAGTAAAGACATATCGTGTCACGGTACGAAATTCAAGGCCAGAGGGATTCCCCAATCAATGACAATGTGGAGAACAGGGTTTACATAGCGATTGAGGAAGAAAGTCAGAAGTGATGATCAGGTAATGTCACCAAAAAAGGTGCAGTATGCTGATGTGTTTGATGAGTGAAACAACGCTTATATCACCTATATTACTGTGTGAAAACCCATTTACTCTAGTACTACATATAAATTCATACCAAATAAATAAATATCTACCTATTATGAGTGGTTTGGAACAGTTACTCCTCCCACAGAAAATGTTTTCTCTGAAGCCAGGCCCCACACAAAACACAGCCAGGTGAGGGTTCTGTCACCTGTACAGGCATTTTTAAGCTCAGGTGAATGATTTCTTTATGATTATTCAATGTTTCTCATATAAAGCAGAGGTTTAAACCCCCCCCCCAAAAAAAAAAAAAAGTGAAAATCTGCCGGGATTGGGGGAGGTCATTGGTGAAAAATCTGCCGGGATGGGGCAGGATAATTTTGTACATCATACATACATACATACATCATCTAATCCTGTGTTGCCCCAAGAGGAACGTAGTTTCTGGGGCTAGGCAAGTTGGTCCTGACATTTAAGATGAGAGTGACCAGCCACACTCATCCCTGAGTGGCATTACATGAGCAAGAAACCCAAACCACCCCCTTGATATAAACCTACACATGCTCAATCCAACTGGAGTGCCTTAATTACCCACTAAACGACAAGGTGCCATAACTTGGTTATATGATTACCACCCAGAGTAATAAATTATTTCCTGATGTACAGGAAACCATTTGGCTAATCACTCAGTGTACAGTCACCCGTAGACAGAAGGAAGAGGAAAGAAAGCCAGAAGAAGAAGGATGGAAAGTAGAAAAAAAGATTAAGAATGAGCAGTCACCTGAGTGTAGCACTATACAGAGTGAGAGGATGGCGTCTGCCCCCACCTACAACTAAATTTGTACGTTAGGAAAACAAAATGTCTTTGAATTGATAAATTTTTGTTTTAGCCACTCAAACTCACATGATATTCAGATTGTGCCAAGTAATACATGTAGCCAAACCATCCCACCCTTTTGTCCAAACCATCGCCACTGGAAGGGATGGTTCGGACAATTTAAAAACTTGTGTTTTGTTAAGTATAGCCTCAAACTGAACAAAGGCAGGGTTTGATATTATCAGGCTGAAGAGCTAAATGATAAGGAAAAAAAAATTTTTACATAAAAAAATGATGAGGCAACATTTTAACATATACATTATTACACTACTGCTTAAACCTGAATTTTTAGAAATATTAAAAAAAAAAAAGTATCCAAACCATCACCACCCTCCCCTACAGTAATTGTAGTTCAGGACCTGTGACAGCAGTTTCAATATATTATGTAGTGGTGCCAGTCAGAAGTAATCCTCTGTAACATATAACACATTACAGTAAAAACTTGCTAAAGTGAACTTCTATGAAGTACAGAAATCATTGCTGATCAATTACAATTTACAGTGGACACTCACTATACTGGGATTCAGTACAGTTCGGACTTTGCTTGTTCATAATTACAGTTTACTGAATTTCTTGCCATTGAATATGTATGATTTAAGGTATACATACATACATCATACACACATACATACATACTGTATACTGTATATACACTATATATATATATATATATATATATATATATATATATAATATGCTGGGTGGTAACCATATAACCGGGGATTCTGGCAGGGTTAAGTGTCCCCCAGATTCCCCTATCCAAAATCACTTAATCATGGCAGTCGTTGCAGAGAGCCTCGGAGGGCCCAATACCTGCCCAGGGCCCCAACCAAATGGGCAGACTCACATGGCCATGTGCAATGTGAGAGGTGTGAATGAGGAGAGCAAGAGGGTGGAAGTGGTGAATGTGTTCAAGAGTGCGAGATATGCCGTGATGGCACTGTGTGAAATGAAGATGAAAGGGTGCGAAGTGGAGGAGTGGGAGGGTGTGAAATGTGTAAGACTGGGAATGAATGGGCAAGGAAGATGCAAGGAAGGAGTTGCTTTGTTCATGAATGAGGTGTGGCAGAGTGGAATGAGAGACTACAAATTGTCAGCTCGAGGAGTATGTATGTCAAGTTCAAGTTTGAGAAGGTGAAAGTGGCAGTGATTGAAGCGTATGCACCGTGTGAGGACAGGAGTGAGAGAAAGACAGGTTTTGGGATAAGCTGGGTGAAGTTGTGGGAGAAATGCCCAGAAGCTATAAAGTGATTGTGATGGGGGATATGAACGGAAGAGTAGGCACTGGTCCTGAGAATGACATAATGGGTTGCTATGGAGTACCAGGAGAAAATGATAATGGGAAGAGACTGAAGGATATGTGTCAGGAGAGGAGGTTGTGCATTTGTAACTCGTATTTCAAACACAGAGATGCACATAAATATACATGGTATAGAGGGAACAGGGATCGTGTTGAAAGATGCCTGATTGATTCAGTGCTCATAGAGAGGTTGATGATGGGAATGGTTGCTGATACGAGGGCTGTGAAAGGATGATATGGACGTCTGTCAGATCATACGATTGTGGTATGCAAGATCAAGCTGAGAGGAGTGAGGTGGATCAGGAGAGAGAGGAGCAGTCAGGGAGAAAGACTGAAAGTTGAGAAGCTGAAGATCAAAGAAATGGCAGATGAATACAGGACCAAAGTAGAGGACAAGTTAGAATTACTGAATTGGAATGAAATGGATCTGGACAGACTGTGGAATGCATATAGGGACTGCTTAGTTAGGAATGCTGAAGCGGTGTGTGGTGTGGCAAAAGTAACAACAAAGAAGAAAGGTACGGCATGGTGGGATGAGGAGGTAAAGAGAATGGTGGAGGAAAAGAGGAAGTGGCTAAAGAGGTTACAGGATAGGGGTTCAGTTGAAATAAGAACTGAATATGCTGAGAGAAAGAGGCATGTAAAGAGACTAGTGAAGAGGAAAAAGAAGAAGGTAAATGAGGATCTACGAAGAAAAATTAATGTGAACTATTCTGAAAATAGAAAGTTATTCTGGAAAGAGGTGCGGAAATGTAGAAGTGAAAGCGGAAAGAAATGGGATGGTGTGTAGGATACAGGTGGTAGATTATTAACCCATGGAGATGAAGTAAGGACCAGATGGAAAGAATATTTTGAAAGCCTGATGAATGGGGATAGAAAGAGCAGAGCAGCTGTAAACATGATTGGTTTTGGGGGTGTGCAGAGAAGAAATGCAGTAATGCAGTGCCAGGAGACGTGACACTCGCACAGGTGAAGAGTGCTGTGAAGCGGCTGAAAAATGGGAAAGCAGCTGGGGTTGATGAGGTGTATGCAGAGATGCTTAAATGTAGTGGACAGAATGGAATGAAGTGCTTGTTGGAGATATGTAAGAAGGCATGGATGAGTGAAACTGTGCCTGCAGAGTGGAAAAAAGGCTGTGATTGTACCACTGAACAAAAAAAAAGGTGAACAAGTGAGTGCAAGAATTATCGTGACATAAGCTTACTGAGTGTGGTAGGGAAGGTATATGGAAGAATTATTATAGAGAAAGTAAGAGAGATATCAGAAGTCCTAGTGAGTGATGAACTGGGTGGCTTTAGGAGTGGCAGAGGATGTGTGGACCAAATATTTGCAGTGAGACAGATAGTACAGAAGGCTTGTGAGAAGGCCATAAGGTATTTATGGCATTCATGGATCTGGAAAATGCATATGACAAAGTGGACAGAGAAGGATTGTGGAAAGTTTTGCACATGTATGGTGTAGAGGGTAAGCTGCTAGGTGCCGTCAAGAGTTTTTATGATGGTAGTGAAGCATGTGTCAGGGGTAACGGGCATCTAAGTGAATGGTTCACGATCAGTGTGGGCATGCAACAAGGTTGTGTGATGTCCCCATGGTTGTTCAATGTATATAAAGATGGGGTGATGAGAGAAGTGAAAACACGAGTAAAGGACAGAGGGATGGCATTGGTAATGAATGGTGATGGATTGAATATCTCAAATTTGTTGTATGCCGATGATGCAGTATTGCTGGCAAGTACCGGACAAGAGCTTGGTAGGCTAGTGCAGAGTTTTGCTGATGTCTGTAAGCATCGTTCCTCGAAAGTAAATGTAGAAAAGAGTAAAGTGATGGTTACTGAGAGAGAAGATGACTCCCAGTGCAATGTAACAGTGAATTGAGAGAGACTGGAATTGGTGAGAGAGTTCAAATACCTGGGTACAGTGATAGAAAAGAGAGGAAAATGTGCAAAAGAAGTTGAAAGTAGAGTGACACGAGGAAGAAAAGTAGCTGGTCCAATGAAGGCCTTGATAAGAAACAGAGGCTTGAGTGTTTCAGCTGCACGAGGCTTACATGAAGGAGTGTTAGTGCCAACTTTAACATATGGATGTGAACTATGGTGTGGCATGAAAATGAAAAGTCAAGAGTAAAAGCAGTGGAGATATGACTGCTGAGGAATGTATGTTGAGTACAGAGGGTGGATAAGATACAAAATAATGTGATTCCTGAAAGATGCAGAGTAAGGAAGTCGGTGGACACCATAATTAAAGAGAGTGTACCGAGATGGTATGGTCATGTAGAGAGAATAGATAACAATAGAGTGGTGAAGGAGGTATATCTGAGCGAATTTGAAGGAGGGAGGAGGCGAGGTAGGCCAAGGAGAAGGTGGAGAGATATGGTGGATGAATGTGTGAGGAAGAGAGGTGTGGAAGTCAGTGAGGCTAGGGAACTGACAGGAGATCGAGCTGGCTGGATGAATTTTGTGAGAAGTGCATGATCAAGGATTTTTGGCACCCCTTTTTAACGTGGCATTGTCTGGATTGACTCTGTCGGATACAATTATGTGAAGCTACAGAACGTGGTGAATGTTTTTGGTGTATCCGACAGAGCCAGGATTCCGGGGGCTTGAATGATGAGTGAATGGAAGCGTGGCCCATTGGACTGTGCAATTTTGGGCTGTCTGGACACTGCTACTCCTCACCCTGCCCTTGGGTGGGAAAGGAGGTCTCGATGATGATGATGATGATGATATTATATATATATATATATATATATATATATATATATACACACTCAACCCTCGGCTATCACTCCCAATTGGTCCTGCTATGGCTCGCTATAGCCAAAACTGTGATAGGTGAACTGAAAAAACTTATGGTAATAATTTTAATTGGTGCCACGACCTCAATATTTACCCCTAAGATACCCTTTTTGGACCACATATTAATATATAATAGTCTAAATATGAGCATGTTTTATGATGTGATCACGATTCTTATAAATACCCCTCACAGTTGATTCAATGATGTTATGTTTCTTCCCCACACTTCGCTTGGTCTCACCATTCTCTATAAGTTTCACATTTCCAGTTAATCTGCATAACTTAGGTTCTTCCTCTTCTTTATTTCCCTGCCAGGTGCCGCAGCATTATGTTGGGTGATGGTAGGGGGATGGGGAGGGGGTACATTGGCCATGGTCATATCATAAAAAAGGTTATTGTTCTCGCTATCACTGTTCACGGACTGAGGGCACGCACTTGAATAGTTTGGAAGGCAGGAGACTCGGTCGAGCGGCCAATCAGTGCTCGGCTGGTGCTGACATCACACGACCAATCACGGAGTGAAGCTTTTGTTGGCTGGGCGGAGCACTGGAGCCTGGCCTTTTTGAAATTTTCAAACATTTGCAGTGTGTGATAGCAGGCATTTAGTGCACGATAAAGGTATTTGGGTAGTTTTTTATATAGGCGTGATAGCGAGATAGGCTATAGCAGAACCCGTGATAGCCAAGGGTTGAGTGTATATATATATATATATATATATATATATATATATATAGTCATCTCACATAAAGTGCATGAATATGGGCAACACAGCCAATCTCAATTTTTTAATTCGCACTTTGCGAAGCACGGGATCCCTTGTTAAAATGGCTTTATGGGCGACGCATCCTGAATTTTCGTATATTGATTCACCAATAACCATCCCTAACTAAAATGCAAAAGGAAAACTTACAACAGAGACATGCAAGAGTAACACTGTATATTTATTACGAAAAGTGCTATACATGTATATATTTTTTAAAAATTGGACAGGGCTAAGTGGAGGCGATTTGTTTGTGGCCACCCCGTTCGGGATTGAGGCGTCTGGCAATAGACAGACAGATTGATTATTATGGAGATATTCAGAGATATTCCATCTCTACTGCAAGACGCCTTAATCCCGTAAGTGGTGGCCACAAACAAATCGCCTCCATGTCGCCCTGTCCCCTGCCACTTCACTGTCCTACTCACAGCTCACACACCCCCCTCTCTCATATACCTCTCCACTCCATCCCTCCATCTCATTCTTGGTCTCCTCCTCCATCTCCCCTCCTCCATCTCACCCACATACTCTCCTTGTCAGTCTCTCACTCTCTATCCTCTCCACATGACCAAACAACCTCAATGTGTTTCTCCCATCTCTCAACTTCTTCCATGCCCCTGTTCCTCATCCACTCACTATATGCTTTCTTCTTTTGTGCTACAGTCCATATCACCTCTCCATTCCACCATGCTGTTCCTTGCATCCCCTTTCATCTTCTCTTCACCCCATACACCACCTCACATGATGTACAGTTTTCTTGTGAATATCTTGCACACACCTTCCACATCCCCCATCTGCTCCAATCCACATTTACACAATCGTTCCTCTACTTCTCTCATATATTTTGTCTTTTTCTCATCCTCTTGAAACCTTTCCACCCTCTGTGCATATACTACTTCCTCCTGTCCTTCCCTTCTTCTATTTCTCCATTTCATTTGGACCTTGATTCTCACCACCACCAAGTGGTGGTTAGAAAGTTCACTCCCTCAACCTCTATACACTCTTGCATCTAATACATACCTTTGCATCCTTTCATCCGCACACACATAATCAATCATTGCCTTCCATTCATTCAGTTCGCCACCCACTCTTCTCATCATCTGCCATGTATACCTATGGATCATTTTGTGCCTGAAAAGGGTATTGGCTATCAGCAACCCCCTCCCAATACAAATGTCCCCTAAAGCACTGCCATTCTCATCTATCTCAGTAACTCACTCCACTCACCAACTACTCCATCCACCTTCACATTCCTTAATTTACCATTCATATCTCCAATCAAAAACACTCTCATTCCTTTCAAACTTTTCCACGCATGCTTCCACATTTGTCCAGAACTCTTCTCTCACTCTGCTTGCATGATCTTGCATTGGCGCATACACACACACGACTGCCCATATTTGTACTCCAACTTTCAATCTTACTCAAGGATCCGTACTCTCTTATATTCTCCTTCCATCTGTTAGTCACAACAATACACACTCCTTCTTTAGCCCTCTCATGCTCACCTACTTCTGTGAGTAGTACACAATCCATACTCCCATTCTCTTCTGAGGTAGTGAGAGTGCATAATTACTTTAGTGATGTCAACGAAGTAGTATTATGGTGCATATCAGCTGAGCAGAAAAGACTCATGTCATATTTTATTTGCTTTGTTTAAGGATATTTCTTTTTGTCTGTAGGTAATGAGACATCAGGAGCAATTTTCAGTACTCACATCACACTGAGTCAAGACTAATTGCAGGAAAATACCGTAACACCGGAGGTGTGGGACAAATCTGACTAGTATGGGGTACTTTCTGGATAAATAAAATGCTGTAAACATCCCCTGTAATCGATTTAGAAAATCTGTTTGTGTTGTCTGTGACTATAATATACAGTGCATGGAGGCAACTGATTGAAGGTAAAGTGTATTCCTACTTTTAATGGCCTTTATATTTTCTTTTAGTAGGAGTAGACTGTAGCACCAGTCGAGCAGGGCAGTACTCCCGAGATGGATGGAAAGCTGATGACAGGGAGTGCTGGAGCTCCCATTTCATCAGTCCTCAGGACTAATTCCTGACCATCCCCCTTTGCTGAACTTTTTCAGTGTCTCAGTTACACAGAGAGTAGGCCAGCATGCTCTCCTGTACAAATTTCTCTAACTATCTACACCAAACTACATGCACAGTATACACTACACTTCCTTTTCCAAAATTCGAAAAATTATGGCGTCTCATCACCCAGCCTCGGAGTCCCCGGGGGGGGGGGGGGGGACCATAAATGCCCCCACCATCCGTCCCTCTCCAGGTGACGACTCAAGGTGCCTGGAACCACTGTCTGACTCTCTTCTTCTTCATTTCTGCAACATTCGTGGCCTTTCCTCTAATTTTCGCTCTGTTGAGCACCACCTCTCCTTCTCTAAACCTCACCTTCTTTTTCTAACTGAGACTCAGCTGCCTGAGGCAACTGACAGCAAACCCTTTTCTGTATCCTCCTACTTTCTCTATACTCATTTCAAAGCCAAAGGTGGCTGTTGTGTATATATACGGAACGACTTATCTTGCTCTCGTGTTCCTGAACACGATACTTCTGAATTCTCTACACTCTGGCTTTGGCTTTCCTGTCATTCTGACTAAACATATCTGTGCTGTTTACTTATCCCCTAATTTTTTTTTTTTTTTTTTTTTTTAATAACAGAACGGAGGAAGGAAAAACAAATGGAGAAAAAAAATAATCCATACACCAGATTACTGGTGTCCTCTGTTCATAAAATATCTGTAACAGTTAGACTTGAAGAGTTGTAGGTTGAAATTTGGAGGAAAACAACTCTGGGGAAGCAAGTTCCAGAGATGCAGTTCGGGGAATGAAAGAATTCTGATAGGCAGAAGTTCTGCAATATGACTGAGTGACATTCCAGTCATGAGCGCTACCAGATGCCCGTGTAGCACGAGGGAAGGTATAGAGAGGTGGCACCATGGACGCAACTTGGGTCTGAGCATTTGCCAAAAAAATATCTGTAAAATAATGCAAGGGAGGCAACATTCCTTCTTACTTGCGGGGAGGTAGTTTATATGTAATGGCAGGGTTGTTAATGATTCTAACGGCTTTATTCTGAATTTTGTCTAGTTGTCTTAATGCAACCTCTCCACAACCATTCCACAAGGGTGAGCAATATTCAAGCTGAGAGCGCACATTACTCTTATAAATTATAGCTAACTGCTCATCGGCGAAGAAGTTACGGACTCTGTACAATAATCCAAGTTTCTTTGAGGCGGTTTTAGCAAGTGATCTGACATGAGAGGTCCAGCTGAGGACACTGTTAAGTGAGACACCAAGAACTTCAATACTTTTGGAGATGGGAATATTAGTAGCACTGAAGGTAATGTACGAGTCTGGCAATATCTGTCTATTGGTAAACTGTATATATTTAGTTTTACTAGCATTAAAAGAGACAAAGGTTGTTTTGTCCCCCATTCACTGATTGTAGATAGATCTTCATTTATGGAGATGGCTGTATTGAGTTGAGAGGTAGAGATATTAGACTTTGTAAATGGATGTCTGAGTGTGAATGAACTATGTAGTGTTGAGTCATCTGCATATGAGTGAATGGGATTGTGAGTGACAGATAAGAGATCATTAATATGAACCAGAAATAGCGTTGGCGCCAGAACTGATCCCTGCGGCACGCCGGCGTTAATTGAGTGGAAATTCGAATATACATCATCTACTTTTACTCTTATTTTCCTGTCACTAAGATAAGAAGAAATCAAAGGAACAAAAGACGTTAGTCCATAGCAAGGGAGTTTGGACAGCAGGGAACGGTGCCATACTCTGTCGAAAGCTTTAGAGATATCAAGAGCTACTGCATGAGTTTCTCCAAAACGATCTATTGATTGATGGATGGTATGAGTTAAGAGATTGAGTATGTCAATGGTGGATCTTTCGTGGCGAAAACCGTATTGTCTATCATTAATTAAGTTGTTGGATTCAAGATGTTTAACAATATGCTTATTAATTAAAGTTTCAAATACCTTACCAAGAGAAGATGTGATAGCTATTGGTCTGTAATTGGAGGGGTCAGACGAACTTCCTTTCTTCGGAACTGGGTGGATATTGGCTTCTTTCCATGAATTTGGGAATAAAGGAATACGTATGCATAGTCTGAATAATTTAGCTAGGACAGAGGCAAGTTCAGGGGAACACTTTTTCAAAACAATTGGCGGAATTCCATCTGGACCTGGAGCTTTGTTGGTAGGTAAATTGTCTAGGATGGATTTTACAAATCTTGTCTGTATTTTAAGTGGGGCAATTTCGGGAGAATCAAGTTCCAGTACTGAGACATTCTGGCTGGTATCATCTATGGTAGAGTTTCTTGCAAAGGTACTAGCAAAGATATCTGCTTTCCCACGTGGGTCATTTGTAATATTGCCATCTGAAGATTTTAGTGGGGGAATGGAAGATGACTTGTTAAAGTTATTATTGAAAGAATTAAGAGTTGACCAGAATATTCTATTGTCATTAGGGTTGTTAAGTAGTTTTGATGCTTGCTTTTGAAGAAAGTTTGATTTAGATAGATTTAATACAGCTTTTTGCATGATTTCTAGCAATTTTAAATTGGGAGAGTGATTCAGGTGTTTTTGATTTTAAGTAAGAGTTATATGCTAATGACTTTTGGGCTGTTGCTCTGGCACAATTGCCATCAAACCATTTTGGAGAGTTTGATCTTTTAGTGAATTGTTGACTTGGTATGAATAAATCCATACCAGCTAGTATTAAGTCACAAATGTGGGACTGGGTAGAGTGGGATCACTAGAGAAGAAAGACTGCCATGGAACATCAGCAAGATAATTTCTAAATCCATCCCAGTCTGCCCTGTCAAAGTGCCATCGGGTCACCCTGACAGGTTCGGAATGGGGAGGTGTAGGAGGGTTAACTAATGAGGCTTTGATGAGATTGTGGTCAGAGGATCCAAGTGGTGACAGTACCTCTATCCTGTATTGATCTGGATTATTTGTCAAGAATAAATCCAAGAGATGGGCATTATGGTCAGGGTTATCAGGTATTCTGGTTGGTTGCTTTACCAACTGGGTGAGATTAAACGATTCATAAATAGCTCGCATTCTAGACCAGCGTCGTCAGTCCGGGCAGAATGCAATAGCCATTCAACATTGTGTATGTTAAAATCACCCAAAATGGTAATTTCATTGCCAAGGGCAAGGTCAAGGTTACTCAACTGAGTGGATATGGAATCAAATACACTGGGTTCCGAAGAAGCATTGGGGGAACGATAAACTACACAGATATATTTGGTAATGTTTTGGCAATTTAATTTATATAATGAGTAATCAAAACTGGATGAAGTGAAGTTTAAAATAGTATCAACTGCATATTGGGATTTGATATAACAACAGGTGCCGCCCTTGTTTCGAAAGTTTGTAAGGAGATGGTAACCGGGAAAACAAAATGGAGATATATCGGTAGAGGGTGAGATTTGTGGTTCTGTGAGGAAAAGGGCCAAAGGGGATATGGACTGAAGGAAAAAATGAACTGATTATAAATAAGAGGTAAGGCCGAGGATGATAGTAAAGAATAAGGCCACACCGTCACCTCTTCGCCGACGAGTTTTTCCGGAAATAGCAACAGTCGCTGCTGGCACAGTCGCTTGATAGCGACCGGGAGGACCCTGTGCCTCCAGCCCTACCCTGCCGGTGGTGGCAATCCGAGATACCACCTCATTTGATTGTGAGATTGCAGCGGCCATTACTAAAGATGTGAATAGAAGGTGTGATATGTTATGCGCATGTAGTGTGGTGTAGACAGTTGAAGGTAGAGGTATCATGAGAGCATGCTGGCCTACTCTCTGTGTAAATGAATTCACTGAAAATGTTCAGAAAAGGGAGATGGTCAGGATCAAGTCCTGAGGGCTGGTGAAACGGGAGCTCCAGCTCTCCCTATCACCAGCTTGCCATCAACCTCGGGAGTACTGCCCTGTTCGACTGGTGCTACAGTCTACTCCTCTATAAAAAATTCTTCGACTATCTTACTTCTACGATGGAACACACTCTATCCATTTCTTCTTTCTCTGAAATCTCCATTCTAGGAGATTTCAGTGTTCACCACCACCTTTGGCTCTCCTCTTCTTTCACTCATCCACCTGGTGAACAAGCCTACATCTTTTCTATCCTTAATGACCTAGAGCAGCTTGTACAGCACCCTACCCATATCCCTGACCGCCTTGGAGAGAGCTTCAACATACTTGACCTCTTACTCACAACTAATCCTTCTGCTTACTCTGTTAATCTTTTCTCTCCGTTGGGCTCCTCCGATCACAACCTTATCACTTTAACCTGTCCTATCACTCCGGTACGGCATGTGGACCCTCCAAAGAAACATCGTCTGTGGCATTTTGGAGCCGCGGACTGGGAGGCCCTCAGGCAGTACTTTTTTTATTTTCCCTGGAATGATTATTGCTTCCAGGGCCGTGAGCCATCTGAGTGTGCCTTCCATATTACGGAGGTTATTCTCTCGGGCATGGAAGCATACATTCCTTTCTCATATCCTTTGACTAACGCAAGAAAGCCTTGGTTTAATCACGCTTATTCTAATCCTGTCCGCAACAAGGAGAGGGCCTACAAGGGGTACCGAAGCTAACCCACCCCTAAATCACATCATCTTTACGTTTCTGCCCGGAATCGTGCTAAGTCTGTTCTTCGCTCTGCTAAAAATAATTTCATCCGTACTAAATGCTCTCAACTCTCCAACTCAAATTCTTCCCGCTCCTTCTGGCACCTTGCCAAAAACCTTTCTAACAACTTTACCTCTTCATCCTTCCCTCCTCTTTTCTACTCTGATGGTTCTATAGCTATTTCTTCTACTGATAAAGCAGATCTCTTCGCACAGACTTTCTCCTCCAATTCCACCTTAGACGATTCCGGTGCTCTTCCTCCATCACTTCCCCCCTCTGACTTCCTCATGGCTGACATTAAAATTTCTTCAGCTGATGTATATTCTGCCATCACTGGCCTCAGTACTAACAAGGCATATGGGCCTGATGGGGTCCCTCCTGTTGTTCTCAAGAACTGTGCTTCTGTGCTTACACCCTGCCTAGGCAAACTCTTTCGTCTTTGTCTGTTAACTTGTACCTTTCCTTCTTGCTGGAAGTTTGCTCTCATTCAGCCAGTCCCAAAGAAGGGTGACCACTCCCAACCCTCCAACTATCGTCCAATTGCTTTAACGTCCTGTATTTCAAAAGTTTTCGAGTCAATTCTCAATAGAAAAATTTTAAGGCATCTTTCCTATCACAACCTTCTTTCTGATCGTCAGTATGGGTTCCGTCACGGAAGCTCTACTGGTGATCTTCTCACCTACTTTTCAGACCCCTGGTCATCCTCCTTTTGGGACTTTGGCGAAAGCTTTGCCATTGTACTTGACATCTCAAAGGCTTTCGATCGAGTCTGGCATTAATCTTTAAGTTCCAAACTGCCCTCCTACGGTTTCTATCCTTCTATCTGTGCCTTCATCGCTAGCTTCCTTTCTGGTCGTTCTATAGCCGCTGTTGTAGACGGCCATCATTCTTCTCCTAGATCTATCAACAGTGGTGTTCCTCAGGGCTCTGTCCTATCACCAACTCTCTTCCTTTTATTCATCAATGATCTTCTAAGCTGTACATCTAACCCTATCCACGCATACGCTGATGACTCCACCCTTCACCTTTCCATTCGGTTCCTGCAACGCCCATCTCAACAGTTACTTCAACAAACAAGGGATGAGGCAATGGCACACCTAATGTCTGACTTGGCTCGTATCTCTGATTAGGGTAAAAATAATATGGTTGTTTTTAATGCATCTAAGACTCAGTTCTTACACCTATCAACCCGACAAAATCTCCACAGGTATACCCACTAATGTTTAATAATATTCAGCTTAATCCTGCATCATCCTTGAACATGCTTGGGGTTTCATTTACTCGGGACTTATCTTGGAAAGATCATATTACATCTCTTGTAAAATCTGCTTCCAAGAGATTGGGTGTGCTAAGCCGACTCCGCTCTTTGTGTGTGGGGAGGCTCCCCACATACAGCTCTTCTCAATAGGGTGGAGTCAAGTCAAAGGCTTTTCGTCTCATTAACTCTCCTCCTCTTACTGACTCCCTTCAACCTCTGTCTCTTCGCCGCACTGTTGCATCTTTATCTCTTTTCTATCGCTACTTTAATGGTCACTGCTCCTCTGAACTGTCTGCTTGCATTGCTCCACCTCTATGACGGGCGCGTACCACCCGTCTGGCAGCAAACTCTCATCCCTTTTCTGTCCAACTCTCTAATGCAAGAGTTAACCGTTACTCCCAGTCTTTCATTTATGCAACAGGTCAACTCTGGAACTGTCTCCCTCTGTCGTATTTCCTGCTGCCTATGATCTCCAGTCTTTCAAAAGCAGTGTGTCCAGGCATCTCAAAATGATCGGATCTTGAATTTGGCTCTCTATTGTATTTTGTTTTTCTCTTGGAGGGAACTGTTACTGCGGGCTCATGGCCTTTGGTTCCTTCTTCCTTGCATTAAAAAAAAATAATAATAATAAGTGAAAGAACAGATGTTATTGAGTTTTTATTGTTTTAAATTCAAGAAAATTAATAATCATCTCTATATCATCATCCTCATCATCAGCCGTCTGAGTATCCAATGCAGGACTGGCCTATCCCGACCGAAGTCGAGACAATACAGCCAACGTATCTGTACCTAGTGGCTTAGGCTGTCTGGTAGAGATTGTATGAATTGTGAGAAGTGCTTGTAAGTGTAATTGCAGTGTTGGAGTGGCTTTGGATGTGTGTGTAGTCTGTGAACCAAGTGTAATCAGCCCGCACAAGCCGACTGGGTGCAAGTATACTTTATAGTAAGCGACATTGGTTCAACCACAGCACCCCTTGTGTCCACCAATGCAGTACGTGGCCGGGTGAACACTCCCAAAGTTTATTACCCTGGCAGGGCGCGAACCCTGGCCCACCCGTGTACAAAACGCACACTCTACCACTGTACCACAGAGGCTCCCATCTCTATATACCGATAGATATTACTTATACTTTAATGGAAATGAACGTTAATTCTAAAATTATAGTGCAAAAGGATTTGGACTTCATAAACATAAACAGTGCTAAGATAGCACTGTGGACTGAAGTAACTTTTTGTAAGCAATGGGTTGTTGGTTTGTTTTCTTTTCTTGCATCCTTCTTTTACTTAAAAATAAAGAAACTAAAGACTGATACACAGTACTGAATAGAGATTCTGAAAAGTGAGTGTGTATTTGAGTGAGAACTACTCATATCAAGCAACCTTTCTGCAGTCTTGGTCGACAAACTTTTTTTCTCAAAACTACCCTTCTAGAATTAGGGTGAAACTTTCACAAAGCAGCGTCTTCTATGCCGTGAAATACGATATATTTGAGTGTGTTATCCCACATGATTGGTTGAAAAGTGTGACTGTAAATGTGTACAAGGGGAAGGTTAATACCCTGGAAAGAGGAAACTACTGAGGCATAAAGCTTTTGGACCAGATAATGAAGGTAATGGAGAGAATTCTAGTAGGTATGGTTAGAGGGAGAGTGAATATTGATGAGATGCAGTTTGTGTTTACACCAGATAAAGGGACCAATGATGCCATTTTCATTATTTGACAGCTTCAGGAAAAATTTATAGAAATGAAAAGGGATCTGTACTTTGAATTTGCTGATTTGGAGGAGGCCTTTGAGAGTCCACAGGGAGGTGGTGAAGTGGGCAATGAGAAAGCTTAGGATTGAGAAGTGGCTGGTTAGGGTGGTTATGGCTATATGTATGAGTGATCGCACCCAGATAAGACTGAATGGAGATTTGAGTAATGAATTTTTTGTGACTTGGCACGCATCAGAGGTCTGTCTTGAGCCCCTTGCTGTTCATCATGGTACTTGAGGCCCTCTCCCGTGGTTAATGTTGTATGCCGATGATTTGGGGTTGATTGCAGAGAATGAAAGGGAGGTGGAGGAATGATTTAGGAAGTGGAGAGATCGTATGGGAAACAAGGGCCTGAGAGTAAATGCAGATAAAACAAAAGTGATGGCATCTAGGGTTGCTGGCAGTACTGTCAATGAAGAGGGAGAGTAGCCACGTGCGATGTGCAAGAAAGGCGTGGGAAGTACAGTAATTCCACCTTGTGCAGTGTTTGAAATAAGTGGGTGCATAAGAGATGTAGTGGTATTCGAGCCAGATAATACTGGTTTCAAGTGTGCAGTGTGCCGGGGAGAGCAAGTGGAGATCATCAGGCGTGAAAGGATTTATCTTGCTGCCGAGTCTCTCGAGTGTGTGGAAGAGTTTTTCATTTGGGAGACATGTTCTGTGCTGGAGGTGGGGAAGGAGCTAGCTCTGTGACTGGAGTGAGGAGTGGCTGGAAGAAGTTCAGGGAGGTGTTGCCTCTGCTGACATTGAGAGGGCTCTACCTACGTGCTAAGGGACCTTTGTATGTGGCATGTGTTTGAAGTGTAATGCTGTATAGCAGTGAGACCTGGGCAGTAAAGGAAGAGGATATTCGCAGGCTCAAACGTACAGAAATGTCAATGATTAGGTGGATGTGCAGTGCATCCTTGAGTGTAAGGCCTGGGGGGGCTAGGTTTACGATGGAAGAGTTAAGAGGTAGGATGGGACTGAACTGTATCTGTGGTGTGATGAGGAGAGGTAGATTCAGATGGCTTGGGCATGTCAGGAGGATGGGGGATGACAATTGGGTGCAGAATATGAGAAGTGTTAATTCTAGGGGCAAGGTTGCCAGAGGCAGACCAAAAAAGACCTGGGACAAGGTCATTGAGTGTGAATTCAGGAATAAGGGAGGCTGCAAGGGATCGAGCAACATGGAGAGCCACCATTAGGTGACCAAGGCCGATGCATGCAAGCATGCTGAAGTCTTTAAAAAAACAAAACATAATGAAAAACTAACTGCTGATTATGTATTACAAAAATATGCTGAAAGAGGTGTTGAAGAAAATTTTGCAAATATTTGTTAAAATTACTTAATGATATGTGGCACTAATTAACTTACTGAATGCTATATACCAATGAGGCAAGGTAAATCAGTAAAAAGTGTCAGACCTGTGGCATCAGCAGGGCCAGGCTGAAGTGCTGAAGGAGGTTGGTCAGCTTGTTCCCCAAGATTATCCTGAAGCACTGTCAGTGCCACTAAGAGATCCTCCTCACTCACATACATCTGGGTATATAAATATTTACCATAATTTTATGAATTTGATGAAGCCTGTGTTCAGGTAAATCAATATACAAACTTTCACACTAACTATACACTAATGCAATGCACTTTTACTCTTCTAAGCACAAAATAGTTTAATGCATTGATACTGTTCCGGTTCTTGGTGTTCTTACAAACCTAGACACAGCTGTTGAAAAAACTCAAAATCAAATTTTCTATTACAGTATATCTAACCTATAAGAGGATTTAACAACAAAGGCTGTACTGTACTGGTATCATACAAAGACTACATCTACAAGGTACAAATACTAAAGTGTTACTCATTTTAAATATGAATCTTGCAAGTATCTCAACAAGACTATAACAAAAACACAGCATATGACACCCTTACCTTGATGGGTCTAAGTTTGGCAGCTACTTCAATCTCAGGACGCTGCTTATGCCAGGCAATAGTGAGGTTGCGGCAGATAGAGATGGTAAGGGAAATGGGCTGCAGCAGGTCACATTCAACACCCACAGACCCTTCTGCACTCAGCTCCACTCTGAAACCCCCACGTAATAATTTAGTGACTCTCAGGATTATTGTCATAAAAGCTATACACAGTATCCATTCCTCTTATGTAGGTTAGGTGTTAACCTGGCAGACTGAGCATGTGGAGTCCTCACAAACAGGCCGTTTTCGCCCACTCTATATGGAGATGCATGATGCAAGGTGTTCCAACGTTTAATCATAAAACGCCTGAAAACAGGTTCAAAGTTCAGCAATATTCTCACAGTTCTGATGATAGAATGTTTTTTTTTTTTTTTTTTTTTTTCTAAGAAAGGTTTTTGAGTATAGATTGTGCTTCTTATAATATTTTGGTCATACAGTATCTATGATATTAATATTAATAACTTTTTATTTTTTTGCTGAACTTTCAACCTGTTTTCTGGCAAAACTTTATTGCTTAAGAATAAAACAACATTGATTAGAATGAAGTTAAGCAATTAAACAATATGAATGTGCTATGGCCCCCCAAAAATGGTCATACAGGTAGGCCTTGAAAAAAAAAAAAAAAAAAAAAAAAGTAGCTACAATTAATCCAAATACTTTCCACTCACTCTCCTCTCATGTCTGTCTGTCTGTCGGACTCCCTATGTCTGTTTCATCTCTCTATGTCTGTATGTATGTACTGCTCTTGTTATCAGTGAAGGTGAATAATGCAATACCAAAAAAGTAGTAAAAAAAATTGTACAGGCAAACCTCAGTTTAACGATGCAATTGGTTAAGTAAATACCCATTGCTAGGCGGGGTATCATATCTCAGGGTTGATTTAACATGTAAAGTATAAGGATGTGTTTTTGAGCCTTGGGTTTCCCCCCCAACAAATTCCTAAACCCACCAAAATGAGTCTAAAAAAAGTTTAAAGCCAATCTAAATGGCCTAACAGCTGTAAAAGAAGCTAACCTAGGCCTAAAACCACAGCCTATCTCACTTGTACCCAGTCAAGGTCACTGGAGAATGCAATCTCCAACTTGTATTCAAACTTGGTAGAGAAGATGCAGCGCACCACATACAGTACAATCCCACCATCAGACGGACCTGGGATAATTACATAAACATCTGTTATGCATAATAAGAATGTATGAATGACGCAGAATCTTTCAAGGTGCAATTTGTTGTGAGGGAGAATCGTGGATGTTTCCACAGGGACTTCTCTCGGCGAGGAATGCAATCAATGATGAGATCGGGATAGTCTTTTCAGTGGCCCCTCTTTATGTTGTTTTAGTTACTGTTCTGGTTGCTGAGCTCCTTTCTTTTCTTCTCTCTTAGTTTCCAACATTTATTTAGAAATTTCTTTGTATTTTCAAAGCATTTTTCCTTGAACAACCCAAATGTAAACATACGATTTATCAATGTCACACTTTTCATCAATGCATGAAATACAGTATTTGCTCTTTAAGGCTTTCATAATTATTAACCCCTTCTTTACCAAACCCCTCTCCCAGTGTAAACAACTAATTCATCCCCCACATTTAGTCCCTGCCAGCCCTCCACGCCCCATGAGGGGTAGCGTTATAATTATCACAACACCCATACAATTCACTCATTTATATTCATGTCAGCGAACAGATAAACCCAACGAGATTTTCATTCTGTAAAGAAAATAGCAGTACAATATATAATTATATGATTCTATAATGAGTTGAGGAGAGTGGTGGCAGAACAGGGAGCTGTAGACAGAGGCGTTAATGAACAGTACAGAGCCCTCAAGAACAAGCTCTTGAGAGTTACTGATGTAACATGTGGCTGGACAAGAGGACCACCAAGACATAAAGTAACTTGGTGGTGGGATGAGGGTGTAGAAGCTGCAGTTAAGGAGAAAAGAAGGCTTTTCCGGGAATGGAAGAAGGGTGGTAGCATAGAGGAATATTTGGCTGCCAAGCGTAGGGCTAGAAGAGAGGTATACAGGGCAAAGTCTGAGTCACAAAGACTTTTACTTGATAACCTAAATCATGGGGAAAGGAAAAATATGATATTTAGGGTGGTAGGTCAGGTGAAGAGGGATAATCGGGTTATTATAGGTCAGCAGTGTGTGAAGAATGATGAAGGAAGGGTAGTGGTGAACAGTGAGGATATTAAAGATGAATGGAGAGAGCATTATAACCGGTTGTTGAATGAGCAGTTTGACTGGGACAGGGAAGGTTTGGAGCCAGCAGATCCAGTGTCTGGCCCTTGGCCTTTGATTGATGCTGCTACTGTGAGTGAGGCAATAGGCAGGATGAAGGTGGGGAAGGCAGCAGGTGTGTCTGGGTTGACTGCTGAAATGTTGAAGGCCTCAGGCGATATAGGGGTGATGTTAGTCACTGACCTGATAAATAGGATTATTTATGAGTGTATTGTCCCAGATGATTGGCAGACCTCGATTTAAGGGACCTCCATTTAAGGGATTTCAGATTTACAGGACTCCAAATTCTACCTGACTAACGGACAAGACCATTAAAAAATGATACGTAATGTCTCGATTATACACAATAACATGTTTCCTTGTACAGTACCCGTAAAATAATATTCATAATCATATAAATAAGTAAAATAAGTGAAACAATCATTGCATTTCATAATAAGATTCTTTTTCTATCTATCTATCTATTGCCAGATGCCTCAATCCCGTTTGGGGTGGCCACAAAACAATGAACTTTTTGAAGTAAGGAACATTTTCAAGTAAGGGACAGGTTGATTCTCCATTTAGTCCCTTAAATCAAGGTTTGAGTGTATGTGTATGTATGTATGTATATATATATATATATATATATATATATCTATCTATCTATCTATCTATTGCCAGATGCCTCAATCCCGTTTGGGGTGGCCACAAACAAATCGCCTCCACGTCGTCCTGTCCCCCGCCATTTCACTGCCCTGCTCCCAACTCACACCCTCCTCTCTCATATACCTCTCCACCCCATCCCTCCAACTCATCCTCGGCCTCCCCCTCCCTCTTCCCCCCTCCACCTCACTCACATACACTCTCTTCGTCAGTCTTTCACCCTCCATCCTCTCCACATGGCCAAACCACCTCAGTGTGTTCCTCATAACACTTCCTATCACATCCACATCCACACCACAACGCTCCTTTATATCCTCATTCGTCAGCCTGTCTCTCCATGTGACTCCACAGGCTCCTCTTAAATAACTCATTTCCACTGCTCTCACTCTTGACTTGTGTCCTTCCAACAATATATATATATATATATATATATATATATATATAAACAAGTGGTAGGTGGGGGAATTCACCATCCACTCACTCGATGTAGTGCTGCTCTCGGGTGTCTGCCCTTTCCTCTCCATCCTTCTTTCCCTTCATTCTCTTGTCTTTCTTTCCTTCATTCTTTCCACTTGCTTCAGCCCGTGGATGACTCTACACTGAGTGACAAGCCAAATGGTTTCCTGTGCACCAGGAAACCATTTACTACACTGGGTGGTAACCATATAACCAAATTTTGGCGCCTGGTGGTTTAATGGGTAATTACTGCGCTCCAATCGGATTGAGCTGGTGAAGGTTTATATCCAAGCAGTGGTTGGGGTTGATTGCTCACGGAATGCCACTCAAGGATGAGTGAGGCTGGTCACTCTCATCTTAAATGTCGGGACCAACTGCCTAGCCCCGGGCTCCTACGCTCCTCATGGGGCAATGTAGGATTGGATGATGGATGGATGGATGGATATATATATATAATTGATGCATTTTACTCTGACCCCTCATTTTTAACGCACGAAAAAAGTTTCTGAGTTGTCTCACAATTCGTGAATTTCCCTACATTTCGATGCTCCCAGCTGGCAGCCGATGACGCATACTGATGCTCATTTGTTGGCGGCCATCTTGCAACCACCCTGCCCTCTAAAGTACCGATACAGCGGCAGTACTACAGACCCACATGCCATTGCTTGTTTTTGTGTTGTGTTCGCCTCATGGCTTGTGGCTTCCCAACCCACACCTGGACAACCGCGCTTCGACGTTTGCAATGAAGCGTGCCAGTGAGTGTACAGCGCGCGGAGCAACGAGGTGAGGGGGATGTTGCAGGGCCATCGCAGCAGCCTAAGGAGAAGCAGGCCAGTCTCAGGACCTCCCCAGCAGTCCACAGGGTATACCAGCAGCAATGTCTCCCAGGGCGGAACAGTCACAAACTAGTCCAGGGGAGTCCAGACTGGGCCCGTCCTCAAGGCCAGACCAGTCTCCTAGCGCACCCACACCCCCGTCACCACCTGCCGATTCTCGACCTGCCAAGACAACAAGTCAGTTCTGGAAGGAATTCAACATAAAAATGCAGTGGATATCATGGTCGAAGGCTGGAACAAAATTACCCCAGCCACTATTGCACACGGGTGAAAGAAACTTTTCCCTCACCTGACTGTGGAAGGTGAGCGGCAGAGGGAAGAAGACACTCTGGCAGCCGCTGTGGAACCAATCAGAAACACAAGCCAAGACACAGCAAAGGTGGACAAAAAGGCTGTAAGGCAACACTTGACATACTACGACCTAGACTGAACTCTAGCGAAGAGGAGAATGAAAGGCAAGAGCACACTGCAGAGGGCAAGATGAGCACACAGAAATTGTCCCAGACCTTGTCCACCATAACCGACATGGCAACCACCTTCGATGCATACACCAGGACTATGCCTGAGGCTACCAACATCCAATCGACCTTGAGTGATCTGAAGTCTCAAGTGATGGCCGTCTACAACAGAAACATAAAGGAGCAGAAACAAGCCCAGATCACACGATATTTTCATGAGAGACAGAATGTGGCTGCTATTCTGCAAGACTTGGACCTGCCAGCAGGGGTGGACAAAGGAGCAGAAGTGGACAGAGAGGAAGCGGAGGTGTGAGAGCCTGAGTTCAACTTTGAGGGCTTCAGCATAGGTGACGGGGCTTCCCCAGAGAGGCCCAAGTCATCTAGTAACTAGCCCATCTACCCTCAACACACCTTCACCTGGCACTCAAGCCAGTGTTCACTTTATTTCTGGTAAGGATTTTTGGTGCTGCAGCTCTTTATAACAGTTTTAATGTCTTTTCAAGTACATGTTAATTGTGTTATGCTGTTTTAGCACTAGTATACACACTTCAGTAAATTTTGCATAGGGCCTGTTTGGTGTTATAGTACTTTCTGATAGGGTCGGTACATGTCCCACCAGAACGCTCCTCTAATTTTTCCCACTGATTCTTAACTTCACATTTCGACGTTTCGCGTTTCATGTGGTTTTGGTGGAACGTCCGCCATGCAAAAAACGAGGATTTACTGTACACTCAACCCTCGGCTATCACTCCCAATTGGTCCTGCTGTGGCTGCGCTATAGCCGAAACCGTGATAGCCGAATTGAAGAACTTATGGAAATAATTCTAATTGGTGCCATGACCTCAATCTTTACCCCTAAGATACCCATTTTGTACCACATATTAACATACAATAGTCCAAAAATGAGCATGTTTTATGATGTGATCATGATTCTTATAAATACCCCTCACAGTTGATTCACTGATGTTATATTTCTTCCCCACTCTTCGCTTGGTCTCTCCATTGTCTATAAGTTTCACATTTCCAATTTATCTGCATAACTTAGGTTCTTCCTTTTCTTTTATTTCCCTGCCAGGTGCCGCAGCATTATGTTGGGTGATGGTAGTGGGACAGGGAGGGGGTACGTTGGCTATGGTCATATCATAAAAAAGGTTATTGTTCTCGCTGTCACTGTTCATACACACTTGAATGGTTTGGCAGGCAGGAGACTCGGTCGAGCGGCCAATCAGTGCCCGGCTGGCGCTGATGTCACACGACCTATCATGGAGTGAAGCTTTTGTTGGCTGGGCGGAGCACCAGAGCCTGGTCTTCTTGAAAATTTCGAGCATTTCCGGTACGTGATAGCAGGCATTTAGTGCGTGATAAAGGTATTTGGGTAGTTTTTTATATAGGCGTGATAGCAAGATACGCTATAGCGGAACCCGTGATAGCTGAAGGTTGAGTGTATGTATATATATATATATATATATATATATATATATATATATATATATATTGCAAGAATGCCTTAATCTCTCATTCTGGGTGGCCACAAACAAATCACCTCCATGTCACCCTGTCCCCCGCCATTTCACTGCCCGGCTCCCAATTCGCACCCCGCTCTCTCATATATTCTCCCTCTCTCCCCCTCCACCTCACTCACATACACTCTCCTCATCAGTCTCTCACTCTCCATCCCATCCACATGGCCAAACCACCTCAATGTGTTTCTCCTAACACTTCCTATCACAACCACATCCACATCACAACACTTCTTCGCATCCTCATTTGTCAACCTGTCTCTCCATGTGACTCCACAGGCTCCTCTCAAATAACTCATTCCCACTGCTCTCACTCTTGACTTATGTCTCTCCAACAACATCCAAGCTTCACTTCCATACGTTAGAGCTGGTATCACAATACTGTCATATAGTAACTTCTTCACTTCCATGCTCATTTTCCTGTTTCTTATCACTCCCTTCAAGGAACCAGCAACCTTTCTCCCTTGTACCCTTTCAAGCACTTCATCCTCCAAACTTCTATCCTTATTCATCACACTACCCAAGTACTTAAATGTACTCACATTTTCCATTTCCTCATCATCCAACCTCACTGTAAATTCACAGACTTCACCTCCTTCAAAGACCATAACTTTACTCTTCCCTACATTCATCTTTAGATTCCATTTCTTACACTCTCCCAGACTCATCCACCAAGCCTTGCAGCTCTCCTTCGTCTTCACTCGACAACACAGTATCATCTGCAAACAACAGTACAGGGAGTTTCCAAACACTACCCTCTTTCATTAGAGCCATTCCAGCATCCACTGCCCTACCTTGTATCTCTTTTATAACCCCATCCACATACAGATTGAACAACCATGGAGACATGGCACATCCCTTTTTCAACCTAACCTTCAAATAGAAAAACTCACTCAGTTCACTATCCACATGCGCTGCAGCCTTAGCACCCTCATATGTGCTCTTCACAGCATTCAGCAACTTCCCATCTACTTAGTATATTCTTAATACTTTCCGCAATCCTTGTCTATCTACCCTGTCATATGCTTTCTCCAAATCGATGAAGGCTGCATTCAACTTCTTTCCCATCTCTAGAAACTTTTCCACTAAAGATCTAAGAATGAATATCTGATCTACACAACCTCTTCCCTTCCTAAAGCCTCCCTGTTCTTCTCCAACTAATTCCTCTGTTATTTCCCTAACTCTGTCAATAAGTATCCTACCGTATACTTTTCCTATTACACTAAGAAGACAAATGCCCCTATGATTACCACACACTTCTTTTTCCCCCTTTCCCTTTGCACAAGGGAATAATTATACCTCACTTCCAATCCTTCGAGACTCTGCCTTCCTCCCAGGCCAATCTGCACATCTTCCACATCCATTCTACTACTATCTCTCCCCTATGCTTCAGCATTTCACCCCACACTTGACCAATTCCTGGGGCTTTCCCCATTTTGACTTCCTTTATTGCTTCCACAACTTCCATCCTACTGATTTCTTCCTGTCTTCTCACCTCCCTCCTTCTCCCAGCCACTTATACTAGCATTACTTTCATTCTCTACGTTCAACAATTCATTAAAGTGTTCTTTCAGTCTGCTCACTTTTTCTCCCTTCTCAACTAGTAATCAACCGCTTTTATCTTTCACTCCCCTGCTAACTACATTCCCACCCTGTCTGACTCTCTTTCCCTCTTTCCAGAACATTTTCTTGCATTCCCTCCACTTGACACTCAAATTCCTTCCAAATTCCTCATCCACACTCTTCTTACTCTCTCTTACTAAACTTTTCACCTTTCTCTTCCTTTCTATATATAACTCTCTCTACCGTCTCTCACCTTCTTCCACAACCACTTCTCATCCATTCATTATACGTGTATGCTTTTTTCTTTTGTGTACAGCCATGCTGTACCCCACACATCACCTCACATGCTGCACATATTTCTTCTGTGAATATCTTGCACACACCTTCCACATCCCCCATCTGCTCCAATTCATATTTATCCAATTGTTCCTCCACTTCTCTCTTATATTCTCCCTTTTTCTCATCCTCTTGTAACTTTCCACTCTCCTTGCATATACTCCTTCCTCCTGACCTTTCCTTCTTCTATTTCTCCATCTTACTTGGACCTCGATTCTGATCACCACCAAGTGGTGGTCAAAAAGTCCATTCCCCCAACCTCTATATGCTCTTGCATCCATTACACATCTTCGCATCCTTTCATCCACACACACATAATCAATCATTGCCTTTCTTTCAATCAGTTCACCATCCACCCTTCTCATCACTCACCATGTTTACCTGTGGATCACTTTGTGCCTGAAGAGAGTATTGGCTATCAACAACCCCCTCCCGGCACAAATGTCCACCAAAGTACTGCCATTCTCATCTATCTCAGCAGGCACACCCCACTCACCAACTATTCCATTAACCTTCACATTCTCTACTTTACCATTCATATCACCAATCAAAAAATACCCTCTCATTCCTTTAAAAATTTTCCAAGCACATTTCCACGTTTGTCCAAACTCTTCTCTCACTCTGCTTGTACGATCTTGCGTCAGACGCACACAATCGCCCACATATGTAGTCCAATGTTCAGTCTTAACCAGACAATCCGTGAGCCAACTGATCCATACTCTTTTATATTCTCCTTCCATCTGTTACTCACAACAATACACTCTCCTTCCTTTGCCCTCTCATTCTCACCTACTCCTGCACATATACCCATCCATACTCCCATTCTCTCACACTCTCACCTCGCCATTTAGTTTCAGTTAATCCACATACATTCACTTTCGCACTCTCAAGCACCTGGACAATCTCCCTCTCTCTCACCTCATCATTTGTACCCCTTGCATTCCACATCGCCATCCGTATCAAGTCCTCTGTTTGGTCCTTAGTCATCATCTTTTGGTTAGTACAGTATATAGTGTCCTTGCACAGTGAACATATTTAGAGTAAACGATACCCCTAGTGAATGAGCAGGGGTAATCAGCTCCACAAAACCATAGTGAACAAGTTGAACCCTGAGTGAACGAAATTGGGGAAAAGAGTAGGCCATAACTACCATCTCCTATATTGAACGACCCCCCCTTCCCTCGCAGACGCTACACAAGATGCCAGATCGGAGCAACCTGTTGAGCAGAATCCAATGGAGGACAAAGATTTGCCTATGTCGAAGATCAGTAAAATTCTAGCGCCAGTGGATGTTCTGAAACAAGTCCAGACAAGTGAAACCAGCTACCTTAGGTCACAGGAAATGCTCAGTGGAGTAGAAACCACTTTTCACTTTTACACCGAAAGACACAATACAGAAGTCAACATAAGAAAAACACTCATCACCCGCTACTACCAAACTCAAGAACAACAGGAGCCAAGTTGCCTCCACTTCGTCTGCTTCACTTCCTGGTGAAGACAATGATGTGATGTCTGTGGTGTCATCTTTGGACTCTGAAGGTTTTATGGGACAGGTGAATGAAGTAGAGGCACGTGGGGAAGTGGTTCAGTCAAGTGATGAGGGCGGGACTTGTGAGGGGAACAAGGGAGTAAATGGTGAAGTGGGGTCACCCCAAGTGTATCTCCCTGCCTCGGAACCACCTGTATTCAAGCCAGTCAGGACTGCCATCTGCTCCACTTAAGGTAAGTAACCATGTGTTTTATATTCTATATATCTGTACTGTATGTATTTGAAATGTGCCCTTTACTACATCTCTATGGCTCAGAAAGTGGACTTTGAGGACGTGGTGCCACCCACATGCCATTTCTCCCATAAGATACGTTGTTCACAGTGAACAAATTTGCAGTGAACAAGCTAGTCTGCGCCCATAAACTCGTTCACTGTATATATATATTTATATATATATATTTATATATATATATATATATATATATACTGTATATATATAACATATATATATATACATATATATGTATATATATATAGTAATCCCTCTAATATCCGAATGCCCAATATCAGAACATCCCCACTAACCGGACATATTCATCCCGGGATCCAATATTCCCAAAATGGTCTGAAAACCGCAAAAAAATTGGAAAAAAAAAAAAAAAAAAAAAAAAAAAAAATTCCCGCCCGTAATTTGAACTTGGCGTGCGGGGCACGGGACAGCTTTGTTGTGGCGCGTCATTCCTCCAACATCTGCTAGAGCACCCCTGCATCCTCCCCACTTTCCGCCTGTCTCTCGTCGCAAGTGCACGCTCGTTGTCATGGCTGCCCATGTGCTCGCTTTTGTGGTGGTGCCTTACCTGCTGCTCTCGTGCCTCTCCTTCGTGTGTGTGATGATGGCCCCGCTGCCTGAGAAGAGGAAGAGAGTGGTGTTGACTCTGGAGAAGAAACAGGAGATATTGGAGAAAGCAGATGCGGGGTGGTCTTCTTCCCGCATCCTCCGCGAGTTCAACCTGGCCTGATCTACTTTGTTTGATATTAAGAGATCCCGAGACAAACTCATGCAGTACACGGCTGACTTCTCGTCGAGAAGCAAACGCAACGTGGAGAGGAAGGTGATGTTTACTCCCAAGTTTGCTGAAGTCGACCGCTCCACGTTGATTTGGTATCGACAGCAACGTGCTGCTGGTGTGATGGTACGTGGTACGAAGCTGAAGGCTGCTGCTGAGAAGTTCGCCAGGCTTCATGACGCTCTAGACTTCAAGGCATCTTCGCGTTCAAGTTACGGCATGGCCTTACCAACCGTAAATTTCATGGCAAAGCTTTGGACGCTAACGAGGATGTAGTTGACGAGTTTCGGCACAAGGTGAAGGGCTTGATCGACAGGGGGAGCCTCACTCTCGGTCAAGTCTACAACGCTGACGAAACTGGTTTATTCTATCGCTCTTTGCCAACGAACACTCTAGCCGAGGAGACGGAGAAGTGTGTACCTGGCGGCAAGCTCTCCAAGGAACGGATATCTGCTTTGTGTTGTGCCAATGCTAACGGCATGCACCGGCTTAAGCCCATTGTTGTTGGCCGTGCAAAGCAGCCTCGGTGTCTTCGTGGGGTGATGGATGTCCTTCCTGTCGTCTGGTATCATCTATGAAGGCATGGTTTACAGCCCAGGTCTTCATCGCTCTTTGCCAACGAACACTCTAGCCGAGGAGACGGAGAAGTGTGTACCTGGCAGCAAGCTCTCCAAGGAACGGATATCTGCTTTGTGTTGTGCCAATGCTAACGGCATGCACCGGCTTACGCCCGTTGTTGTTGGCCGTGCAAAGCAGCCTCGGTGTCTTCGTGGGGTGATGGATGTCCTTCCTGTCGTCTGGTATCATCTATGAAGGCATGGTTTACAGCCCAGGTCTTCAAAGACTGGTTCCACCGCCACTTCGTCATGGAGGTCATACATTACCAGACGGAGACACTGGGAATCCCACACGACCAGGTAAAGGCCCTCCTTCTCCTCGACAATGCACCTGCCCACCCGTGCGACAAGGACTTGCTGGCTGAGAATGGCCGGATTAGGTGCATGTTTCTGCCACCTAATATGACTGCTCTCATCCAACCAATGGACCAAGGAGTGATCGTGGCAACAAAGCGCCTATACCAACAGAAGTTCCTGGAGGAGGTGATGGTTGTTCTCGATGACGAGGACGAGCACAGGGAGGGACGGGACACGTGAGGCCAGCGGACTTTGCAAAACCTTCGCTGCTACAACATCAAGTCTGCATTCTACAACTGGGCCAGTACATGGAAGGAAGTCCCTGTCAAGACCCTAGAAAATGGTTGTACATATATATATATATATATATACAGTAATCCCTCCACTTTCCGATGTAATAAAGCCAAAAGCATGTTTAGAAAGTGGTCCCATCCGGAAAGTGGGCCCCAGCCTCCTGGACTTGTACTTATGGACCCTAACCTACCCAGACTCAGAAAAACACCTATACAACTCCCTACTGAATATGCATAGCACTTATTTAAGACCCAAATCACACAAATAAGGGACATAAAAGACTGAAATAAATGCAAAAGAGCCAGAGAATGAGGTTTTAGTGGTGAGTTTATACAATATTAAACATTCTGGGTATTTACAACAAGTCCCTGGCTCCTGGACTGGGACTTAAGGACCCTAATCCAGCCTAACTTTGAAAGCCACATACATAACTCCCTACCAGACATGCATAGCACATATTTAAACCTATTTAAGACCTTTTCAAAGCTGGTGAAAGAGTTTGGGAAGAACGAGTGCTGAGAGGTTCTAAGTTCTTCCCAACACCACCCCACTCCATTAACTTAAGCAATTTCATCAGAGGATTAAGGCGAGATCCCTTAACATTGCTTATTTATATTTAATACATGCAATGAATATTCCTAAATTTGTATGTTTATGTTTGATGGTGCTTAGATAGGCGTAGGTCGGGTGCTGTGGGGACAGGTTGACCAAAGTCCAGACCAAAAATAATTTTACACATAAGAGTTATTATTCATACATCACGGAATTTGTAAATCATGGCAGTGGTCCAGACCAAATTGCCGCGATTTACGAGGATTGAGTGTGTATATATATACAGATAGATAGATAGATAGATATAAATATATATATACATAAATAGATAGATAGACAGACATATCTATCTATGTATATAGATAGATAGATAGACTGACAGAGATAGATAGATAGATACACCAACTGCAAATTGACTTAGGACCTACACACAGAATTGCTATGGGAGAGTTGACTGTCTTTGCTCTGTGTTACCACCTCTACCAAGTGAATTTTTTGGGCAAGAAGTAACTGGCTACTCCTCTGGTGTTGACGGGAGGTGGTGAAACACTCAGCACACGAATGCTTACCCACAAGCAAGAGTGGGAGTATATGTTCCCATCACTTCGAGCTTGCACCTCCCTCTTTTTGCATATACATTACTGTTTGCCCTGTTATTTTCCTAGAGTCGAGCTGTCATGCCTGGAAAGTACTGCTCAAGGGATGAAAGGGTCTGTATCATTGCATGGAGGCAAGATAATGTGCCTATCAACACGATTTGTGAACGTACTGGATGTGCAAAGTCGACTGTCGTGAAGATTCTTGCTGCAGCGCACGGCCTGCCACCTGATGTCGTACCAGAGCACAAGCATGTGTATGTAACGACTTATCTTGCTCTCGTCTTCCTGAACTTGATTCTTCTGATTTCTCTACTCTCTGGCTTTGGATCTCCTGTCACTCTCTGACTACATATATCTGTGCTGTTTACTTATCCCCTCATTCTACTGAATATCAAAAATTCTTCGACTATCTTACTTCTACAATGGAACACATACTATCCATTTCTCCTTCCTCTCAAATCTCCATTCTAGGAAATTTCAATGTTCACCACCACCTTTGGCTCTCATCTCCTTTCACTGATCCACCTGGTGAACAAGCCTACATCTTTTCTATCTTCAATGACCTGGAGCAGCTTGTACAACATCCTACCTGTATCCCTGACTGCCTTGGAAAGAGCTCCAACATACTTGACCTCTTCCTCACAACTAATCCATCTGCTTACACTGTTAATATTTTCTCTCCGTTGGGCTCCTCTGATCACAACCTTATCACCTTAACCTGTCCTATCACTCCAGTATGGCCTGTGGACCCTCCAAAGAAACGTCGTCTTTGGAGCTGCGGATTGGGAGGCCCTCAGGCAGTACTTCTTTGATTTTCCCTGGAACAATTATTGCTTCCATGGCTGGGAGCCATGTGAGTGTGCCTTGCGCATTACGGAGGTATTTCTCTTGGGCATGGATGCATACATTACTTTCTCATATCCTTTGACTAATGCAAGAAATCCTTGGTTTAATCACGCTTGTTCTAATGCTGTCCGCAACAAAGAGAGGGCCTATAAAAGGTACTGGAGCCAACCCATCCCTGAATCACATCCTTTTTACGTTTCTGCCCGGAATCATGCTAAGTCTGTTCTTCGCTCTGCTAAAAGTACAATAATTTCATCCATACTAAATACTCTCAACTCTATAACTCACATTCTTCCCACTCCTTGTGGTACCTTGCCATAAACCTTTCTAACAACTTTACTTCATCATTCTTCCCTCCTCTTTTCTACTCTGATGGTTCTGTAGCTATTACTTCTACTGATAAAGCAGATCTCTTCGCTCGGACTTTCTCCTCCAATTCCACCTTAGACGATTCCGGTGCTGTTCCTCCATCACTTCCCCCCCTCTGACTTTCTCATTGCTGACATTAAAAGTTCTTCAGTTGATGTATTTTCTGCCATCACAGGCCTCAATACTAATAAGGCATATGGGCCTGATGGAGTGCCTCCTGTTGTTCTCAAGAACTGTGCTTCTGTGCTTACACCCTGCCTAGGCAAACTCTTTCGCCTTTGTCTATCAACTTGTACCTTTCCTTCTTGCTGGAAGTTTGCTCTCATTCAGCCAGTTCCAAAGAAGGATGACCATTCCCAGCCCTCTCACTATTGTCCAATTGCTTTAACATCCTGTATCTCGAAAGTTTTCGAGTCAATTCTTAATAGAAAAATTTTAAAGCATCTTTCCTATCACAACCGTCTTTCTGATCATCAGTATGGGTTCCGTCAGAGAAGCTCCACTGGTGATCTTCTCACCTACCTTTCAGACACCTTGTCATCCTCCTTTCGGACCTTTGGCAAAAGCTTTGCCATTGCACTTGACAACTCAAAGGCTTTCGATCGAGTCTGACATAAATCTTTAAGTTCCAAACTACCCTCTTACAGTTTCTATCCTTCTATTTGTACCTTCATGTATAGCTTCCTTTCTGGTCGTTCTATAGCCGTTGTTGTAGACGGCCATCGTTCTTCTCCTAGATCTCAGGGCTCTGTCCTATCACCAACTCTCTTCCTTTTACTCATCAATGACCTTCTAAGCTGTACATCTAACCCTATCCACTCCTACACTGATGACTCCACCCTTCACCTTTCCAGTCGGTTCCCGCAACGTCCATCTCAACAGTTACTTCAACAAACAAGGGATGAGGGTATTGCACACCTAATGTCTGACTTGGCTCCTATCTCTGACTGGGGTAAAAATAAACTTGTTGTTTTTAATGCATCAAAGACTCAGTTCTTACACCTATCAACCCAACAAAATCTTCCACAGGTGTACCCACTAATGTTTAATAATATTCAGCTTCATCCTGCATCATCCTTGAACATGCTTGGGGTTTCATTCACTCAGGACTTATCTTGGAAAGATCATATTGCATCTCTTGTAAAATCTGCTTCCAAGAGATTAGGTGTGCTAAGCCGACTCTGTTCCCTCTTTACCCCTGCACAATTGTTGACTCTATACACGGGTTTTATCCGCCCCTGTGTGGAGTACAACTTGCATGTGTGGGGAGGTTCCCCACATACAGCTCTTCTCAACAGGGTGGAGTCAAAGGCTTTTTGTCTCATTAACTCTCCTCCTCTTACTGGCTCCCTTCAACCTCTGTCTCTTCGCTGCACTGTTGCATCTTTATCTCTTTTCTATCGCTACTTCATGGTCACTGCTCCCCTGAACTGTCTGCTTGCATTCCTCTGCCTCTACAATGGGTGAGTAGCACCCGTCTAGCAGCAAACTCTTATCCCTTTTCTGTTCAACTCTAATGCAAGAGTTAACCGTTACTCCCAGTCCTTCATTTATGCAACAGGTCAACTCTGGAACTGTCTCCCTCTGTCTGTATTTCCTACTTCCTACAATCTCCAGATTTTCAAACGCAGTGTGTGTCCAGGCATCTCGAAATGATCGGACCTTGAATTTGGCTCTCCCCTGTATTTTGTTTTTCTCTTGGAAGGGACAGTTATTGGGGACTCATGGCCTTTGGTTCCTTCTTCCTAGCATAAAAAAAAAATACATATATATATATATATATATATATATATATATACATATATATATATATACTGTATATATATACCGATATATATATATATATATATATATATATATGCTGATGATTTGGTGTTGATTGCAAAGAATGAAAGGGAGGCGGAGGAAAGGTTTAGGAAGTGGAGAGATGGTGTGGGGCAAAAGGGTTTAAGGGTAAATGCAGATAAAACAAAAGTGATGATATCTAGGGTTGGTGGCGGTACTGTCAAAGACGAGGGAGAGTGGCCATGTGCAATTTGCCACAAGGGCGTGGGAAGTAATTCCATCTTGTGCGGTGTGTGTGATAAATGGGTGCATAAGAGATGTAGTGGTATCAGAGGTAGACTGCGAGATAATTCTGATTTTATGTGTATGGCGAGCAGGTGGAGATTGTCTGACGTGAAAGGATTGAACTTGCTGGTGAATCTCTTGAGTGTGTGGAAGAGTTTTGTTATTTGGGATACATGTTGTGTGCTGGAGGTGGGGCTGGAGCTAGCTCTCTGGCTAGGGTGAGAAGTGGTTGGAAGAAGTTCTGGGAGCTCTTGCCTCTCCTGACATTGAGAGGGCTCTCCCTACATGCTAAGGGGTCTTTGTATGCAGCATGTGTTAGAAGTGTAATGCTGTATGGCAGTGAGACCTGGGCAGTGAAGGAGGAAGATATTCACCGGCTCAGACGTACAGAAATGACAATGATTAGGTGGATGTGCAGTGCGTCCATGCGTCCAAGGCCTGGAGGGGCTGGGTTTACAATGGAAGAGTTGAGAGGTAGGATGGGACTGGAGTGTATTGGTGTTGTGATGAGGAGAGGTAGATTGAGGTGGTTTGGACATGTGGTGAGGATGGGGGATGATAATTGGGTGGGGAAGGTGAGAAGTGTTAATATTGGGGGTGGGGTTATGAGGGGTAGACCGAGAAAGACATGGGACGAGGTCATTAAGTGTGACCTTAGGGTTAAGGGACTGAACAGGGAGGCTGCAGTGGATCATGCAGCGTGGAGAGCCGCCATTAGATGACCAAGGCCAACACATGCAAGCATGTTGGAGCCTTTAAAAACGAAGACGAATATATATATATATATATATATATATATATATATATATATACACTGTATATATAATAGATAAATAGATATCTTTACTTCAGTCTTTGACATTAGCAATGTAATTGTTTTTTCCGTGTGCTAGTGAATTCCTCAAGAATAATTGGTGCCTTTGAGAAATAAGAAACCTGATGATGATGATGATGATGATTACTATTATTTTTATTATTGTTATTGTTAATATTATTATTTTTATTCTTATTATTAATGTTATTGTTATTATTATTATTATTATTATTATTATTGTTGTTGTTGTACTTTTATTACTTCATCTCAGTGGTAGGTGGGGGTGCTCACCATTCACTCATTCGATGTGGTGCTGCTCTTAGGGCAACAGCCCTTTCCTCTCTTCCCTCCTTCTTTACTTCCTTCCTCTTCTGTCTTTCTTTCCTTTATTCCTTCCTCTTCCTTCTGTCTACAGGTGACTCTACATTAAGCAAGAAGCAAAATGGTTTCCTGTACATCAGGACACCATTTGCTATGCTGGGTGGTAACCATATAACCAAATTATACTGCCTGGTGTCACAAGGAGTAATTATGGCACTCCAATTGGACTAAGCCTGGGTCAGTTTATACCCACAGGGTAGTTGGGGTTTATTGCTCACGTAATGCCACTAAGGGATGAGTAAGGCTGGTCACTCTCAAATTAATATCAGGACAAATTTGCCCAGCCCCAGGATCATACACTCCTCATGTGGCAACACAGGATTAGATGATAATGATGATGATTACTTAATTTCTTAATGTATGAAATCTCCACAGATAGATATTAATACTGTACAGCACAGTGGACCCTAATTACATGAAGAACCCAAGTGTGGTGAATTGCTAATATGATGACAAAAAAGCAAGAGCCTTTTTTTTTTTGACATATGATAGAATTTTTGCATATACAATGATTATGAGCCCATACAAAGCCTGACTGGTTGATAGACAATCACTGTTTTCACTTGTACGATCACTCTCATGCAAGTCAAGTCTACATTCATAATTTTGTTTGTTCAGAGATGGCCTCTGAACTAATCACTACTGGGTGTGTTAGTGTCAGTGATGGGAAAATTGTATGGTGCAGGAGTTAAAGTGGCATGAGAAGTGCAGTACTGTGAAATAAACACCACTTTAAGTGAGTTGGAAACTTGTTTTTAGATATATTTCTGGTGATAATCAGCATGTGAAGTGATGTGAAATAACAACCACTTTTGGTGAGCTGGAAACTTGTTTTTTTGACTCTGTTGGGGGTGAGTGGCCCTTGGCCAAAAACATATCCCCACTGAATCCCTGTTACAATTGACCAGATATATGATAAATCATTATGCAATGGATTTTTTTCAGATGCATCCTCACTGCAAAATGAGGATGTGCTGTATACCACTCTGGCAAGTGAAAATACTGTACAGTATACAACAAGATAATGGGGTTGCCACTCAATTGGGTAGTGAGTATGTATCAGTTACTATTGTACTGTTGTGTCTCACAGTGCCTACCCACCACGCCTACCAACAATCTTGGAAAAATAACATAGTGTTTTATGAATTCCATACTCATATTTACAAAGTGCTTCAATAGATACCAGTGATGAAGAAAATCTTGTGATTCCAGTGGACTAATAATTCAAAATACAGTATACACTACTGATGTGTTGACAAAATAGTTTGAGGGTAAAATTAGCTTATATAGCAAGAAAATGCTACTTGAATTATGAGAAATTTCATATACATAAGGTCAGAAACTGATGGTCTGGAAAGGTTTACTCTGAGAATTTTGTATTCACATGGATAACAAATGATGGTAATAAATGTTGACTCCCTATTTATCAAAAATACTGTATGAGAAAAGTATCATCTGGTTCACATTATTGGAGTAGTTTGGTGGATCACGTACAGTAACTGTGATCAAGAAGGTTTGACAATACATTGGCATAAGATGACTCTAATGGGTACAGTTCCCTGACAAATATACCGTAGGGGTATTCCCGTACTGGAGAATGACTTAGGCATCTTACCTTGAGAGCCTGACATTCTGCAAGTCAAGGTTGATGAGGTCATATATAGCTGGAAAGCCGAGCTCATTGCGCTCTCGACCCATCTCAAACTTGTTGTTGATTGTGATCTGCCCCAAGTCCAACATCAGTCCAGAAAGGCTTCCAGAGTCTTGGGGAATTAAGATCAACGGAGCCTACAAAGGATACAAAAGATTCATTCTCAATATATACAACAGTACAAGAGGTGCAAATTATATCACCACATATACAGTACCTTTCATAGTAGTGTACTATATTGAAGAAGGATGGTGGGAAGGAGGAATCTATCAGTTTTTCTGGTGTGGGGATGACACAAAACTCAGTGATTTGTAAGTGTTACTGGTTAAGAAATGAGTGGATGGTGTCCTTGATGAGTATACCACAGTCCTTGATGGGGACCTGAATGGACACATTGGATGGCAGAGTCAGGAATTTCACAGACTCCATGGTTGTTGTAGTTCAGGTATCAGAAACAATGAAGGATAATGGGCTCTACAATTTGGGGCTGCCTCAGACACTGTACTGTGCACCACTATGATGATAAGGGACACCAGGCTAACAACATTTCAGTCATGAAAGAACAGAAGCCAGGCAGATTATGCTTCAGTCATGAGGATGGACAGAGAGTTAGTTAGGGATGTGGAAATCATACCTGGTAAAGAATGTGCATCACTGCACAAATTATTAATCTATGATGTTATGCAGAGGAAATCAAGTGTAACAAAATTAATTTTTTCTCGTAATGGAATAGGGAGGGCTGGAGCTCAAGATTCACTAGCACTCAGGATACCCTGACAATCCCCATTTGCTGATGTTTTCCAGTGTGACTCTAACAGGGAGAGTAGTCCAACATACTCTCCCAAACAATGTCCTCTATCTTCTGCACTACTCTACAGGCACTTTACATACCATACAATGTACCCTACTGTAGTTGTGCAACTGATATGATTCACCGAACCGATATATCACCAACATTTGCATTTTTTCCTATAAAAACCCAATACCGATATTTACTGTCAATATTGGGATATCGGATATGGACGGAAAAAACATAAAAATGACTTATATTGAGGCTTTCATTCATTATTTTGCCCGATTCTGTGTGAAAGAATGTTGTTATCTTGACACTGTTTTGCAGCTTAATAGTCTTACTCAGAATCAGTAAATGTTCATAATAATAAATGGGCAAGTCGGAAAGGAGAGGGGAAAAAAAAAAAAAAAGAACTGAAGGTTAAAAGCAGCGAGATGATCGTGAGGTATACTGTGTACTGGTGGTGTGCAAATGATGGAGGCCAGCAGTGTGGGTTTATGTATGTAGTGTATACACACTGTAGAAATATGCATGATATGCCCACACCTACTTGTTATTGTATTCTTTATGTAGCTGTAATATTTTGTCACTCTTCTGCCTTTTGTCTAAATAAGGAAGTGATTTACTGCATATAATAAGGAAGAAGGCATTAGATGGGGGCAATAGCAGGGCAGTAACTCTGAGACAAAAGGATGAATGACATTTGGGAACTTTGTTAAAGCCCAGCATGTACAGTGAAACAATCCTTTAGCTGACAGAAAAACCTTAGATATAGATCTTGCCTAGGCTTCTTAAGTACTGTGCTATACCTACAAGGTTTGCAATATGGTACTTGTATTTACCTAGTTGTATTTACCTATTTGTGATATACAGGAAATGGGCTACGCTCATGGGGTACCTTCTCAGTTTCTCAATACGTCAAATTTTGCTTTGAACCTACTTAAGTTTTTAGACTGGACGATCTCTTTGTCCAGGCTATTCCACAGGTCTATGCATCTACTGTATATGGAAAGCGATATTTCTTGATATCCTTCAAGCAGCTTGGCTTTTTCAGTTTCATTCTGTGTCCTCTTGTTACTCTCCTAACCTGTACAAACAGATCTTCTCTGTCAATTTTAACTGCTCCCATCATGGCCCTGAACACTGCATGACAGATCTGGCAGGCTTGGGACCATCTTGGTTGCTGTTCTTTGCATTCTCTCGATCTATTTTATATCTTACTTTCTGTGAGGGGACCACACTACAGCTGCATATACCAGCCTGGGGTGGATCATGGCCACTATCAGTTTTTTCATCATCTCCTCACCCATGTAATGAAATGCTACTCTTACGTTAGTCAAGAGTTTATATGTCTCTCTGTCTTGTTAATGTGTTTTTCAGGTAACAAACTATCCTGGACCAGGTCTCCCAAATCTTCCTCTTCTCTCGCTTTTGTGATTGGTTCATTACCCATCAAATAATTCAGTGATGGCCACTTGGTACTTTTACCCACTTCAAATATTTTACATTTTTTTGCATTGAGTTTCATTTCCCACATCAGCTTAAAGCATGAATCCTTTCCAGGTCCTCCTACACCACTTTAAAGTCTTCCTCAACTTCTACTTTCCTCAAGATCTTTCTGTCTGAAGAGTTCACACACGTTGCAAGAATGTTGGGCAAAACCACCACCAGGCCACTGTTTTGATTGCTGTAGGTTGGGATGTCGTAGAGGCAGTCATGATTGCCCAGGTCGCATAAACCACAGTGCAGCGACGCGGAGCAATAACAGATTTCACCCACCCAGTCCAAATGCCAGGCAGACCGCCAACCAAACAAAGTTCCCCCATCAGTCTATTTGACTAACCACAGGCATAACATCGCCCACGATAAGCGTCAGCGTGAATAATAAAGTAGCGGAAGCTGTAGTTGATACAGGGAGTGGTTACACCTTACTTAAAGAGGCCACCGTGAAGCGGTTAGGAACAGAAATAAACACGAGGAGAAATCCACCGAGATTACAGGGAGTCACAGGAGTGCCGCTCCGTATCCTGGGTATGGTCAAAGTAGAGATCAGAGTGGGAGATGAGAAAGTTCATCAACAGTGGTGTCCAGTCGTCCCGAACGCCAACTTGACTACTGAAATGTTGTTGGGACGTGATGTCCTCGGACAATCTCCGTTGATCTGGAATGGTGCGCAACGAGCGCTGATGTGGGGAGGGGCCCCGTACGTCGTAAACTATGTTCTGCGGCGGAAAGGAAAAGTTGAGCGAGTCCAGGCCACACCTATCAGGGCCGTCAGGAACCCTCAACAGTTGAAACAGATTAATCTCTTAACAGTAGAGAGACTCACCCCATATCGAACCAGATTCATGGCCGTGCCAGTCAGTGAGGAGCCTAAAACCACTTTACTGTTCTACCCAGAAGCTCGTTTCAGTCAAAATAGTCACCCTTACATATTACAAGTGAATTCAGAGGGTTTAGTCTATTTACCCCTCAATAATGGAGCTAAACAAGATAAACTGTTTCGGAAAGGTACCATTCTAGGCTCATATGAAATTATTGACGACCCTCCTGAAAGTACAGTCAGCCCAGTTACCAAAATTCATAATGACCTGATCCCTACCAGTGATCGAACTGATGAAAGCGGAACTCATGTTCAACGACTCCAAAAGCTAACTGACAAACAGACATGCCCTCACTTAGCTTTAGCTCAACAAGAAGAACTAGCTAACGTAATTCTGCAACACGATCCCCTTTTCATTTTGGAAAAAGGAGAACTAGGAACCATCAGCGGTCCCCCCGTTCACATTAAAGTAGCAGACCCACAGCCCAGCCGTGGACCGATCTATCGATATCCTGAACAAGCTAAACAGGTGATCGCTGAAATGTTGCAAGACATGGAAGAGAGAGAAATTATTGAAAGATCAACAGCTGCCTGGTTATCTCCTATTGTATTAGTTAACAAACCGGACGGCAGCAAGCGAATGTGTTTAGATTATCGCCACGTGAATCAACATCTACCCACGGATATCTATCCACTGCCCAGACTAGAAGAATTAGTTGAGCAGGCTGCAGGTCATAATTACTATGTGACTCTTGATATGCATGGCATATTTTCAAATCATGTTGGACAAGGAGAGCTGTGATTTAACCACGTTCAGTGATGGAGTCACCCTTTACAGATTTAGGCGCTTACCATTCGGACTAAAATATTCACCAGCCATATTTTCCCGACGAATGCAAGACATTATTACTTCATTGTTGAAACAAGGCTGGGTAAAGAATTATTTGGACGATTTAATGATTTGGGCAGATGACTTCCCCATGTTGTTGAGTCGCTTACAGCAACTATTCACTTTACTGACACAGAATGGGGCCAAGCTAAATTTAAGCAAATGTACTTTGGATTAAAAGAAGTAACCTTTCTTGGCCATAAAATCTCAGCGGCCGGGAGTAAACTGGACCCAAAAAACATAGAGACTATCAACAAAATGAAAAGACCCACAAAAGTCAAAGAAGTCCAGAGATTCCTTGGGATATGTGGGTTCTACTGAAAACACGTACCTTTGTTCGCAAAAATAGCAGCTCCCCTTACTAACTTAACAAGATCCGGAGTAGCGTTCGAATGGTCAGACGAGTGCCAATCTGCGTTTGTTCAATTGAAGTCGTGTTTAGTGAATGCGCCAGTATTGGTAAGAGCCAGCGCGACTTGACCATTCATTGTAACCACCGATGCGAGCAACACCCATATTGGTGGCGTATTGAGCCAGGTACAACCAAACAACTCCAACTTACCTATTGGTTACTTCTCCAAAAAGCTCAATCCCTGCGAGAGAAAATATTCCGCAACTGACAAAGATGCATTGGCAGTGTTTCTCACATGCTGCAACTTCCACCATTACTTGTGGGGGTCTCACTTTACTATCTTGACAGACCATCAACCACTTACCAGGATTTTTAAGCGAAAAACAAAATCCCCACGTATGAACTGATGGATTCTCGAAATGCGCGAGTACGACTACAACGTGCAATATGTCGAGGGTAAATATAATGTAGTTGCCGATCAGCTTTCTAGACCTGTCAGAGTGATATTCCACCAGTCAGAAACCAACTGGCTTGAATTTAGCCGAGACGAAGTGTGAAATAAGCAGCAAGAAGAACCCATGTGGGATGAGTTAGCTAAGTACTTGCGTAGTGAGATGCTTCCTACTAAAAGACTACCGAAAGCCATGTTGAGCCAGTTTGCACTGATTGACGAACTATTATATTTTGCTCATGAAACAAATGGTGGTAGCATCCAATATTGCTTGGTGATTCCTGTCATTAACAAAAGAAGCTATAAAACACGCTCATGAAATCTTAGGACATCTAGGTAAAAAAAAAAAAAAACATCAAAAAGGCAGAAGAGCTATTCTATTGGCCAAATCTAAAAGTAGATGTATGCGAGTATGTGAAACAGTGTCCCACTTGTCAAAGATTCAAAGGTGAAACTGGGTTACAGCAACCTTGGAAAGGTTTCCCACCTGTAGGTAAACCACTGGAACGTATCGGGATCGACTTGACCGATATGGTTGCTGGAGCTCAGGGCTACCGATATGTCCTTACTGTGATAAATCACTACAGTAGGTTTGTGAAATATTATCCACTCAGAGACAAACATACACAACACATCATACACTGTCTTGGGCAATATTTCACCGACTTTGGGACACCACGAGGTATCGTCCTGGACAACGGCGGAGAGTTCACGAGTGGAGAATTCAAGAAATTCTGCCGGAGGAACCAGGTGGACTTGTTCTACATCACCCCTTATCATCCCCAGGGAAATTCCACCACCGAAAGGATGCATAGGACTATGAAAAGTATCCTAGCATCCCTCTGCAAAAGGCACCCCTTGCGTTGGCCTCAGCTGCTCCAGTCGTGCCAAACTGTCATAAATCAAGTGGTGGACTCGAGCACGGGACAACAGCCCTATTATGCCTTCTCACGCCATCCCCCCTCGCCTCATTGGTACCTTATTGCCTTCCGTGGACGCAGAGGAGGACAACCTAGGGATAGCACACACCCTTATTAAGAACACCCACCAGAAGATGACCAGGCGATACCGGGAGGTGGCCAACAGGCGAAGGAGAGCGCAGAAGGTTGGGGTCAATAGCTTGGTGTGGGCGAAAAAAGAAACCATACAGCCGGGTACCTGTAGGAAACTGAATGCCAAATGGGACGGCCCATATAAAGTGACCGAAGTGCTGCTAGGTGGAAGTGTTTATATCACTGAAAATGTATTTAGTGGCAAAAGATTACAAAGGGCTGCTGAAAAGGTAAAACCATATTACGGTACTGAGGAATGGCTCTTAGAACCGTTGCAGCAGGAACTCGTCCTGGAGCCCGAAGATGAGCGATTACCACCGCAAGTGGGGAATGACCCTCAGAGGCTCATAGAGGAGTGTTAAACAGAGAAGTAGAGATAAGTGCATGAGACGAATGTTGTGAAACATAACTGCTTGAGGTTGTGTTCCGGGTGGACTCATCCCCGAGGAGAGGGTGTAAAAAGAAAAAAAAAAAAAAGAGAGAAAAGTGTTCCGGTTGGAACCGGGAAGTGCCTTACTTCGAGAGGAGTGATCAATCCCCTCACCTTACAGTTAGCACGGTTTGTGAGGTAGTGGAGTCTTCAGGACAGAATGAGCGCTCACCTTCTTGCGGGCGGAATGCTGGAAACAAAAGAACCGAGTGAATGCGAATGCGAATGGAAGAGTGGAAGGAAGCGCCCTCATGGTGATCTCACTCTCGAGAGACCCTGTCAAGCTCAGGTGAACGACAAGCTATTCTCCAAAACCTGAGGCCGACTGGGGCATAAATTCCCTCATCACATCAAGTGTAAGGAGTGATCATACCTCCTAATAAAGTGAGTAAGCGACCTTCCGAGGTAGGCATCAGGTATTTAATGTGGACCGACAGGTGCCACTGATTGTGGGGAGAAAAAATGTTCCAATTCAAAGTGTTAATAGCAGTTATAGGAGTAACAACATTCCATCCATGCACATGTCATAGATGACTGACTTGGGTAAAATTTGTTTTCCGAATGTGGGAGCCGTGTAGTGCCATAAATTTAGTATTCATGTATATGTTTAAAGGTACTGTAATTTCTAAGTTAGATAGATAATCTGAATACTAGTCTATAAGGCTCCTGTCCTAAGTAGTAGTTCATGTGTTAATGATCGATGTAGGGATAACTTTATTTTTATATGTATACATCTCTGTATCTATGCATAGGTAGTGTAACTGTAAGTGTTGAGCTATGGGAGTTCATCCATCTGGTAGAGTAACAAATAACAGATGTGAGAAACGTCCCCCCCCGTGCTTGTGCGTCGTTGCCAGGCGAAAGTTTAAACCTTAAACAGAATAATAATGGGTATGCAATTCTTTCCATATTATTGTTGTGAAATGCTTACTAATGAAGCTGCTAGAATCCAAATACTGTATGTGAAATTAATAGTCAAAAAAGGCCGAGATCATGTAATTTGTGAGGACCAAATAGTCCCGCTTGCCTTAGCCGTCACTAGATGGCATAAGCTACCCCAAACTCAAGGCGGGATGGCAGTAAATTCAGTATTTAAATGTACAGTAGTAAGGATTGAATCTCAAAATTTTCCCCAATTCAATCAAAAGTCCTAACGTCATGTGTACACTACTATATAAAGAGTGAAGAGAATTAAAACCCACCATATCGCAAAAACACAGTCTCATTTGATCTAGGAGTAGCGTCCTTACGTGCCCGACAATGCCACATTCGCTACTCAGACATGGTGGTTAACAGACGTTGATTCAAGTGAGTGGTACACATTCCTCTTTTCTCCCCCCTTCCTTGTTTAATCCTTACTTGTCGTGAACCATATGAAGTAATGTTGTTAAAAGCTTAACGTAGACATTCGCTACCCGGACATGGTGGACAACAGACGTTGATTCAGTTCACAGACACCGTGACGTTGGGGTGTGCACGAGGCCATCTTGTGATATTGCCCATAGACTTGTACACACACACTTACACTACCCATGAATAGTTTATAAACTGAATGTAGTAGAAATTGTATTATGAACCAATCAGGTGAACCTTTTTTTTTTTAGTAGATAAGGTACAGAATTTTGAAAGTTAATGTAATCATGTAACGGAAAGGCGAATTCAAACTCATCAACCGTTTTCTTTCTCTTCTATTAATAGGTTAGGAATATTGGGAGCGTTGAAGGGAACTTAGTGCTTGTAAGAAAAATGTGATTTTTTAGTTGTTCCTCGAGGCTAAACAAGCCCGAGTGATTATGAATTATTGGTGATTATGAATTATTTGTGATTATGAATTATTAGTGATTGTGAATTATTAGTAAATATCCTACACACACCTTCCACGTCTCCCATCTGTGGTGTGTGGAAGGAAGAGAAGACGGAGGTGGGTGCAAGGAACAGCGTGGTGGACTGAAGAGGTGAAACAGGCTGTGGCACAAAAGAAGAAAGCATACAATGAATGGATGAGAAATAGGGGCGTGGAAGAAGTTGAGAGGCCGAAGAGAGAGTTATATGTAGAAAGAAAGAGAGAGGTGAAAAGATTAGTAAGAGAGAGTAAGAAGACAGTGGATGAGGAATTTGGAATGAAATTGAGTGTAAAGTGGAGGGACTGTAAGAAAATGTTCTGGAAAGAGGTGAAAAGAGTAAGGGAGGGTGGAAGTGAAGTTAGCAGGGGAGTGAAAGATAAAAATAGTAGATTACTAGTGGAGAAGGGAGAAAAAGTGAGCAGATGGAGAGAACACTTTAAGGAATTGTTGAACGTATAGGATGGAAGTACATAATGTGAGTATAAGTGGCTGGGGAATGGCTGGGAGGAGGGAGGTGAGAAGACAGGAAGAAATCAATAGAATAGAAGTTGTGGAAGCAATGAAGAAAGTTAAATTGGGGAAAGCCCCAGGAATTGATGGAGTGTGTGGTGAAATGCTGAAGCATGGGGGAGAGATAGTAGTAGAATGGATGTGGAAGATGTGCAGATTGGCCTGGGAGGAAGGTAGAGTCCCAGAGGATTGGAAGTCAGGTATAATTGTTCCCTTGTACAAAGGAAAAGGGGAAAAAGAAGTGTGTGGTAATCATAGGGGCATTTGTCTTCTTAGTATAATAGGAAAAGTGTATGGTAGGATACTTATTGACAGAGTTAGAGAAAGAACAGATAAATTAGTTGGAGAAGAACAGGGAGGCTTTAGGAAGGGAAGAGGTTGTGTAGATCAGATATTCATTCTTAGATCTTTAGTGGAAAAGTTTCTAGAGAAGGGAAAGAAGTTGTATGCGGCTTTCATGGATTTGGAGAAAGCATATGACAGGGTGGATAGACAAGGATTGTTGAAAGCGTTAAGAATATACTAAGTAGATGGGAAGTTGCTGAATGCTGTGAAGAGTATGTACGATGGTGCGAAGGCTGCAGTGCGTGTGGATGGTGAACTAAGTGAATTTTTCTCTTTGAAAGTTGGGTTGAAACAGGGATGTGTCATGTCTCCATGGTTGTTCAATCTGTACATGGATGGGGTAATAAAAGAGGTACAAGGTAGGGTAGTGGATGTTGGAGTGGCCCTGGTGAGAGAGGATAGTGTTTGGAAACTCCCTGTACTGTTGTTTGCAGATGATACTGTGTTGTTGAGTGAAGATGAAGGGGAGCTGCAAGGCTTGGTGGATGAGTTTGGGACAGTGTGTAAGAAACGGAATCTAAAGGTGAATGTAGGGAAGAGTAAAGTTATGGTCTTTGAGAGAGGTGAAGTCAGTGAATGTACAGCGAGGTTGGATGGTGAGGAATTGGAAAATGTGAGTACGTTTAAGTAATTGGGTAGTGTGATGAGTAAGGATGGAAATTTGGAGGGTGAAGTGCTTGAAAGGGTACAGCAGGGAAGAAAGGTTGCTGGTTCTTTGAAAGCAGTGATAAGAAACAGGGAAGTGAGCATGGAAGTGAAAAAGTTACTACATGACAGTATTGTGATACCATCTCTAATGTATGAAAGTGAAGCTTGGACGTTGTTGGAAGGACACAAGTCAAGAGTGAGAGCAGTGGAAATGAGTTATTTAAGAGGAGCCTGTGGAGTCACATGGAAAGACAGGCTGACAAATGAGGATATAAAGAAGCGTTGTGGTGTTGATGTGGATGTGATAGGAAGCGTTATGAGGAACACACTGAGGTGGTTTGGCCATGTGGAGAGGATGGAGGGTGAAAGACTGACGAAGAGAGTGTACGTGAGTGAGGTGGAGGGGGGGAAGAGGGAGGGGAAGGCTGAGGATGAGATGGAGGGATGGGGTGGAGAGGTATATGAGAGAAGGGGGTGTGAGTTGGGAGCAGGGGAGTGAAATGGCGGGGGACAGGGCGACTTGGAGGCGATTTGTTTGTGGCCACCCAAAACGGGATTGAGGCGTCTGACAATAGATAGATAGATAGAATTATTAGTGATTATGAATTAATAGTGATTATGAATTATTAATGGTTATGAATTATTAGTGAATTGTGTGATGAGTTTTTACTGCCCAGACGAAACAGAACAAGAGTGATTATTTATTTTTGGTTCTAGGCTATGCCAGCCCGAAAAGACAATTCATGCCAATAAATGTCCCAGTCTTGAGGCTATTGACGAGCCCAAGAATAACCGATAATAAAGAGTGTGGTATGATGACCTCAGAAATCACTGTTGAATATTCAAATTGTTTCGCTTGGTAAAAGTATTGTATGACTTTTGCCCAAACTATGGCTTAATTTACAACCCTTTTACATATGATTAAAGGTCATGTAATTCAAAAATGTCTGTTGATTAACAAGTATAGAATTATTAAAGTAAAGTATACGTAACTTTGATACCCAACCAAGGGAATTATGTCCTCTCAAGCATAACTCATTCCCCTTTCAGTTCAAGATTCCTCCGCTTTGGGAACGACTAACACATGTGGTACTGACTTACTCTCGACTCGGCCAAAACTACAAACGCTACCAAAACTATCTGTTAAACAATTAACCTTTATCATTCAAAGTCGAAGTGCTTCCCCCCCCCCTTTGTTTTTACTGAGGTGAATATTTTATCAGTCATTGAGGGGAGACTAAGTTGAGTACCATTTGTATTATCAACGAGTAAGTTAAACAGAACCAACAACAGTGGGAAATCCAATTTCCGACCATTACACTGGTGTCAACCGGTGGGATAAAATTCCTGGCATTACGCCTGTCTGTAAAGCTCGTCTCTTGGCTCTACATTCCCTATCATTATCTGGAAGTCAATGACCACATGATCACTTTTTCCTATAGGACAGAAATATTTTAATACTTCTATTACATCGGATTCTTTGGTAAGCAATAAGTCTAATCTTGCTGGTGTGTCCTCACCTCAGAACCTTGTCTCTTCTTTGACTCACTGCGTCATCACATTATTCATTATTATACTGTATTTAATAATATAGTGCCCCACAAATCTTCGCTGCCTCCTGAGTCCCATTCCTCTCAGTTCACCTCTTTACAGTTAAAGTTACCCACCAAAATTATATTGTTGCTTTTCTCAATTATTTTTTGTAAATAGCTAGCCATATCTGACAACATCTCCTGGTATTCATCATCATTCCATGTTCTCATCTTAGGTGGAACATACACTACCGCCGTATCTCTCTTGCCATTCTCTCCAGTTTCTAATTTCATACATATCACTTCAGCCCTGCCTTCTCCCATTTCCACGGTATCTACATTTATGTTGTTCTTCACTGCTATCATCACTCCTCCTCCCATTTTTTCTTTTCTGTCTCTTCTCCACAGTTTGTATTTACAATCTCCCAAATGAACATCAATATCTTCTCTTAATATGGTCTCTACAGAGCACATGACATCAGGTTCATGTTCCCTCAAGAAATCGTTAATTTCAAGCTTTGCAGATATTAAACCATCAACATTAGTATTTACCACCTTCAAATTATTTTTGGTGTTTTTTATACCCTCTTCTCTCCTTCCCTCCATCGGTACCACTTCCTCAACTTCTGATCTTTCACAGCCATCCCCCTTAGTTTCCTTCACTTCTATTTCCTCACATACCACTTCCTTACTTTCATATCCATCACTATCCAAAAAAAAAGTATTACATTCTTCCTCTGTCCTCTTATCATTGTTTTCCATTATTTGTTCCTTCAATGATTTTAAAACTCTTTCCTCTTCATTCAAATCTTTTCTTATTATAATATTTTGCATCCCTCCCTCTCTGCTTAGTTTCCAGGTCACTTTAAGTATATCATTTATTGTACTCTCTGATGACAACTTGACTCTCATTGGTCTTGTTTCCCCTTTCTTATAAGGCCCTATCCTCCTTACTTCCTCAATTTCTTTTTTCTACTTGTCTCCTTCGGGATCAATCTTCCCTAATTTTCTTCTCACCAGGTTCGTGTCTCTCTCGAGTCTCACGGATCTAACCTTTTCTTCCTCCTCCCTGTTTCCAAATGTTACCACACATCTGTTCCTGTCTACAGTTTCTCTCACTATTTTCTCTTTTTTCTTCAGTATTTTCACTACATTTTCTTCCATTTTATCTTGTTCATTTCCCTTTCTTCCTGAATGATTTCCCTTAATCCTTTAACAGCGGGCTTGATTTGCTTTTACTTGCGGCACCCGCGGGCATATTCGCGCTCCGACAGACTCTCTAAAAATATTTGCCAAAAATGATTTATTAGTCCTAGAATATTAAAATCATATATGATTATGGCACATACCTTCAGCTTTCTCCTGGGGTGTTTGTTGAGCCTTCGTCGAGTACCGTAGGACTTGTGGAGACCTCTGAAGTTGGGTAACGAAGTCTCCACTTTACACTTCCCGACAACCCGTAATATGATTACCACAGCCTGATATTATCACTAGAAACACTATTCTACGACTCTCAAATAGTTTGGAATCCATATTCCCTCCCAAAAAAAACACTGTGAAAGCAATGAAAATTACGAGGGCGTATGACCTTCCCACTTGTGCTAGTTCACCGCTGGAGTTGTCATTTATTATTCATAAAAACACTCACAGTTTATGTTTCTATTACTATATAACACTTATATATATCTACAGTCTTTATCCATAATTTTCCTTCAGTAGTATTAGTTTATTGTCACTGTAGGCATTCAATTTCTTTCAGTAAAATACGTAGCATTCACTTTCTCGTCCTGTATACTAGCATTGAGAGTGAATGTCACTTTCACCTTCACTCTCATAACTCATAGTATTCGAACATGCTAGAGTGAAACTTTCACTTTCATTACTCCTAGTATATATACTCGTATTCTTATAATACTACTCATTTACATTTCTATTTACATTCTCTATTTTATTTACATTATTTACATTTCTATTTTATTTACACTGTGTTATGCACTGTCACTTGAAGTAACTTATAAAACTATTTTTCACTGTTCACTTATATTTACATTCATTGCATTCACTTGCTGTTTACACATTATTTACAATTCCACTTGCACTGTTTTACTCAACTGAAAGATCGTAGTCACTCTCTTTCAATTGTCAGCCCTTTACCTCTTTCCACATGAGGTTTACTAGGGGGTAAAGGTCACAGGACCCTTTGCATGGGGCTAAAAAGCGGCGGAAGTTAGCAGGAGCAAACAGACGTACCTTCACTTTGGAAGATGACAGTGAACTGATAGGGGTGGGCCAGGCTGGCCTACCTAGGGAAATGCATTACTGCCAACGTCAGCCTCTTGACAGCTGCTAATATATAGCAGTGAAATGATTGGCAGGAAATCTAGACAATACATTATAAATTAGGTAGTTCCAGGTGAATGTAAATATCACTTAGGCTTCTCCCTGCCCTCCTTATATATATTTTTAGTACGAGAATAGATTATACGGCATATTTCAAGGGGAGATAAACAGCGAAAAATAGCGAACGGGCGCACATGAGGTGTTGTCAGGTGATAATTAGCCAATTCCAGGTGTATGGCAATCTCACTTACCTTATTTCTTTTTGGTATATATTATTTGGTATAAGAATAGGGCATAGGGCTTATTTCTATGGATGAAATCAGTGGAAAATTCCAGGGAAGATTTACTTAGCGTAGCACGGCTGGGCAGGCGAGAGGAGAGGGTAATGGAGGGAAGGTAGGGAGGGGAGTCAAGAATGGGGAGAAATGGCTAAATTGTCAACAATGGATGGGAGTACAGATGAGATTAGGAGTGCTGACAAGTGTTGAACATTGGCAGTACTGATAGATGATAGAAGCTACCACTTGAAAGCCCGGGCGAATTCAAAATAACACAGAATCACAAAAGTGACGCCCTGCGGTATGATCCCTTGCTCCCCAGCGTCACGAAAGTGACGCCCCGCGGTTAAGGGGTTAAGCTGACCACTTCTTTCTGCTCTTCTTCCACATGTGCCCACTGTGCCTTATGCTCTTCTAATACACTACTCACCTTCTACATTTTATTACTACTCTCTTCTAGTTTTCTCCTCAATTCGATATTTTCACGCTTCAAATTCCTGATCTCCTCGTTCGCCGTCTCGTTGGACTGGATCAGACTCTGTAGTAATCTCAGTATTTTCAGACATGTCCTTTAACACTAAATTCTCCACTTTCTTTTCAAGTTCAATAATCCTCATAATCAATGTTTTAACCAAATCCATGACATTATTATTACTATTAAATCCGGGAAATTAGAGTCCCACAATGTTTACATTAACGGCCATGTTTAAGATTGGTTACAGTACCAAAAACAGCTGTTAACGACAATACTACAAACATTCATGTATACTCTCTGCCAATAAAGCTTTATATTTTTGGTTGTCTATATTAACTTACAGTATTTTAAACTTAAAACAAGACTATAGGAGACAGGACAAACATAATTCCTGAAAACTACTTAAGGTTTGCAGCGGTGGCTGGGAGCAATCGAGATACGTCCGTTCGCTCTGGCTGACAGTGCGTGTGTGCGTGTGTGCGTGTGTTCTTACCTAATTGTTCTTACCTAATTGTATCTTTACAGGAATGAGTCAAGCTCGTACTGTCCCGTGTCTTAAACCATATTTATCGTACATATCCTTAAATTTGTGAATTGTTTTGGCACACACTATTTCATTCGGTAGTGCATTCCATTGATCAATTGCTCTGTTTGGGAAACTGAATTTCCTTACGTCTTTATCACCTCTCTTCTTATGCAGTTTTTTGCAGTGTCCTCTTGCTGATGCTTCTCCGTATGTTAAGTAATCATTTATGTCTATTTTCTTCTTCCATGATATGCACTTATATAGCATTATCATGTCACCTCTTTTCCGTCTCTCCTATAGGGTTGGTAGATTCAGTTTATTTAGTCTTTCTTCGTAGCTTAGGTCCTTTAAGCTTGGTATCCATCTTGTAGCGGCCCTTTGAACTTTTTCAATCTTGTCTATATGCTTTTTGAGATGAGGACTCCAGACTACTGATGCATATTCCAGGGTTGGTCTAATGAATGATGTTATTATCCTTCTTAGCATGTCTTCATTTATGTATGTGAATGCTATTCTCATATTTGCAAGCAGTGTATACATGTTCCGTACCTTCTCGCTGATGTGGTCAGCCGGAGATAGTCTGTTATTGATAATCACACCTAGGTCTTTCTCTCTTTCTGATGTGTATAGGGTTTTATTTCCTAACTTATAATCCCAATCAGATCTTTTTCCACTTTTACCAAACTTGATTACATGACACTTGTCCACATTGAATTCCATTTGCCATGTATTACTCCATTCATGAAGTTTATTTCATTCTTCTTGTAGCTCTTTACAAGAGTCTGTGTTAGTAATTCTCCTTTGCATTTTTGCATCATCTGCAAACATGTTCAGATAGCTCTCATTTCCAGTGTTACTGTTTATATCATTTATATACACTAAAAACATGATTGGTGCCAGCACTGAACCCTGTGGTACTCCACTAGTCACTTCTTTCCATGATGAGTAGTTTCCTCTTAGTACTGAACTCATTTCTCTTTTTATGAGAAAATCTTGCATCCAACAAAACAGTTTGCCTCGAATTCCTCCTTGATGGTACAGTTTCCATAAAAGTCTTTGGTGTGGTACTGTGTCAAAAGCTTTCTTGAAATCTAAATAGATACTGTCCACCCATCCTTCCCTTTCCTGTATTGTGTTTGTTACTCTGTCATAGTAGCTCAACAGATTAGTAACACATGATTTTCCTTTTCTGAAACCAAATTGTCTTTCTGTTATCATACTGTGTTCTTCTAGATGATTTACCCAAGTTTTTCTTATAAACTTTTCTAATACCTTGCTTACAACACTGGTCAGTGATACTGGTCGGTAGTTGAGTGGATTTTGTCTATTTCCTTTCTTGAATAAGGGGACAATATTTGCTTTTTTCCAAATATCAGGTAGTTTACCTTGACTCAAGGATTTCTTGAAAATTAAAAATAATGGTTTACTTAACTCCTTTGCACATTCTCGTAATACCCAACATGAAATTTCATCAGGACCACTTGCTCTTCCTCTGTCTAATCTACTTAACTCCTCCTGTATTACTTTTTCGGCTATTTGTATATCTGGTAGTATGTGTGGACATGCGTGTTCCACATAGTCCCTCTCAAAATTTTTTTCTTCTGTAAAAACTAATTGGAAATTCTTATTTAGTGCTTCACAGACATCTTTCTCTTGTGTATAAGTGATTCCCTCGTCCGTAATTGATTGTATTATATCTTTTACTTTGGTTTTGCTTCTGATATAGCTGTAAAACAGCTTTGGTTGATCACTACTTTTATTTATTATATCCTCCTCAAACTGTTTTTGGGTTTCCCTCCTTATTCTTGTATAGTCGTTTCTTGCCTGTTTGTAATTATTATACGCCCTTTCACTATTGTGTCTTCTGTATCTATTCCACAACAAATCTCTTCTTTCTTTTGATTTTTTACATTCTGCACTGAAACATTTCTGTATTTTCTTATCCGCTTCTTTGTGCTGTGGGATGTACTTCTGGACTCCTATTTCATAAAATTCACAGAATTTTATATATACAGCATTTAAATCTTGTCCTCTAAGCTCATTTTCCCAATCAACTTCTAAGAAATACTTCTTTAGGTCTTGATAATTTCCCTGTTTATAGTTTAGGCTCTTTTTGTAACTGTCATTGCTGTTTACTATATCATATGCTATCCTGAAGTTATAATTTATTACTGCATGATCGCTTTTGCCGAGTGGAGGGTGATATATTAAACTGTCAATATCATTTTCTTGCCTAGTAAATATTAGATCTAGCACTGAAGGTACATCAAGTCCTCTTTTTCTGGTGGTTTCCCTCACATGTTGCGTTAGGAAAAACTCTTGTACGAGATCCAGGAGCTTTTGGTCCCAACAGCTTTCTTGGCTAATTATATCTAGAGTATTCCAATTTATATTTGTATTGAAATCCCCAGTTAGTATAATTCTTTCTGATTTCACTTCCATTTTATGTAGTAATGATCTTATACTCTGAATTGTACTCTCTGCCAGGTCCTCATATTTGTCTCTTTCCCATGTGTTTGATCTGGGTGGCATGTACAAATTGGCTACAATTACTTTACCTTCAGATGTGTTGATCTCTACTGCAATCAGTTCTACTTGTGATGGTATATCTAGTTTAATTTCCTTGACTTTTAGATTATTCTTAGTTAATATTATAATTCCTCCTCTTATTTTTAAATTTCTGTCTCTTCTCCATATATTGTATTCCTCTAAGTTTAGTATGTCATTGGATATCCTTGGTGTTAATTTTGTTTCAGTTAGGCATATTATTTGTGGTTCATTTTCTCTGACATAATCATTCATCTCTATTAACCCCTACACCGCGGGCTTGTTTACCAATTACTTGCGTGTGCCGCGGGGTTATTTGGGCTCCGACAGACTCTCAAAAAATATTTGCCAAAAATCAGTTATTAGTCCTAGAATAATAAAATTGCATATGCTTATGGCACATACCTTCAGCTTTCTCCTGGAATGATTGCTGAACCTTCGTCGGTTACCGTAGGACTTGTGGAGACCTCTGAAGTAGGGTAACGAAGTCTCCACTTTACACTTCCCAACAACCCGTAATATGATTACCACAGCCAGATACAAACACTATAAACACTATTCTACAATTTTCAAGTAGTTTGGGATCCATACTAAAAAAAAAAAACACTGTGAAAGCAATAGAAATTACGAGCGCGTCTAATCGTCGCACTGGCACTAGTTCGCTCATGGTAGTCTGTCATTTATTATTCATAAAACCCCTCACACTTTATATTTCTATTACTATATAACACTTATATATATCTACAGTCTTTATCCATAAGTTTCCTTCAGTAGTATTAGTTTATTGTCACTGTAGGGATTCAATTTCTTTCAGTAAAATACGTAGCATTCACTTTCTCGTCCTGTATACTGGCATTGAGAGTGAATGTCACTTTCATCTTCACTCTCATAACTCATAGCATTCAGACATGCTAGAGTGAAACTTTCACTTTCATTACTCCTAGGGTATATACTCGTATTCTTATAATACTACTCATTTACATTTCTATTTACGTTCTCTATTTTATTTACGTTATTTACATTTCTATTTTATTTACAGTGTTATGCACTGTCACTTGAAATAACTTATAAAACTATTTTCCATTGTTCACGTATATTTACATTCATTACTTTCACTTGCTGTTTACACATTATTTACACATTATTTACAATTCCACTTGCACTGTTTTACTCAATAGAAAGATTGTAGTCACTCTTTTATCAATTGTCAGCCCTTTACCTCTTTCCACACGAGGTTTAGTAGGTTGTAAAGGTCACAGAGCCATTTGCATGGGGGTGAAAAAAGGCCTTGAAGTCAGCAAGATGAAACATACGTCCTCTCACTTCGGAAGATGAGACTACACTGATAACGCAGTTGCCAGGCCAGCTAGCCTAGAGGCCTGCTTTAGGGGTTATTCAGAGTTACCAATATTACTTCTTGAAACAGCTAAGTCTAGCACTGATATGATTGGCAGGAAATCTAGACAATACATTATAAATTTGGTAGTTCCAGGTGAATGTAAATATCATTTAGGGTTCTCCCTTCCCTCCTTACAGGTATATTTATTACGAAAATAGATTAGAGGCCTACTTAGGAGATATATAATCAGAGCTGCCAATGTTAAATCTTGAAACAGCTTTGTGTAGCACTGATATGATTGGCAGGAAATCTAGACAATACATTATAAATTAGGTAGTTCCAGGTGAATGTAAATATCACTTAGGCTTCTCCCTTCTCTCCTTACATGTATATTTATTACGAAAATAGATTATACGGCATATTTCAAGGGGAAAAAAACAGCGAAAATTAGCGAACGAGTGCACGTGAGGTGTTGTCAGGTGATAATTAGCCAATTCCAGGTGTATGGCACTCTCACTTACCTGATTTCTTTCTTGTATATATTATTTGGTATAAGAATACGACATAGGGCTTATTTCAATGGATGAAATCAGTGAAAAATTCCAGGGAAGATTTACTTAGCGTAGCATGGCCGGGCAGGCGAGAGGATAGGGTAATGGAGGGGGGGTAGGGAGGGGAGTCAAGAATGGGGAGAAATGGCTAAATTGTCAACAATGGATGGGAGTACAGATGAGATTAGGAGTGCTGACTAGTGTTGGACATTGTCAGTACTGATAGATGATACAAGCCCCCACTTGAAAGCCCGGGTGAATTCAAAATAACACAGAATCACAAAAGCGACGCCCCGCGGTATGATCCCTTGCTCCCAAGCGTCACGAAAGTGACGCCCCGCGGTTAAGGGGTTAATTTTGATACCATTCCATCCACATTTGAGTACATCAACTTTATCATCTTGTTTATATACTTGTCATGACATGGTTCTACTACCTTCCTCCTTTTTATTCCCTCCTGTTTGTGTACCACTTTCATACCTGCAATCCTATTACTTTGTAAAAAATTTCTTCTTCTCCTCTTCCGATCTTCCCTCATTTTTTGTTTTTGCTTCCTCCCTCTTCTCTTTCAGTAATTCCAGTTCCTCTTGTGTTAGGCATCTTTTTATCCATACATTTTTGAACTCCTCTTTTTCCATAAGATTCTTTGCATTTTTTAGTATCTCTTCCACAGTGTTTACACTCTGGAAAGTCACCTTTAGAGGTCTTGTCTTGCTTTCTCGTATTTCCCTAACCTTTTGTGTTCCTCTATGTCTTTACTACAGATTTCCTCTGATACTTCTTTCAGTAAGCTCATTACATTTGCCATCTCCTTTTTGTCTCTTGTGATCTTGTTTTTTATTTCTTCCTCTTCTATACCAGTGATTACTATAGATTTGTTTATCTCTACTGAATCTGACTAACTTTGGATTGTTTTGGATTATTCTTTTCACTTCCTTTTTAATGCTTTTTTCTCCACCCTTGTTTCTAAGTCTTTCTTTACTTTCACCATTTCAGCATATGTGGTTTCTACATCATTTTTGTAGCTTTGCACAGCTTCATTCACCTGTGTTATCTTCTCCTCAATATCACTGCTCTGGTCCATAAGACTGCTTACTTGCCTAATTGTCTCTGTGTCATTTTTGAACTCTTCCATAACACTCTCGTGATTGACTACTGTACTTGCCATTTCACTCACTTTCTTCCTAAGCGTACTCAATTCCACTGTTAGTTCACTGATGGTTGTGTCTTTCTTATTGGCCTCCCTTCCTAGTTTTTCTATCTCTTCCTTTTGCAAGTGCATTTGCTTCTTTATTTCATTAATTTCATTTTTGAAAGCCATTTCTAGTTTGTGTACACGTTCAACCAGTCTATTGTGAGTCTCCACTTCAACCAGTTCTTGGTAGAAATCATCATTTTGCTTTTTACTTTTATCCCTTTTCTTTTCCAAATTTGTTTGACTAAAGTCTATCTATCTATCTATCTATAGCCCGACGCCCTAATCCCGCAAAGGGTGGCCGCAGACAAAACGCCTCCAAGTCACTCTGTCACCCACCATTTGACTCCCCTCCCCCCAACTCACCCCCCCTCCCTCATATACCTCTCAACTCCATCCCTCCACCTCATCCTCGGTCTACCCCTCCCTCTCCCTCCCTCCACCTCACCCACATACACCCTCTTAGTCAGTCTTTCACTCTCCATCCTCTCCACATGTCCAAACCACCTCAGTGTATTTCTCCTAATCTTTTCAACCACATCCACATCTACCCCACAACGTTCCTTCACTTCTTCATTCGTCAACCTGTCCCTCCATGTCACTCCACATGCTCCTCTCAAGTAACTCATTTCCACTGCTCTCACTCTTGACTTGTTCCCCTCTTGCAAGGTCCACGCCTCACTTCCATACGTCAGGGTAGGGATCACAATACCATCATGCAGAGACTTCTTAACTTCCATACTCACTTCCCTATTTCTCATCACTGCTTTCAGCATGCCTACAACCTTCCTTCCCTGCTGTACCCTTTCACGCACTTCATCCCCCAAAGTTCCATCCTTACTCATCACACTACCCAAGTACTTGAATGCACTCACATTCTCCATATCCTCACCATCCAACCTCACTGCACACTCTGTGACTTCATTCCTCTCAAACACCATAACTTTACTTTTGTTTACATTAACTTTCAGCTTCCTCCTCCTACACACTGTCCCAAATTCATTCACCAAACCTTGCAACTCCCATTCATCTTCACTCAATAATACTGTATCATCAGCAAACAGCAACACCGGAAGCTTCCAAATCTCACCCTCATTCGTTAGGGCCACCCCCACATCCACTGCCCTACCTTGACTAAAGTAGGTATCCATTTTACAATACTAAAATAACAGAGTATGTACTTACAGAGTATGTACACTTTCCCCATGTTGCTGTAGTCTAAACAAGTCTTGTTTAAACTTATTTTTTTTTTTCCTTTTAATAATGAAAAATCATTTAGTCTAACCTGGTACAGAGCCTGACTCATACAAAGATACTAATTTAGGTAATGCCACTGGCCGTGTTGTTTCGGTACGGAGCGCCGATGTCGGACGTCTGCCTTGGATGACTCCCTGTGTGTGTGTGTGTGTGTGTATTTACCTATTTACCTATTTGTATTTACCTATTTGTAGTATACATGAATTGAGCAATGCTCGTGTTGTCCTGTCTCCATATCCACATTTATCAAGTCTACCTTTACACACATGAATGTTTTTCTCATGCACCACCTCTTTGTCTAAGTCGTTCCAAATATTTAAGAATATACCTAATTGTGATATACACGGAATGTACTATGCTCGTGGGTTTCCGTCGCTGTTTCTCAATAAGTCGAATTTAACTTTAAACTCGTTTATGTTTTTAGACTGGACGATCTCTTTGTCCAGGCTATTCCATAAGTCTATACTTCTGTAAGGAAAGCTATATTTCTTGATATCCTTCAAGCAGCTTGACTTTTTCAATTTCATTCCATGTCCTCTTGTTGCTCTCTTATCCCATACAAACAGATCTTCTTTGTCAATTTTATCTACTCCCACCATGGTCCTGAACACCGCAATCATGTCTCCCCTCTTTCTCCTTTCCTCTAACGAAGGCAAATCCAGTTTTTCCAGCCTCTCTCTGTATGACAGGTCTGTCAGACTGGGGACCATCTTGGTTGCTGTTCTTTGTATTCTCTCAATCTTGTTTATATCTTTCTTTTTGTGTGGGGACCACACTACCGCTGCATATTCTAACCTGGGGCGGATCATGGCCACTATCAATTTTTTCATCATTTCCTCATCCATATAATGAAATGCTACTCTTATGTTAGTCAAGAGCTTATAAGTCTCTCCAACTATCTTGTTAATGTGCTTTTCTGGTGACAAACTATCTTGGACCAGCACTCCCAAATCTTTCTCTTCTCTCCTTTTTGTGATTAATTCATTACCCAAAAAATAATTCAGTGATGGTCTCCTGGTACTTTTACCCATTTCCAATATTTTACATTTCTTTACATTAAATTTCATTTCCCACGTCCGGCTCCAATTGTGTATCCTATCCAAATCCTCCTGCAGTATTTTACAATCCTCCTCAACCTCTATCTTCCTCAAGATCTTTACATCATCAGCAAACAGACTCGCATAACTGTTCACTCCATCTACCATATCATTTACATAAATCAGGAACATTACTGGCGCCAACACTGAGCCTTGAGGGACTCCACTTGTTACTTCCCTCCATCCAGACATCTTTTCCTTTATTACTGTCCTCATTTGTCTGTCTCTCAAAAAGTCTCTCATCCATTCCAGAAGTTTCCCCTTTAGTCCTCCTATATATTCTAGTTTCCACATTAGTCTCTTATGAGGTACCTTGTCAAAGGCCTTCTCTAAGTCTAAGTACACACAATCCACCCAACCATCTCTCTCCTGTACCACATCAATCGCTCTTGAGTAAAAGCTCAACAAGTTTGAAACACATGACCTTCCACTTCTGAATCCAAACTGACATTCAGCCAAAATATTCATCTCTTCCAGATATTTTATCCATCTGTCTTTCAGGATTCTCTCACACAATTTTGCGACCATGCTGGTTAGAGACACTGGTCTATAATTCAGGGGTTCTTCCCTGTTTCCTCCCTTGTAAACTGGTACCACATTTGCCCTCTTCCATTCTTTTGGCACTTTCCCCTCTTCGAGTGAGCATACAATTAAGCTGTGAATTTTATCCACCAGTTGTTCTCTGCATTCCTTCAGTACCCAATTAGAAATTCCACACTATCGTGTGTGTGTGTGTGTGTGTGTGTGTGTGTGTGTGTGTGTGTGTGTGTGTGTGTGTGTGTGTGTGTGTGTGTGTGTGTGTGTGTGTGTGTGTGTGTGTGTGTGTGTGTGACAGTGCGGTGCGGTGATGCCAACCCAGCTCGCTAATGAATCATCCTTCTGATTACATTATAGCGTGCTGGGCTTTCATCAGAACTGTATGCTTGTATGTTTCAGATGGATGCTGTGTGACCAAACCAACTTCGGAAACAGATTGTGAATTAATAATGAAAGTACGACACTGACAAACAATCTTCATGATCACATGAAAAAAGTTTTCCTTGAGAATTCGACTCATGAATAATAGCAAAGAAAACTTTATGTAAGCAACACTAAAAATGAAAAAAGGTGTAATTTTGTGTGATAAACAATATGCATTCCTCTTCTAGTGTCATTTTCACTGTAGTTATCAGTACACTGCAAAAAAGCTTACATCTGTGTCACCATCATCCGACATGTTGACTTTCCAGCTGGCTGAGCTGAAAATTTAGTTAAATGACTTAAATCTGCCCTTCACATTATTACTGTCATAAGCTGCCAACAGGGAAAAATACACTGAGCTTAATCTGTATATGTTTCTTTATATGCAAAGTAAAATAAGTAACCATAATACTTCGCACAAACCTAAAGGATCGCTAAATAATGCACACACACACACACTCGTCACCAGGCTTACCACGCAACTGACAACCTCGAGACAGACTGGCATAATGTTTACTATATAGATATTTCATTTTCACTGGTTAGCTGAGAAACATGTCCAACTTAGGCAGCCAACTATAATTTAGTATCCTGGTCGGTAAAATTCTGAGGATCACAGCTTCCCACTTTATCCAAGGTAGGATTTTTAAAGTGCTCAGTATATCTCGATCCACACACAAACTGAAATGTGACATATACATTAATAGCGTACGCCACTGTCTTCTTTACTCTAAGATATAAGGTTGCCAGTACTGATGTTAGACTTGCCACGGTCAAGTATTACACAATTAGAGGCTGAAAATTTTAACGAATTTTGGTAAAGCATCAGAATGGCAGTTTAATTTGAGCCATAAAATTTGGGAAATTTGCATAGAAAAATTTCAGATAAGAAATATTCATAATATTTCCCCACCTCTATCTCCAACCTAGAAACTTGTAGTAAAAAAAATATACTGGCTTCTGAAAAAGTGGGGGCGTATGCCCCTTATGCTTGCCCCCTGCATCCAGGCCTGGCCTACTATACAGAGGTAAAGCAGACTTAAGAGAATGGCATTAAAGAGGCTTAAAAGAATAAAAAAAAGTGGGAAGAAACTCACCATGACTGACTCCGATTTACCTATTAAAAACCAGCTATGTCTCCAACTAGACATAAATATGATTCCTAAGGGCATAACCTACAGAGGTAAAGCAGACAAAAGACAACTGCTCTTGTTAACCCTGGTCTGTCTGGCTTAACAAACCCATCAACTGTAGATAAGAAACTGCCTCTGCAGGGCCTTCCCGTACAGTTAACCAATGTTCTCGTGAGGTGGACAGCGAGGTGCAGAGAAGTGTGAGGAGGTTTGGTTCCTGGATGCAAGCTTTATATAAGACATAAGACAGTAATAACACTGAGGTTTAAATGAGTACTGAACAGGGAAAAAACTGACTGCAAGGGCTGTTTCAACTGTCAGGGACAGTGGATGAAAAGCAAGACCCACATTTGACATTATTTCTCCGCAGACAAAACACTTCTGGTACCACGTTTTCTTCATTATTCATTTAATGCTGTCACACACTGAAAATCCTTGCACAGGGAGCCCACGCATAAGGAGAGGTTACTGTACACAGGGTAGATGCATATGAATATGCAGGCAGAGGGGAATGATCTCATATCAAAGCCAGAATGATTTTGATTTAGCAGAGAAAGGATGTTTGGGAATTAGTAACATAAGAAGTGGAAGAAGATGGTGTACAGGATTGTCTAAGTACATGACTAGTACACAAGGAAGGACATTTAAAGACAAAGGATGAGAGGGTTGCCCTAACTGGATAAATTACAGAAGAAACAAAACAAAACAAAGCAGTTTGGCTTTATGCCACGCAATGGACCACTGATGCCACATTCATTGAGTGATAGCTTCAGGAAAATTATACAGGAAAGAAAAGGGAACTATACTTTGTTTTCATTAATTTGGAGAAGGCCTTTGACAGAGTCCCTAGAGAAATGGTGAGGTGGGCAATGAGAAAGCCTGGGATCGAGGAGTGACTGGTGTTACATAGCCTATAATTTCATCATCCTTTGTGTAATTCTAACGTACAGTGTGCTGCCTGTTTGATCACGAGCGTGTTCTGCCTCAGTCCCCCCCTTCTACCGTTATAGTAGAGTAAGTCGTCCTTTCTGTTGTTCACAGCGGGATTGTCAACTCTTTGTCCCCATGGCTTCATTTGCGCGTCCTTCTTACAAGTTGTATCAAGCTCTGCTGGCCCCTATATAATGAGCTCAGTCTCTGCATTATTGCCACTTAGATCTACTCCTCATTTTGCTCACATCTCTGTCCTCCTCTGTACAGTTATTATTACTGTGAGTTTCTCGGGAAGTCTCCAACCATCTAGCAGCTGTGTGTAATTTGAGTATAACTGTTGTTGCATTTTTTCTTGTACTGTGTAGCATAAGGTTAATTCTTGGGCCTAGTAAGGTTTTTGTAATTTATGTAAGTTTTACTATCAGCCATCATTAATAATATTTTGTATCTGTAATAATATATCTGGCATTCACTGAGTATTATCTGGTATCTCATTTTAACAGGGCTGACTTAGATAAATTTACTCTTGCTAATTTCGTGCTAATAGAGGCTATTGCAGTTAACCATATATTTAACCTGTTTTTTGCCATTACATTATCCTTATGAGTCCTGAATGTTTTGTTGTTAGTTTAAGCACTAAACTTTAACTTGTAATTTTACCTAACTCTTTTATTTTGAACCTGGAACGTTACGGGACAGTAGTGATTTTTAGCATTCTCACTTAAAGTGTACATTATCTTTCTCTGTTCCGTAACACTGGTTAGGGTCGTTATGGCCATGTATGTAGGTGCTCACACCCAGGTAAGGGTGAATGGAGATCTGAGTGATGAGTTTTCCGTGAATGCTGATGTGCATCAGTGGTCAGTCTTGAGCCCCTTGTTGTTTATCATGGTACTTGATGCCCTCTCACGTTACTTCAGAAATGGACTCTCATGGGAAATGTTGTATGCTGATGATTTGGTTTTGGTTGCAGAGAATGAAAGGGAGGCAGAGGTAAGATTTAGGAAGTGGAGAGATGGTGCAGGGCACAAGGGCTTAAGAGGAAATGAAGATAAAACAAAAGTGATGATATCTAGGGCTGGTGGCAGTAATGTCAAAGAAGAGTGAGAGTGGCCATGTTCAATTTGCCACAAGGGTGTGGGAAGTAATTCCATCTTGTGCGGTGTTTTTGAAAGTGGGTACATAAGAGCTGTAGTGGTATTAGAGGTAGACTGCAAGATAATGCTGATTTCACGTGTGTCGTTTGTTGGGGAGGGCTTGCGGATATTGCTAGGTTGAAAGGATTGAACTTGCTTGTGAGTCTGAGTGTGTGGAAGAGTTTTGTTATTTACGAGACATGTTATGAGCTGGAGGTGGGGCTGGAGCTAGCTCTGTGGCTAGAGTGGGGTGTGGTTGGAAGAAATTCAGGAAGCTGTTGCCTATCCTGATATTGAGAGGGCTCTCCCTCTGTGCTAGGGGATTTTTGTATGTGACATGTGTTGGGAGTATAATGCTGCATGGTAGTGAGACCTGGGCAGTAATGAAAGAGGATATTCGCAGGATCACATGTACAGGAATGGAAATGTTTAGGTGGATGTGCCGTGAGTCCCTGAGTGTGAGGCCTGGTGGTCTAGGTTTACTATAGAAGAGTTGAGAAGTATGAGATTGGAGTGTATTGGTGTTGTGATGAGGAGAGGTAGATTGAGATGGTTTGGGCATGTGAAGAGGACGGCGGATGATAAGTGGGTGCAGAAAGTAAGACATGTTAATGTTGGGAGTAGGGTAGTGAGAGGTAGACCAAAAAAGACCTGGGATGGGGCCACTGAGTGTGACCTCTGGGTTCAGGGACTAAATAGGGAAGCTTCTAGAGATCAAGCAGCATGAAGAGCCACCACTAGGTGACCAAGGCCGACGCATGCAGGCATGTTGGAGCCTTCAAAAACAAAAATGAAAATGAAAGCAGTGTTGATGTGAGCAAAAGATGACAAGAAAATGAAGAAGACTTACTCTAAGAGTGAGGGCAAGACTGATACGTGAACACTTGTCATATGCCTCCTGTAGAGATGCCTGTGCAGCAGCTGCTGCTGCAACACTGGCTGTCGCCAGTGCTTCTTTTGCTGCCTGGAACTTGTCTACCCAGTTCTGGTGGAGATGGAATGAATGCGAGAAATATTAGTATTATACATTACAGTGGCTTTACTTTTACTGCAGTACCTTTTGAAAATCAGCGACTATACAGAGCGGCATGAATTACAAACCATACTAACTGAGGGGCATCAGTTTATGGCTATGAGGAATGGTCACTGTCAGACTATTATCTCTTGTACATCCACTAAAAATTATCTGACATCCTTTAGGTATGATTTATTATGACACATGGACCAAGGACTCCCAATTATCACCAATACCAAATGAACTTGCTTGCACTTCTATGAATAATTTCAAAGCTCATCACACTCAAGAGTGCTGGATAATTTTTTAGTGGGTGTACAAATCAAAGCAGGGACATCCATGATACAGACATACACTAAGAATAATTTTATATCCTAAAAGAAAGTGGCAGCTACCACTAGCTCTCTAGCTTTTGTACACAATACAGTACTCCTGACCTATTAGCAACAAATAACTTGGGGAATAATCAGATTTCACTGTAATGAATATACAACACTGCAGTCCAATGACAAAAGAACATTTTTAGTCAAATTTTAAAAGAAATTCTGACTGCATTCAAATACAGAAAAATACAACAATATGACTCTTAGCAGTTGAACAACACTTGATATATCACTAGCTCAGCACTGACCAGGACATCACTGACAAATTTGTTGAGGAAGACGATACGTGCACAGCCAAATGTAAGGGAAATGCTGGTGTCGACATGACTCATATCCAGGTACTGCTCCTCCTGTGTGGCTGCTCCATACAATCCCACCTTTGCTTCCCATGCCTCTGCTTCCACCACCTCTACAATCTGACCACAATAGCATGGTGTGTTAGATCTAGTCATTGTTCCAAAAATTGTAATAAAAGAATGGAGTGTTCTTGTTGCAAAAATTAATGAATATGGTGATTCATGTTTCATTATATTTAATAACCTCTTTAGACCAAACTCTTTTTCCATCTATCTAGCTGTCTGTCATCCAATTCTCTTAAGGTTTCACACAGGTAAGGGCACAGGGTTAAGCTACTTAGTCCAGACATCAGAAAGAGAAAAGAAGGGTGCGAAAACACTCTGAGTGGTTAGCAAAAAATCGTATATCATTTGAATATATAGCAAGAGCTGCCTGTAGTTTAAGCAAGAGGACAGCAGTCATCTGGGGAATCGACGTAAGCTGAGTCATTTTGTTAGCTACGGAGGCCACCCATCATTGACTCCCTTATGTACTAATGCCTTCAGGTGACTCTACAACAAAACAAGCCAAGTGGTTTCTTGTAATCCATTAATCATTTACAATGTGGGGGATAACCTTATAACAAAATTATGCCTGGCGGTGTAGTGAGATAAAGTGTTCCAACTAGACAAGGTCCACAAGGGTTTACATCCAAGGAATGGTTGGGGTTTATTATTGGTCACATAAAGCCAATTAAAGGTGTGCGAAGCTGGTCACCCTCACCCCTCTATATTCCTGATGAGGTAGAAAAGAACTGGACGATCGATGATGGATGGATGTAAAGGTTTCTGCGTTTTGAATAGTTTATTTATCTATAAGTTTTTACCGTTCTGAATGAAGAAAGGTATTGTAATCCCCCATTTATCCATTTCTGTGCAACTGGCATGTGTCATTATCTGTCAGAGCAGAAAATCTGGCTGAATTAAAGCAACCTCTGTCTTTGTACTATCAGTCAGTGAGCATGGAAACCAAATTTTTCAGTCCACCTGCTGCCTCCAGTGGTCTCTACAACACCCCCATGCCACCAACATTTCTGCCAAAACAAAATGCAGAGTATGTGTTGTGGGTTGGACCAGCCAATCTCAGTCACAGATAGTAAGCCATCCAGTGTTAACATGATTTGTTTGGCATAGAATGTGTGACTTTTGTTGCCTTACTTATATCCTATACCTGCTTGCTTCAGCCTTGTTCTTATACTGATGATTCCTGTGTTGTTGTTGTTGTTTATCAACTCCAGTTTGTCTGGACAAGCAAATCCATCAACTGCGGGTGGTAACTGCCACTGCAGAGCCATCTTGTGCAGGGGATTACCTTCTGGCTGACAGCATCTTACCACAGAGAGGTGCAGGGAATAGTTTGATGATTCTGTTCCTGAATGGCCATCACTTTTGCATCTCACAACCCAGTTAACTGGGGCACCATATCAGGCTCCCCTTCACTCCCTAACTTGGTTACATCCTAAAGCATTTTTTTCTTGCTCCTCATTTCATCCCACATCTCTGACCTCACAGTTCCAGCTAGCTTAGTTACTACACCTAAACACCCAGCACGTGTTCTTCCTTGCAGTGAAAGTGTTAAAACACTGGAAACAGTAAAGCATAGTTTGGGTACTTATTACAAACAAGAGGAGAGTCACATTTATACACTCATAAAATGTGAGTTGTATGCATTTATCTGTATAGGCTCTTTCTTGGAAAGTGATTAAAACTCTAAAGAGGTTATTAATCAGGTAGCAAACAGAATTAAAGAGTTTTTGCATTCATTGCAATAAGTGTGAACAGAGTTTTGTGACTGACTTTTATTATGACCTGATGGACTCAAGGTTAGAAAGTTTGCCATGTGACGAGTTTACATGATGATATAAGAAGTTAGGTTATGAAAACTGTGAGTTCAGTTACTGTGGCTAATGTTTTTACAGAAATATGAGTATACTTTGCCTGGGTGACCTGTTTATTATTCAGGGCTACTGAACTCATGTTTAAAACTGACGTTTTAGACTAACTGCAAAATTGGTGTGACAATAGGCAATGGTCATTCATGGGACAATTAGGATGGAGAGTTATAAGTTTTTGCCAAGCAGGTATTGAAGGCTTTCAATGTAAGGCTTAGTGGTAATCCTAGGTGGTTAAAATCTGAGGGGGTCTTGATGGCAAAGCCTCTAGGTTATGTTATGCTACGATGCTTCAATGCATCCAGCTGGCATAATTGTGTGTATACACTCTGCCATGAGCATCTACTTATAGATAATAACTGATCATATACTAACTGATCATTATATAATGGTATATTTTTCAGGAAAATAAGGGGTTCCCAGAACCTAATGCCCTATTTTACATGTAAACATATGACTTATCACCAAGAACCTGATTTGGCACAAAGTTTTATAGGGTTATACTCTCAATAGAGGGATTGGGGGAGTACATTTCATCAGCCCTTGGACTAGCTTCTGACCATACCCCTTGCTGAACTTTTTCAGCATTTCAGTAACATAGAGAGTAGGCCAGCAAACTTTCCTATACAATTTCCTCCATCAACACCAAACTATATGCACAATACACACCACGCTTCCAATTCCAAACTCTGCAAAAATGGCATCTCAAAGGCCAACCTCAGAGTCCAGGGAGGGGGGGGGGGTGCTATCCTGTCATTCTCTAAATATATCAGTACTGTGTACTTATCCTCTAATTCTACTGAACATGAAAAATTCTTTGACTACCTTACTTCTAAAATGGAGCACATCCTATCAATTTCTCCTTTCCCTGAAATCCCAATTCCAGGTGATTTCAATGTTCACCACCACCTATGGCTATCCTCTACTTTCACTGATCTATCTTGTGATCAAGCCTACACGTTTTCCATCCTTAATGACCTACAGCAGCTTGTACAGAACCCTATCCGAATCCCTGACTGCCTTGGTGAGAGTTCCGACATACCTGACCTCTTCCTTACAAATAATCATTCTGCTTAAGCTGTTATTCTGTTGTACACATTGTGGTCCTCCAATCACAAACTTATCACTTTAACCTGTCCTATCACTCCAGGTAGGCTTGTGGACCCTCCTAAGAAACAGCAGCTCTGGCACTTTGGACTTGCTGATTGGGAGACCCTCCAGCAGTACCTCTTTGATCTTCCCTGGAATGATTATTGTTTTCATGGCCGACAGCCATCCGAGTGTGCCTCATGCATTACGGAGGTTATTCTCTCGGGCATGGTAGCATACATTCCTTTTTTTTTTTTTTCCCTATGACTAATGCAAAAGAAAACCTTGATTTAATCACGTTTGTTCTAATGCTGTTCACAACAAGGAGAAGGCCTTCAAAAGGTGCTGGGACCAACCCACCTCTGAATTCCATCTCTTTTATGTCTCTGCCTGGAATTGCACTGTCTGCTCTTTGCTCTGTTAAAAATAATTTCATTCATACTAAATGATCTGAAGTCTCTGACTCAAATAATTCCCACTCATTCTGGCACCTTCCCAAAAACCTTCCTGCCAGCTTTACTTCATTATTCTTCCCACCTCTCTTCCACTCTGAAGGCTCTGTAGCTATTCTTCTACTGATAAAGCAGAACAATTTACTCAGACTTTCTCCTCCAGTTCCAACTTTGATGATTCTGGTGCAGTTCTATCACTTCCCCCCTCTGACTTCCTCATGGCTGACATTAAAGATTCTTCAACTGATGAGTCTTCTGCCATCGTTGACCACAATATTAACACGGCATTTGGGCCTGATGGGGTCCCTCCTCTTGTCCTCAAGAGCTGTGCCTCTGTGCTCACATCCTGCCATGGTAAACTCTTTCACCTTTGTCTGTCAACTTGAACCTTTCCTTCTTGCTGGAAGTTTGCTCTCATTCAGCCTGTTCCAAAGAAGGGTGACTATTTCCAGCCCTCCAACTATCAGCCAACTCCATTACCATCCTGTATTTCAAGTCTTTAAATCTATTCTTAACAAAAAAAATTTTAAAGCACCCTTCCTATCATAACCTTCTTTCCAATCATCAGTATGGGTTCTGCAAGAGAAGTTCCACTAGCAACCTTCTCATCTACATTTCAGACTCCTGATCATCCTCTTTTCAAGACTATGGCTAAAGCTTTGCCATTGTACTTGACATCTCAAAGACTTTCAGTCAAGTCTGGCATAAATCTTCAATTTCTAAACTGCCTTCTTATGAGTTCTATTCCTTTATCTGTGCCTTATTCTCTAGTTTTCTTTCTGGTTGTTCTGTAACTGCTGTTGCAGATGGCCACTGTTCTCCTGGGGCTGTCAAAAGTAGTGTTCCTCAGGGCTCTGTCCTATCACCAACTCTCTTCCTTCTATTCATCAGTGACTCTCTATGCTGTACATTTAACCCTAAACACTCATACGCTGATGACTCCACCCTTTACCTTTCCACCCGCTTCCTGCAGCATCCATCTCAGCAGTTATTTCAACAAACAAGGGATGTAGCTTTGGCACTCTTAGGTTCAACTTCAAGTCTTGGTTTTGAACCCAATCCCAGGTTTAAACCCTGGATTACAGCATAATCCCAGATCACAGATATTCAGAACGAGGTTTTGAGTCACTCTGGCACTTCATCTGAGGTTTGGTCGATCTGCAGTTCAAATCACATCATGGGGGTGGCTTGACGGGAGATCAAGTATGGAAAGTGTCAACATGAATACAAGATTATTCTTTCCAAACATTTCTACAGACTGAAGAGTTTATGGAAAAGAAACTATTGGGTGACATGCAAGATAATTTCAAACTTCCTTGTCCCCTGTACATTCTGAAAGCTGTGCAAACCAAACAGCTGCCTATTATTACTGTAACTTACTTCTCTTTCATAGAACTTTGTCAGTTGTGCAAATATTCGGGTCTTAGGCGTTATTTTATATCTATTGTGTTTTGAAATCCAGTATAGCACAAGAATCTAAACTGTTCACCAGTAGTTTACTGCATTTTGAACCTCAGTTTAACATTTTTCTAGATTTCTGTCTGGCAACACTGCGTGATTACTCAACTTTGGCTGCCTCAGGCTAGCACTTCTTCAGTCACATGCTGGGCAAGGGAAGGGGAGAGATTGCCATACCTCTGTATCACAAAACTGTTATCTGTCTTGTAATAGAATATACAGTAGCTGTAGCCAAGCTGTAGGTAATAGTGAGTAGATCTGTGAGGAGATAACTTCAGTTCACTTGTAATCGATGACGGGAGAAGATAAGAGATGCATATTGGGTTGATTGTAGTTTTATTGTCTTCAAAAGGAAAAGCTCAAGATTTTATACAAAGTTTGTCTCACAAGCATGTCTTGAGGTGAGAGCGGTTTCATGCCAGCTAATTTCTCTCCCAGCTCCTCTCACTGGACCCCCCTTCTCGCTCTCTCCGCTCCAGTCTCCTAATTCCATCTGACCTCTCCTCCTCTTTCTTTCCGTATATAAGAACTTCCATCACGTGGGCTACACTGTTGTCGAAATGTTCTAGAAGTGTGTGTGTGTGTGTGTGTGTGTGTGTGTGTGTGTGTGTGTGTGTGTGTGTGTGTGTGTGTGTGTGTGTGTGTGTGTGTGAATGAGAGGCCAATGAATTTTTTTAAAAATGGCTTTCAGTTTTTGGCTATTTTCTCAAAAACCACAAATCGTATCACAACCAGATTTGTCTCTTTAGAAAGCTGATGAAATTCTCTATCAAATCTTCAAATAACATTTTCTTGTATGATGGAAAGCATTATAATAGTGATGTTGGGATGTGAAATTAACGTGGTGAATTGTTTACTCACGGCCGTCTAATGTTGTTTTATTCGTGTTTTCCTGTTTTTTTTTTTTTTTGGTGCTTATCAACTAGAACAAACATCGATGAACAAGATGATATAAGTTTCATGGCAGTATATTGATGTTTGGGTGGTGAAAATAAGGCAAGCATACGTGTTATTTGTTGCACAAGGGCAGCCAGGTCGGGCAGCCTCGCAGAAAAAATCGTGTGCCGGAAAACTTACCGAAACTTATCGTGTGCGCGAGGGTTAACTGGAGATTTCAATACAAATATATTTTGGAAAACTCTATATGTAAGAAGTCATGAAAGCTGCTGAGACCAAAAGTTTCTGGATCTTGTGAAGGAGTTTTTCCTAACACAACATGTGAAGGAAAACACCAGAAAAAGAGGATTTGATCTATCAGTACTAGATCTTATATCTACTAGGCCAGAAAATGATGTAGACAATATAATGTATCATCCACCATTCAGCAAAAGCGACCATGCAGTATTACATTGCAATTTCAGGATTGCATATGACACAGCTAACAGTAATGGGTTACAAAAAGAGCCTAAACTACAAAAAGGGCAACTTTCATGACCTAAAGAAGTATTTCTTAGAAACAGATTGAGAAAAGGAGCTTGGAGGACATTATATAAATGTAATATATAGAAAATTCTATGAACTTTATGAAACAGGAGTCCAGAATTACCAGTGGTGGGCAGCACAAACGAAGAAGGACCTTGCGCAAGTGCAAAGCGCAATCCACAGTTCACTACCTTGCGCAAGCGCAAATGAGCAATCTGACAAATATTTAGCTTGCGTAATGTCGCAAAGCGCAGGCGCAAACGATTTGCATATATTTTTGGGAATTACTGAAAAATATTGAGATATTTAAATAAAACAGCATACCTACTTACTTTTATTTATTATTATTATTTTCTACTATTTGTAATCTGCGCAAGTGCGCAATCTAATATTTGGCTTGTACAATGTCGCAAAGCACTAGTGCAAATCATTTCCATATATTTGTGGGAATTACTGTAAAATATATTTTGGTATAATTAAATAAATTACTAAATTAGCAACCTGCCCACCACCCGCGGTGACTGAGGTACAGCAGGTCATTGTCTGGGAAAAACAGCCTATATTTACCAAGGCACTGGCAAAGATCACGTGATTACTGTATCATCAATCTCTCTCCCTCTCTCTCTCTCTCTCCGACAGAGGAGGGAGGGAATGGAGAATAAGAGAGAGAGGAGGGAAGGAATGGAGAATAAGAGAGAGAAGAGGGACGAAGTTTATGCCTTATCTCCTCACTCAAAGGGACGCTCCTTTGCCATTCCAGCGTATTTATTCTCTCTCTCTCTCTCTCAGAATAATGCTCTTTATCTCTCTCTCTCTCTTGTCTTGTCAAGACAATTTATTTAATAATTCAATATAGATATACAATAGCATATGTAATTCGTTACAAAAAATAAAAAATTATGAAATGTATTTATTCTCTCTCTCTCTCTCTCAGAATAATGCTCTTTATCTCTCTCTCTCTTGGTATTTATTCTCTCTCTCTCTCTCTCTCTCTCTCAGAATAATGCTCTTTATCTCTCTCTCTCTCTCTCTCTCAGAATAATGCTCTTTATCTCTCTCTCTCTCTCTCTCTCTCTCTCTCTCAGAATAATGCTCTTTATCTCTCTCTCTCTCTCTCGGTATTTATTCTCTCTCTCTCTCTCTCTCTCTCTCTCTCTCTCTCAGAATAATGCTCTTTATCTCTCTCTCTCTCTCTTGGTATTTATTCTCTCTCTCTCTCTCTCTCTCTCTCTCTCTCAGAATAATGCTCTTTATCTCTCTCTCTCTCTCTCTTGTCTTGTCAAGACAATTTATTTAATTCAATATAGATATACAATAGCATATGTAATTTGTTAAAAAAATTTAAAAAAATCATGAAAACAGAGTATTTAAATCAATTAACCACAGCCTAATAAATTATTAGGCTGTGGTTATTTGATTTAAATAAATTATTAGGCTGTGGATATTTGATTTAAATAATATGTTTTAATGGTTTTTGTAAGGAATTGCATATGCTAATCTTAATAAACAATGTATATTTATTACCATTTACTAATAACAATAATTTAAAAATGTTAAAAATACATTATCTGTTGAAGCATATTAATGCTACTACCCCCTTCCCTCCCGACTCCCCCCACCAAGCACCAACCCATCCTCGCGACAAGCCCCAGCCTCCCCCATCCCTTGTACAGCCATTCGGGAAGATCCCACCACGTGTCCCCTGGAAGACCACATGTCCCTTGGACTGCGCAGTGCGCAATCCACAGGGCAGGTGCGCAAACGCAAATTTAGTTGTGCAAGCGCAACTAAGTTTGCGCTTGCGCACCTGCCTTTTCATGTGCGCCAGTGCAAAGTTGCGCATGGTTTTGTGCAGTGCGCAATGCGCAAACTATATCACCGGAGTGCAAGGGTGCGCAATTGTGCTTTGCGCAAGTGTTTGCGCACCTGCCCAGCACTGAAAATTACATCCCACAGCAAAAACGAGCAGAAATGAAAATAAAGAAATGATTTAATACAGAATGCAGTAAATCAAGAGAAAAAAGGAACTTGTTGTGGAACAGATACAGGAGACACAATAGTGAGAGGCCATATAGCAATTATAAACAGACATGAAATGATTATACAAGGATAATGAGAGAAACCCAAAGACAGTTTGAGGTAGACATCATCATCATCATGATCCGGACCTCCTTTCCCACCCAAGGTAGGGTGAGGAGTAGCAATGTCCAGACAGCCCAAATCTGCCCAATCCAATGGGCCACACTACCACTCACTCATCATTCAAGCCCCCGGAATCCTGGCTCTATTGGATATGCCAAAAAGCATTCACCACATTTTGTAGCTTCACATAAAAGTATCCGAATGAGTTAATCCAGACACTGCCACATTAAAAAGGGATGTCAAATCCCTGATCATGCACTTCTCCTCACAACATTCATCCAGCCCACTCAATCTCTTGTCAGGTCCCTAGCCTCACCGACTTCCAAACCTCTCTTCCTCACACACTCATCCACTATACTTCTCCACCTTTTCTTTCACCTACCTCAGTTCCTCCCTCCTTCAAATTCACTCTGATATACCTTTTTTACCACTCTATTGTTATTCATTCTCTACACATGACCATACCATCTCAGCACACTCTCTCTGATTCTGGTGTCCACCGGCTTCCTCACTCCACATCTTTAACGAATCACATTATTTCATATCCTATACACCCTCTGTACTCCACACACAATCCTCAGCAGTCCCATCTCCATTCCTGCTACTCCTGGCTTTTCATTTTCATGCCACACCATAGTCTCACATCCATATGTTAAAGTTGGAAATAACACTCCTTCATGTAAGCCTCGTGCAGCTGCAACACTCAAACCTCTGTTTCTTATCAAGGCCTTCAACGCATCAGCAGCTATTCTTACTTGTGTCACTCTATTTTCAACTTCTTTTTCACATTCTCCTCTCTTTTCTATCACTGTACCCAGATATTTGAACTCTCTCACCAATTCCAGTCTCTCTCCATTCACTGTAACATCGCACTGGGAGTCACTTTCCCTCTCAATAACCATCACTATACTCTTTTCTACATTTACTCTCAAGGCACAATGCTCACAGACATAGCAAAACTCTGCACTAGCCTACCAAGTTCTTGTCCGGTACTTAAAGGCAGTACTGCATCATCAACGTAAAACAAATTTGAGATTTTCCATCCATCATCATTCATTACCAACGCCATCCCTCTCTCCAGTACTCGTGTTTTTACTTCTCTCATCACCTCAACCATATATATATTGAACAACCATGGGGACGTCACACAACCTTGTTATTGAACAACCATGGGGACGTCACACATACCTACACCGATCGTGAACCATTCGCTTAGATGCCCATTAACCGTTATACATGCTTCACTACCATCCTAAATACTCTTGATGGCACCTAGCAGCTTACCATCTACCCAGTACGTATGCAAAACTTTCCACAATCCTTCTCTGTCCATTTTGTTGTATGCTTTTTCCTGATCCATGAATGCCACAAACACCTTACAGACCTTCTCACAAGCCTTCTCTGCTATCTGTCTCACTGCAAATATTTGATCCACACATCCTCTGCCACTCCTAAGGCCACCCTGTTCATCACTCACTAGGACTTCTGATATCTCTCTTACTTTTTCTATAATAATTCTTCCACATACCTTTCCTACCATACCCAATAAACTTATGCCATGATAATTCTTGCACTCACTTTGCTCACCTTTATTTTTGTACAGGGGTATAATAACAGTCTTGCCAATCTGCAAGCATAGTTTCACCCATCCATGCCTTCTGATCTATCTCCAACAAGCACTTCATTCCACTCTCTCCACTACACTTATGCATCTCTGCATACACCTCATCAACCCCAGCTGCTTTCCCATTTTTCAGATGCTTCACATCACTCCACCTGTGCGAGTGTCACGTCTCCTGGCACGGCATTCCTTCTCTGCACACCCACAAAACCAATCGTGTTTACAGCTGGTCTGCTCTCTCTATTCCCATTCATCAGGCTTTCAAAATACTCTTTCCATCTGGCCCTCATTTAACCCCCATGGGTTAATAATCTACCACCTACATCCTTCACATCATCACAATTCTTTCTGATTTCACTTCTACATTTTCACACCTCTTTCCAAAATAACTTCCTATTTTCAGAGTGGTCTGCATTCATTTTTCTTCCTAGATCATCATTTACCTCCTTAGATCATCATTTACCTCCTCCTTTTTCCTCTTCATTAGTCTCTTTACGTGCTTCTTATTCTCAATTTTTTCAGCTCTTATTTCAAGTGAACCCCGGTCCTGTAATCACTTTAGCCACTTCTTCCCCTTTTCCTCCACCACTCTCTTAACCTCCTCATCCCACCATGTCGTACCTTTCTTCTTTGTTGTTACTCTTGCCACACGACATACCACTTTAGCATTCCTAACTAACCAACCCCTATAAGCATTCCACAGGCTGTCCAGTTCCATTTCATTCCAATTCACTGATTCCAACTCCTCCTCTACTTTGGTCCTGTAACCATCTGCCATTTCTTTGATCCTCAGCTTCTAAACTTTCTGTCTTTCTCTCTGACTGCTCCTCTCTCTCCTGATCCACCTCACTCATCTCAGCTTGATCTTGCATACCACAATCATATGATCTGACAGACCTCTGCATCGTCATCTCACGGCCCTCGTATCAGCAACCATTCCCATCATCGACCTGTCTATGAGCACGTAATCAATCAGGCATCTTTCAACATGATCCCCGTACCCTCTATACCATGCATATTTATGTGCATCTTTGTGTTTGAAATAAGTTACAAATGCACAACCTCCTCTCCTGACACATACCCTTTAGTCGCTTCCCATTATCATTTTCTCCTGGTATTCCTTAACAACCATTATGTCATCCTCAGGACCAGTGCCTACTCTTCCATTCATATCCCCCATCACTATCACTTTACTGTATAGCTCCTCGGTATTTCTCCCACTACTGCATCCAGCTCATCCCAAAACATGTCTTTCTCTAACTCTTGTCCTCACATGGTGCATATGCTACAATCACTGCCACATTCACCTTCTCAAACATGAACATGACATGCATACACCTCAAGCTGAAACATTTGTAGTCTCTCATTCCACTCTGCCACATCTCATTCATCAACAAAGGAACTCCTTCCTTGCACCCTCCTCACCCATTCATTCCCGATCTTACACACTTCACACCCGCCCACTCCTCCTGTTCACACCCTTTCATCTTTGTTTCACACAATGCCTTCACGGCATATTTCGCACACACGTTCACCACTTCCACCTTCTTGCTCTCCTCACTCACACCTCACACTCCACATGGCCATGCGAACCTGCCCATTTGGTTGGGGCCCTGGGCAGGTATTTGGTCCCCTTGGCTCTCTGAAACGACTGCCATGATTAAGTGATTTTGGATAGGGGAGTCTGGGGGACACTTAACCATGCCAGAAACCCTGGTTATATGGTTACCACCCAGCGTAGTAAATGCTCTCCTGGGTCCAGGAAACCATTTGACTTGTTACTACTTGTAGAGATCATACGGCATCTCTACATTGGATGAGTGGATGATGGGCACCCCCATCCACTACATTATAAATAAAAGTTGTGATCAACCTTTGCTATTTTACAGCTACATTCAAAGCAAACCAAAGGTAAAGATAAAATACAGTCCATAAAGGATAAGGGGATCATTTCTACACAAGAGAAAGATATCTGTGAAGCACTAAATAAAAATTTCCAATCAGTTTTTACAGAAGAAAATAATTTTGAGAGAGATGATATGGAACATGAATGCCCACACACATTACCGGATATACAAATATCAATACAGGGAGAGTTAAGTAAATTAGACAAAAGAAAAGCAAATGTTCCTGATGCAATTTCATGCTGGGTGCTACATGAATGTGCAAAAGAGTTTAGTTGACCAATATTTTTAATATTCAAGGAATCATTGGGTCAAGGTAAACTACCTGATATCTGGAAGAGCGCAAACATTGTTCCCCTATTCAAGAAATGGAATAGACAAAATCCACTCAACTACCAATCAGTATCACTAACCAGTGTTGTAAGTAAGATACTAGAAAAGCTGATAAGAAAAGTCTGGGTAAACCATCAACAAGAACACAATATGATAACAAAAAGGCAGTTTGGTTTTACAAAGGGAAAATCATGTGTTACTAATCTTGCTACTAAGAAAGAGTTGCAGAAACATTACAGAAAAGAGAAGGATGGGTGGACAGTATCTATCTGGATTTCAAGAAAGCATTTGACAGAGTACTGCACCAAAGAAATTGTACCATCAAGGAGGAATCCAAGGCAACCTGTACGGTTGGATGCAGGATTCCCTCAGAAAAAGGGAAATGAGAACAGTACTAAGGGGAAATTATTCATCATGGAGGGAAGTGACCAGCAGGGTTCCACAGGGCTCAGTGCTGGCACCAAGTATGTTTTTAGTATATATAAATGACACAGATAATAATAATAATAATAATAATAATAATAATAATAATAATAATAATAATCTGGTCTTTTGTTTCTCAGAAGCACCAGTTTTTGCACTGGGAATTCACTAGCACTCGACACATATATATGCATTAATTTTACAATTGCAAGAATTGTGACATCTCTCATATATAGTACAAGCTTCATCAGCATATATATATATATATATATATATATATATATATATACAGTATATATATATATATATATATATATATATATATATATATATATATATATATATATACAGTATATATATATATATATATATATATATATATATATATATATATATATATATATATATATATATACGCCTGAATTACTGAAAGGGCATACTAACTCAGTGCCACAATACAGCCAAGAAACGATTCCTTGAAGGGAAAACTAATAAGCCAGATCGCCAGAACATAGAACCCTTGTCCTCCCCTTCCATGAAAATTTTCTTGATGTTGTTCACATACTGAGGAAATTCAATGTACACCATCAAAAAATCCCTCATCAAGAACAGCCCTTTCAGTAATTCAGGTGTTGTTTACAAAATCCCATGTAAAAGCTGTAACAAATTTTACGTAGGACAATCTGGAAAAGATTTGGAAACTAGAATCTCACAACATAAATACAGTGTAAGGACAGCCCAACAGAGTAGTGGTTTAATTCAGCACGAAGCATCCAGTGATCACCATACTGACTGGACAGGCTCAAAGATTCTAGCATGATCAAAAAGCTTAAATGAAAGAAATGTAATAGAATCTTGTCTAATTTCTGGCACATATGAAAAGAATGTAAACATATGCTATGGTCATTTTAAGTGTGATAAATTGTTAACTGAATTAATTTTAAAGCAGTATCCCCCAGACTAACATGTGATTGTTCCCTGTCATCTCCTCGTGGTGCAGTCACACCTGTGTGGGACACACCAAGCATTAATCCTCTAGGTCTTAAGTTAAGCAGCAGTATTTATCCCCTCCCCCCTCCCCCCTTCTCCCCTTCCCACTTCCCCTCCTCACCTCCCCCTTCAACCTCCCTCCCACTCCCCTTTCCTCCCCTCCTACTCCCCCCTCCTTTGTCACGTGCACTTTTAGATTCAGGACATCCTTTGTTGTGTTCCACTCCTTGCTGCAGGTGACCATAAGCTAAGCCGCAGGTAAAAATTCAGGTCATCCATTGTTCTGTGTGCCACTACCTGCTGCGGGTATGCACAAAAGACCTCTACCCTTTACGTTTCTGTCTCACTCTGTCTGAAGATGTACTATACGAAAGTACTCACTGTTGCTCTTTTCCTTTCTCCTGTGGTTAGTTTGCATATATATATATATATATATATATATATATATATATATATACACACACATATATATATATATATATATATATATATATATATATATATATACATATACATATATATATACATATATATATATATATATATATATATATATATATATATATATAAATATACAGTACCCTCGCATCCAGCACGGTAATATTGTCATGCATGGGTCACGTGTTGGACCAAAAACGTGTTGGACTAACAATAGAGCTTATGGGGAAAAATGAATTATGTCAGCAACCCTCGGAAAAGTCACCCTAAATACCTACTATATACCTATACATATATTGGTACTACTGTAATTATAATAAATGATACTGTGCTATGAATGATAACTAACCTTTTAGGATAGTGTTGGTGGGCTTGCTGGGAATGGAAGGTGGTATCCAAGGCTGTAGTTAGTCCTACTGGGTCCCCAGAGGATGGCTGCTGGCGTCACTAGCGGGTAATGGCTATTGCTCCTCCTCAACCTCCCTCATAAATCCTTCGAAATCAAACCTCCCTCATAAATCCTTCGAAATCACACTCAGAATCACTATCTTCGTCCATTAATCCTCGGCAAAGTGCATGCTTCTCACACTGTTGCCAGAGCCCCGTCTCGTGACTGTGGAAAGTGATCGCTGTCGCTGACTCGGTAGAGAATAAGGAGATGCAACTTTGTTTATAAACTGGTACGCACGCCGATGAGAAGGGTTTCAAAACGATTAATATTTATTCTAAAATATTAATATGTATTCAGTGTCAGGCTAAATGTTCAATGCTGTAGTACGATACATTCTCTGTCGAGTCGCCTGGGTTTTGGTCACACTGTTTTCCCCATCGTATCCTCAGCAGGAATCCATCCACATGAATTCCAAATGCTCGTGGTATCGTCGGCAATTTTACCACGTTACCGTTCCGATTTACCATCGTATCCTCGGCAAACCTGGTATAAAGTGCCGTGTGATAGCCTTCGGCTACCAGGATCTTGTCTTAAGTTTTTTATTATGATCACGTTGGCTTCATTCGTGTCGTAGGCCTTGGCAATGTCAACTTTCCTCTCCCCTTTCTTCTTCCTCTCGATGCATTCTAGCTTGGTGGCCTGAGGGAGGTGCCGACGCTTCTTGGGGTTCTCAGAAGGCTTCCTAAGCATCGTGAGCAGGGTAAAATGCAGTAACAAGGGCAGAAAATGCAGCAAGAAAAAAGCACCTTCCAATGCAATTATGCGACTGAGTGGCTCTGTGGCGGGAGAAATGTAAACAAAACACACCTGACACCAGAAGCGTTTTTAATTGGGCGGCATCACGATCACGTCACGATAGCGGGCGGGGAAGGCTACTTGATCAGAAGTTTTTCATTGGCTATCATCATCATGGGAATGTCCAGTATGGCCGTGTTGGACCGGGGGTGATCGTGCTAGAGTGAACTCTGGGGATTTGGCCCACTTCTCAGAGCTCTGTGCGTGTTATGCTAACACACTCGTGTTGCAGTAATTAAATCGTATTAAATAATACAGTACTAATTAATTGCTCACCGTGCTGGACTCAAATCGTGCTAGACTAACGCGTGCTGGACGCAAGGGTACTGTATATATATATATATATATATATATATATATATATATATATATATATATATATATATATATATATATATATATATATATATATATATATATGAGGAGAATGGAGAATGAAAGACTGACTAAGAGGGTGTATGTAGGTGAGGTGGAGGGAGAGAGGGGGAGAGGTAGACCGAGGATGAGGTGGAGGGATGGAGTTGAGAGATGTATGAGGGAGGGGGGGGTGAGTTGGGGGGAGGGTAGTCAAATGGTGGGTGACAGAGCGACTTGGAGGCGTTTTGTCTGCGGCCACCCTTTGCGGGATTAGGGCGATGGGCTATAGATAGATAGATAGATAGTATATATATATATATATATATACATATATAATATATATATATATTTATGAAAGTGTCATTAATTAAACCCTATAATCATCCATCATAGTAACTCTCTCCAGGTCATAGCACAGTGATTCTAAAAGTATGGGTCGCGACCCAAAGGTGGGTCATGAGAGGAAATTTGATGGGATGTAGGGATATAGAGGAGGCCTAATGCATTTAATGTAGGCTTATTTTTATTTCCGTAATTGAAACTATAATCATCCATATTACACTATTAGCATAGTCTTAATAACTACCATAGGCTATATACCGGTTACTCTGTGTGTGTGTGTGTGTGTGTGTGTGTGTGTGTGTGTGTGTATTTACCTAGTTTACCTAGTTGTGATATGCAGGAAATGAGCTAAGCTCGTGGGGTCCCGTCTCTTTTTCTCATAAATTCAAATTTTGTTTTGAGCTCGTTCAAGTTTTTAGACTAGACAAGCTCTTTGTCCAGGCCGTTCCACAGGTCTATGCATCTAAATGGAAAACTATATTTCTTGATTTTCTTCAAACAACTTGGCTTTTCCAGTTTCATTCCATGTTCTCTTGTTACTCTCCCATCCCACACAAACAGATAATTTTTATCAATTTTATCTAGTCTGATCATGGCCCTGAACACTGCAATCATGTCGCCCCTTTCTCTCCTTTCTTCTAGGGAAGGCAGGTCCAGCTTTTCCAGCCTCTCTCCATAAGACAGATCTACCAGGCTGGGGACCATCTTGATTGCTGTTCTTTGTAGTCTCTTGATCGTTTTTATATCTTTCTTCTTGTGTGGGGACCACACTACTGCCACATATTCCAAACTGGGGCGAATCATGGCCACTATCAATTTTTTTATCAGTTCCTCATCCATGTAATGGAATGCCATTCGCTTGTTCGTTAAGAGATAGTATGTCTCTCTAACGACCTTATTAATGTGTTTTTCCGGTGACAAACTATCCTGGACCAGCACTCGCAGATCTTTCTCTTCTCTCACTTTTTTTATTGATTCATTACTCATCATGTAATTCAGTGATGTCCTCTTGGCACTCTTACCCATTTCCAATATTTCAATTTTTTTTTGTGTTGAATTTCATTTCCCACATCTGGCTCCAATTTTGGATCCTATTCAGGTTTTCCTGTATCATTTTACAGTCTTCCTTAACTTCTACTCTCCTCAAGATCTTTGCATCATCAGCAAACAGACTTGCATAACTGTTAATTCCATCTACCATATCATTTACGTAAATCAGGAACATTACTGGCACTAACACTGACCCCTGTGGGACTCCACTTGTTACCTCCCTCCATCTGGACATCTTGTCCTTTATTACTGTCCTCATTTGTCTGTCTCTCAAGAAGTCTCTCATCCACTCAAGGACATTTCCCTTCAGTCCTCCTATGTGTTCCAATTTCCACATTAGTTGCTTGTGGAGCACCCTATCAAAGGCTTTCTATATAGATACACACAATCTACCCAGCTGTCTCTCTCCTGTAGCACGTCAATCACTCTAGAGTAAGAGCTCAACAAGTTGGAAACACATGACCTTCCACTTCTGAATCCAAACTGGCCCTTAGCCAATATGTTCATCTCCTGCAGATATTGTATCCATCTGTCTTTCAGAATTCTCTCGCACAATTTTGCACCTACACTGGTCAGGGACACTGGTCTATAGTTCTGGGGTTCTTCCTTGTTTCCTCCCTTATAAACTGCACCACACTGGCTCTCTTCCATTCCCGAGGCACTTTCCCTTCTTCCAGAGAACGCATAATTAAATCGTGACTCTTATCTGCCAGCTGTTCTCCGCATTTTTTCAGTACCCAGGTAGAGATTCCCATCCGGTCCTGGGGCTTTCGTTACATCTTGAGTTTCCAGTATTTTATACTGGAAACACACAGGTCGCCGACGGAGACAGAGCTCTTAGTGGATTGTGGGGAATTAATCACCGAACCAGCGGCAAAAATTACCCCAGCCTATTGTGATTATGTAAATGAATACTTGAATGGTGGTCCTGTATGATAGTGGTGAAAAAGCGCAAATTTTGGTCCAACAAAAGTATAAAATACAGTTAAAGTGTGAAGTTTTCGTTGGTTGCATCATGGCAGGAGGAGGCAGCTCTTTGTTTACACCTAATAGCGGCGAGTTTGAGGGCCTTACCGACGAGGATAAGGGTGAAGGAAGTGTTCAACTGAATCAAACAGGAGTTGCAGGAGTGGAGAAAATGGCAGAGAGGAATATCCAGGAATTAAAGAAGGTATGGTCAATAGTTAGAGAGTTACAGGATCGAACCACAGGACAGGATAAAGAGATTAAGATACTTCAGAACTAGTTGGATAACAGCAGTGCTGAACAAGAAAGGCAAGTTATGGAATTAACACTGAGTAATGAATCTACCTCAAATGAAATAAAACAGCTCAAGAGGGAAAATAAGAGGTTGGAAGAAGAAAGGGACAAGATGAAATGTAAACTAGATGACTATGAATCAAAATCAAGGACGCAAGATGGGGACATTAAGGAAATCAAGGAGCAGCACAAGGGGTGGAAGAAAATCCAGGAGGAAGGAAATATAAATTTGAAGGAGATCATAGAACAACAAAGCAGGGAAAAGGTGGAAAAGGAAGTGGTTAGGGTAATAAGAAGTAGAGAATCTTCAGTCAACTGTAGCAGACAAGAAAAAATTAGTGATAATTTTAGGACTAAAAGAAAAAGAGATGACAATAAGGTCAGAAGGGGAAAGAGAAGAACTGAATAAGGCAAAAGAGATAGTATCAGCAGTTATGGACGGTAACAATGAAGCTAAAGAAGAGACTGAAGAAGTGTTTAGGCTAGGAAAGTACGAGGGAGGGGCAAGGCCACTTAAAGTTTGTCTCAGGCAGTAGTAAATGAAATTATCAACAGAACTTGGAAATTATCAGAAAAGAAAGAGTTCATGAATGTTTGGATAAGGAGAGATGCAAATGACGAAGAAAGAGATGAGATAAAGGAGCTACTAAAGGAAGCAAAGGCTAAAAAACGAACAGAGAACGGAGGAAGAGAAGACAATGTTCTATTGGAGAGTTATGGATCAGAAACGGAGGAAGTGTTACCAATGGAGAGAGGGAGAGAAGAGGGAATAAAGAACAGCAAAAAGAAGTTGGAAAATGGCATATACTAATGTTGATGGTTTCATATCGCAAGGTTAGAATTCAACGATTACTTGAGGGTACGTGAACTGGATATTATGTGCTTTATAGAGACCAAGTTAAGAGAGGATATTGACATCCATATGGGGGACGGTAAACACAAACAGTGGAGAAGAGACAGAAAAGAAAAAATGGAAGGAGGAGTGAGATGGCAGTGAAGAATAACATCAGTGTGGAAAATGTGGAACTGGGAGAGGGTAAGGCTGAAGCGATAAATATGAAACTAGAAACCGGAGAGAATGGCAAGAGAGACACTGCAGTTGTATATGTTCCTCCTAAGACAAGGGCATGGAAGGACGATAAATGTCAGGAGATGTTGTCAGACATGGGTAGCTATCTCAAGAAGGTGAATGAGAAAAGCATTAACATAATCATGATGGGGGATTTTAACTGTAAAGAGGTGAATTGGGAGGAATGGAATGCAGGAAGCAATGAAGATTTCTGGGGTACTATATTGTTAAATATTGCAATAAATAATGTTATGACCCAATGGGTCAAAGAAGAGACTAGATTCAGAGGAGAGGACATGCCAGCAAGATTAGATTTACTACTAACTAATGAACCTGATGTAGTTGAAAATTTAAAATATCAGTGTCCTATAGGAAAAAGTGATCATGTGGTCATTAAGTTCCAGGTGATAAAAGGAACGTGGTGCCAAGAGATGAGCTTTATAGGCAGGGAAGATACAACTATTGGAAAGCAAACCTTACAGAATTGAGGACATTTTTCAAAAATGCAGATTGGAGAAAATACAGAGAAACCAGAGAGACGCAGAGGAAGTGGGATATCTTTCTAGACCTCTATAATTCGGGAGTGGAGAAACATGTTCCAAGAGTAAGTGGGAAAGAAAACAGAAAGAAGGATTGGTTTAACAGAAGGTGCATGACAGGAAAAAAAGAAAGGGACATGGCATGGAACAAATGGAGAAAGAGTGGTAATAATAAATCAAAGGAAGAATATAAAAGAACTAGAAATGAATATACAAGAATACGCAGAGAGGAAGAAAGGAACTTTGAAAATGGTATAATTGACAAATGTAATGAAGAACCCAAATTATTTTATTGATTTGATAATGGCAAACTGAAACAAAAGGAAGGAATCATCCAAGTGAAAGCAGAAGGAGAGGTCTATAAAGATACGGCAATGCAAGCTGAAATAATAAACAAATGTTTCCAATCATTTTTCGCTAAAGAAAAGGATTTTGTGGAGGGGGAGGGTGTGACTACAAATGGAGTGATAAAAGACAAAAGTGGAAGTGCAGGAAGAGAGAGAGAGAGAGAGAGAGAGAGAGAGTTCTTGCCTAACCTAATTGTTCTTACCTAATTGTATCTTTACAGGAATAAGTCAAGCTCATACTGTCCCGTGTCTTAAACCATATTTATCGTACACATTCTTAAATTTGTGAACTGTTTTGGCACACACTATTTCATTTGGTAGTGCATTCCATTGATCAATTGCTCTGTTTGGGAAACTGAATTTCCTTACGTCTTTAACACCTCTCTTCTTATGCAGTTTTTTGCAGTGTCCTCTTGCTGATGCTTCCCCATATGTTAAGTAATCATTTATGTCTATTTTCTCCTGCCCTGATATGCATTTATATAGCATTATCATGCCACCTCTTCTCCTTCTCTCCTGTAGTGTTTGTAGATTCAGTTTATTTAGTCTTTCTTCATAGCTTAGGTCCCTTAAGCTTGGTATCCATCTTGTAGCGGCCCTTTGAACTTTTTCAATCTTATCTATGTGTTTTTTGAGATGAGGACTCCAGACTACTGATGCATATTCCAGGGTTGGTCTAATGAATGATGTTATTATCCTTCTTAGCATGTCTTCATTTATGTATGTGAATGCTATTCTCATATTTGCAAGCAGTGTATACATGTTCCGTACCTTCTCACTGATGTGGTCAGCCGGAGATAGTCTGTTATTGATAATCACACCTAGGTCCTTCTCTCTTTCTGATGTGTGTAGGGTTTTATTTCCTAACGTAGAATCCCAATCAGGTCTTTTTCCACTTTTACCAGACTTGATTACGTGACACTTGTCCACATTGAATTCCATTTGCCATGTATTACACCATTCATGAAGTTTATTTCATTCTTCTTGTAGCTCTTTACAAGAGTCTGTGTTAGTAATTCTCCTTTGTAATTTTGCATCATCTGCAAACATATTCAGATAGCTCTCATTTCCAGTGTTACTGTTTATATCATTTATATACACTAAAAACATGATTGGTGCCAGCACTGAACCCTGTGGTACTCCACTAGTCACTTCTTTCCAAGATGAGTAGTTTCCCCTTAGTACTGTTCTCATTTCTCTTTTTATGAGAAAATCTTGCATCCAACAAAACAGTTTGCCTCGAATTCCTCCTTGATGGTACAGTTTCCATAAAAGTCTTTGGTGTGGTACTGTGTCAAAAGCTTTCTTGAATTCTAAATAGATACTGTCAACCCATCCTTCTCTTTCCTGTATTGTGTCTGTTACTCTGTCATAGTAGCTCAACAGATTAGTAACACATGATTTTCCTTTTCTGAAACCAAACTGTCTTTCTGTTATCATACTGTGTTCTTCTAGATGATTTACCCAAGCTTTTCTTATAAGCTTTTCTAATACCTTGCTTACAACACTGGTCAGTGATACTGGTCGGTAGTTGAGTGGATTTTGTCTATTCCCTTTCTTGAATAAGGGGACAATATTTGCTTTCTTCCAAATATCAGGTAGTTTACCTTGACTCAAGGATTTCTTGAAAATTAAAAATAATGGTTTACTTAACTCCTTTGCACATTCTCATAGTACCCAACATGAAATTTCATCAGGACCACTTGCTTTTCCTCTGTCTAATTTACTTAACTCCTCTTGTATTACTTTTTCTGATATTTGTATATCTGGTAGTATGTGTGGACATGCATGTTCCACATAGTCCCTCTCAAAATTTTTTTCTTTTGTAAAAACTAATTGGAAATTCTTATTTAGTGCTTCACAAATATCTTCCTCTTGTGTATAGGTGATTCCCTCGTCTGTAATGGATTGTATTATATCTTTTACTTTGGTTTTGCTTCTGATGTAGCTGTAAAATGGCTTTGGTTGATCGCTACTTTTATTTATTATATCCTCCTCAAACTGTTTTTGGGCTTCCCTTCTTATTCTTGTATAATCGTTTCTTCTCTGTTTGTAATTATTATATGCCCTTTCACTATTGTGTCTTCTGTATCTATTCCACAACAAATCTCTTCTTTCTTTTGATTTTTTACATTCTGCATTGAACCATTTCTGTATTTTCTTATCTGCTTCTTTGTGCTGTGGGATGTACTTTTGGACTCCTATTTCATAAAATTCACAGAATTTTTTATATACAGCATTTTAATCTTGTCCTCTAAACTCTTTTTCCCAATCAACTTCTAAGAAATACTTCTTTAGGTCTTGATAATTTCCCTTTTTATAGTTTAGGCTCTTTTTGTAACTTTCATTGCTGTTAACTATGTCATATGCTATCCTGAAGTTGAAATTTAGTACTGCATGATCGCTTTTGCTGAGTGGAGGGTGATATATTAAACTGTCAATATCATTTTCTTGCCTAGTAAATATTAGATCTAGCACTGAAGGTACACTGAGTCCTCTTTTTCTGGTGGTTTCCCTCACATGTTGCATTAGGAAAAACTCTTGCACGAGATCCAGGAGCTTTTGGTCCCAACAGCTTTCTTGGCTAATTATATCTAGAGTATTCCAATTTATATTTGTATTAAACTCTCCAGTTAGTATAATTCTTTCCGATTTCTTTTCCATTTTATGTAGTAATGATCTTAACCCTTTAACCGCGGGTATTGTTTTGCCCCGACTGTCCTCTCCCGCGGGGGTTTCAGCCAAAATGTAAACAAACTTTAAACCTTTATAACTCTGCACAGAATTAATCTAGAACAAAAAATAAGGTACCATTTGAAAGTACTAACCTTCGGCTTTGCAATGATGTAGGTTTCATGATTTCGTTGACTATCACTGGATAGGCAGTGCCGTTAGAAGTGAGCGATCTAAAATCACTATTTTTCGCTGACACACCATCACCTTCGCTCACGCATCATTACCAAATGCCAACCTCATTCTGATAATAATACTATAAACATATATGAACACTGCATATATGATAAACACCCACTCTGTGTTCACTGAGGCAGGTAAAAGGCACTGTAATTGCCCGCACTTCGCTGCCACATCAGCGGTGTTGTAATCACTATTTTTCGTTCACACACCATTACCAAATGCCAACCTCATTCTGATAATAATACTATAAGCATATATGAACACTGCACATATGATAAACACCCACCCTGTGTTCACTGAGGCAGGTAAAAGGCACTGTAATTGCCCGCACTTCACTGCCACATCAGCGGTGTTGTAATCACTATTTTTCGCTCACACACCATTACCAAATGCCAACCTCATTCTGATAATAATACTATAAACATATATGAACACTGCACATACAATAAACACCCACTCTGTGTTCACTGAGGCAGGTAAAAGGCACTGTAATTGCCTGCACTTCACTGCCACATCAGCGGTGTTGTCACTCACACAGCTGGACAGATACTGATGCGTGTTGGTCAGGGGTGGGGTGGGGGGACTGGGGGATGGGAGGTGGGGGCCCAGGGGGTGGGAGGAGGGAGGTGGGGGTCGGCTGGAGTGAAAGAACTTAATAGCTACTCTCCCTTGAAACAACTGGCACACGGAAAAAACGCGGGGTATTCAAAATATTCAGAAACATTCGAGAATGACACCCGCGGTTTGGTCCAGTTTTTGCAGTGTCATTCTGAGATGACACCCGCGGTTAAAGGGTTAAACTATGAATTGTACTCTCTCCCAGGTCCTCATATTTGTCTCTTTCCCATGTGTTTGATCTGGGTGGCATGTACAAATTGGCTACATTTACTTTACCTTCAGATGTGTTGATCTCTACTGCAATCAGTTCTACATGTGATGGCATATCTAGTTTTATTTCCTTGACTTTTAGATTTTTCTTAGTTAATATTATAATTCCTCCTCCTTTTTTTAAGTTTCTGGCTCTTCTCCATATATTGTATTCCTCTAAGTTTAGTATGTCATTGGATATCCTTGGTGTTAATTTCGTTTCAGTTAGGCATATTATATGTGGTTCATTTTCTCTGACATAATCATTCATCTCTAGTAATTTAGATACCATTCCATCCACATTTGAGTACATCAACTTTATCATCTTGTTTATATACTTGTCATGACATAGTTCTACTACCTTCCTCCTTTTTATTCCATCCTGTTTGTGTACCACTTTCATACCTGCAATGCTATTACTTTGTAAAAAAATGTGTTCTTCTCCTCTTCTGATCTTTCCTCATTTTTTGTTTTTGCTTCCTCCCTCTTCTCTTTCAGTAATTCCAGTTCCTCTTGTGTTAGGCATCTTTTTATCCATACATTTTTGAACTCCTCTTTTTCCATAAGATTCTTTGCATTTTTTAGTATCTTCTCCACAGTGTTTACACTCTGGAAAGTTACCTTTAGAGGTCTTGTCTTGCTTTTCTCGTATTTCCCTAACCTTTTGTGTTCCTCTATATCTTTACTACTGATTTCCTCTGATACTTCTTTCAGTAAGCTCATTACATTTGCCATCTCCTTTTTGTCTCTTGTGAGCTTGTTTTTTACTTCTTCCTCTTCTATACCAGTAGTTACAATAGATTTGTTGATATCTACTGAATCTCTGACTAACTTTGGGTTGTTTTGGATTATTCTTTTCACTTCCTTTTTAATGCTTTTTTCCTCTACCCTTCTTTCTAAGTCTTCCTTTAGTTTCATCATTTCAGCATACGTGGTTTCCACATCATTTTTGTAGCTTTGCACAGCTTCATTCACCTGTGTTATCTTCTCCTCAATATCACTGCTCTCGTCTATCAGACTGCTTACTTGCCTAATTGTCTCTGTATCATTCTTGAACTCTTCCATAATACTCTCGTGATCGACTACTGTACTTGCCATTTCACTCATTTTCTTCCTAAGTGTACTCAATTCCACTGTTAGTTCACTGATGGTTGTGTTTTTCTTGTTGACCTCCCTTCCTAGTTTTTCTATTCCTTTTGCAAGTGCATCTGCTTCTTTATTTCATCAATTTCATTCTTGAAATTGTGTGTGTGTGTGTGTGTGTGTGTGTGTGTGTGTATTTACCTATTTGTAGTAAACAGGAATTGAGCAATGCTCGTGTTGTCCTGTCTCCATATCCACATTTATCTAGTGTATCATTACACACATGAATGTTATTCACCTGCACCACCTTTTCGTTTAAATCGTTCCAAATATTTATGTACTTACCTAATATACCTAATTGTGACATACACGAAATGTGCTATTCGTTTTCGTTTTCGTTTTTAAAGGTTCCAACATACTTGCATGTGTCGGCCTTGGTCACCTAATGGCGGCTCTCCACGCTGCACGATCCATTGCAGCCTCCCTGTTCAGTCTCTTAACCCTAAGGTCACACTTAATGACCTCGTCCCATGTCTTTCTCGGTCTACCCCTCATAACCCCCCCCCCCAATATTAACACTTCTAACCTTCCCCACCCAATTATCATCCCCCATCCTCTCCACATGTCCAAACCACCTCAATCAACCTCTCCTCATCACAACACCAATACACTTCAGTCCCATCCTACCTCTCAACTCTTCCATTGTAAACCCAGCCCCTCCAGGCCTTGGACGCAGGGACACACTGCACATCCACCTAATCATTGTCATTTCTGTACGTCTGAGCTGGCGAATATCTTCCTCCTTCACTGCCCAGGTCTCACTGCCATACAGCATTACACTCCTAACACATGCTGCATACAAAGACCCCTTAGCACGTAGGGAGAGCCCTCTCAATGTCAGGAGAGGCAAGAGCTCCCTGAACTTCTTCCAACCACTTCTCACCCTAGCCAGAGAGCTAGCTCCAGCCCCACCTCCAGCACACAACATGTCTCCCAAATAACAAAACTCTTCCACACACTCAAGAGATTCACCAGAAAGTTCAATCCTTTCACGTCTGACAATCTCCACCTGCTCACCCCAGCACGCCGTACACATAAAATCAGAATTATCTCGCAGTCTACCTCTGATACCACTATATCTCTTATGCACCCATTTATCACACACACCGCACAAGATGGAATTACTTCCCACGCCCTTGTGGCAAACTGCACATGGCCAATCTCCCTCGTCTTTGACAGTACCGCCACCAACCCTAGATATCATCACTTTTGTTTTATCTGCATTTACCCTTAAACCCTTTTGCCCCATACCATCTCACCACTTCCTAAACCTTTCCTCCGCCTCCCTTTCATTCTCTGCAATCAACACCAAATCATCAACATACAATAACTCCCACGGGAGTCCGTTTCTAAAGTCACGTGGAAGGGCTTCAAGTACCATGATAAACAACATGGGACTCAAGACTGACCCCTGATGCACACCAACATTCACGGAAAACTCATCACTCAAATCTCCATTGACTCTCACCTGGGTGTGAGCACCCACATACATGGCCATAACCACCCTAACCAGCCACTCCTCCAAGCCAAGCTTTCTCATTGCCCACTTCACCACCTCTCTAGGGACTCTGTCAAAGGCCTTTACCAAATCAACAAAAACAAAATAAAGATCCCTTCTCCTACCAATATATTTTTCCTGAAGCTGTTGAACAATGAATATGGCATCAGTGGTCCCCCTACCTGGCATAAACCCAAATGCATCTCATCAATATTCACTCTTTCTCTAATCATACCTTCTAAAACTCTCTCCATTACCTTCATTATCTGATCTAAGAGCTTTATACCTCTATAATTTCCTCTTTCCAGGGCATGACCCTTCCTTTATACACATTTACAATTACACTCCTTAGCCAATCATCTGGGATAACACACTCATAAATAATCCTATTTATCAGGTCAGTGACTAAACTCACCCCTATATCCCTTGAGGCCTTCAACATTTCGGCAGTCAACCCAGACACACCTGCTGCCTTACCCACCCTCAGCCTGCCTATTGCCTCATTCACAGTAGCAGTATCAATCAAAGGCCAAGGGCCAGACACTGGATCTGCTGGCTCCAAACCTTCCCTGTCCCAGTCAAACTCCTCATTCAACAACCGATTATAATGCTCTCTCCATGCATCTTTAATATCCTCGCTGTTCACCACTACCCTTCCTTCATCATTCTTCACACACTGCTCACCTATGATATCCCGATTATCCCTCTTCAACTGACCTGCCACCCTAAATATATTTTTCCTTTCCTCATGATTTAGGTTATCAAGTAATTGTCTCTGTGACTCAAACTTTGCCCTGTATACCTCTCTTCTAGCCCTACGCTTGGCAGCCAAATTTTCCTCTTTGCTACCACCCTTCTTCCATTCCCGGAAAAGCCTTCTTTTCTCCTTAATTGCAGCTTCTACACCCTCATCCCACCACCAAGTTACTTTATGTCTTGGTGGTCCTCTTGTCCAGCCGCATGTTACGTCAGTAACTCTTAAGAAATTGTTCTTGAGGGCTCTGTACTGTTCATTAACGCCTCTGTCTACAGCTCCCTGTTCAGCCACCACTCTCCTCAACTCGCTATAGAAGGCATCCCTTACTACTTGGTTTTTTAGCTTCCATATTTTCCTCCTAGGTACATAAGTTCTCTTTTTCATCACTTGTTCTTTAAGCACCATATCACAAATCAATAGTTTGTGCTGCTGCACACACTCCTCACTTCCTATAACTTTAACATCCCTCACTAACCTCCTCTCGGCCTTCCTAACCAGAAAATAATCTATCTGACTGCTATTTCCCCCAGACTCATACGTAATTAACCTACTGTCTCTTTTCCTAAAATATGTGTTGCACACAATCATGTCTGTTGCCTCCCCAAACTCGAGTATCCTTTCCCCTTCTGCATTCCTTAGACCATACGCACATCCCCCATGCACTCCTTCATAACCTTGTGCTGCTTCACCTACATGACCATTTAAGTCCCCTCCCAAAATCACTATCTCATTATCCCGCATACCACCCACTACACGTATTAAATCATTCCAAAATCTATCTTTCTCTGATTCATCCAATCCTGCCAGTGGAGCATATGCCGATATAATCGCAGCTATCTTTCTTCCCAACAGAATTTTCACTACCAATATCCTATCGCTTACTCTCAAAACATTCATAACATATTCCACCCATTTCTCCGCAACCATCACACCAACACCTCCATAACCGTCTGTCCCCCCCTGCCAAAACAACTTATAGCAACAGTCCTTCCCAACAATCTTTCTGGCTGATTCACCCCTGTACCGGACATCCTGCAAACATGCCACATCCACCCACCTCCTACTGAATGCCTCAACGACTTCCCCTGCTCTTCCCCTCAAACTTCCCACATTCCATGAACCCACCCTCATCCCCATGGGTGATTTACTGTCCTCAGGCTTGCTTTGAAACTTATTTTGTTTTGTCATCTTCAGTATTAATAAAGGGGGACAGACACAGCACAGGTCCCACTCACTGCACAGTCCCAGGTCCAGGCAATGGATCTGGGACCCCTACCCCACCAGCTTACCAGCGGCTGTGGTAGTGGCCTCGTGGCACCCTGCCAGGACAGCTGCAGGGACACCCTCCAAGCACGTCTTGGCACTGCAACTATCCCGCCATTATACACCCACTGATAGGGCAGCCTCCTGGGGCGCTACTCCCAGGTTCGGGCCCCTCTCTATTGGGCGGAAGCGGAAGCCTGGGAACCGCAATGCCCTGTACCCTCTAGCACAGGCCCGAGCCCCATCTCGCTCTGGACCCACGATCTATGCCGGCGGAACCCCCGCCACGCCTCCCCCCAGAAGTCCGCCACTAGGTAGCGGGGGCAAAGTTTTCTGGCCGCATGCCCTTGCTGGTGCAAACCCCTGTAACGTAGTGGGATACGTTGTGTGAAATGTAAAGTGCATGTGGTGTAGTGCATAGATAGTTAGAGGAAATGTTTGGGAGAGTATGCTGGTCTACTCTCCATGTTACTGTCACGCTGAAAAGGTCAGCAAAGGGGGATGGTTAGATAGCTAGTGAAACAGGAGCTCCAGCTCTCCCTATCACCAGCATTCCCATTCCCCTTGGGAGTACTACCCTGTTCGGCACGTGCTACGGCCTCGTGGGTTCCAGTCGCTGTTTCTCAGTAAGTCAAATTTAGCTATAAACTCGTTTAAGATTTTAGACTGGATGATCTCTTTGTCAGGCTATTCCATAAGTCTATACTTCTGTAGGGAAAGCTATATTTCATGATATCCTTCAAGCAGCTTGTCTTTTTCAATTTCATTCCGTGTCCTCTTGTTGCTCTCTTATCCCATAAAAACAGATCTTCTCAGTCAATTTTATCTACTCCCACCATGGTCCTTAACACTGCAATCATGTCTCCCCTCTTTCTCCTTTCCTCTAAGGAAGGCGAATCCAGCTTTTCCAGCCTCTCTCTGTATGACAGATCTGCCAGACTGGGGACCATCTTGGTTGCTGTTCTTTGTATTCTCTCAATCTTGTTTATATCTTTCTTTCTGTGTGGGGACCACACTACCGCTGCATATTCTAACCTGGGGCAGATCATGGCCACTATCAATTTTTTCATCATCTCATCCATATATTGAAATGCTACTCTTATGTTAGTCAAGAGTTTATATGGCTCTCTAACTATCTTGTTAATGTGCTTTTCAGGTGACAAACTATCTTGGACCAGCACTCCCAAATCTTTCTCTTCTCTCCTTTTTGTGATTAATTCATTACGCATCAAATAATTCAGTGATGGCCTCCTGGTACTTTTACCCATTTCCAATTTTTTACATTTCTTTATATTAAATTTCATTTCCCACGTCCGGCTCCAATCATGTATCCTATCCAGATCCTCCTGCAGCATTTTACAATCCTCCTCAACCTCTACCTTCCTCAAGATCTTTACATCATCAGCAAACAGACTTGCATAACTGTTCACTCCATCTACCATATCATTTACGTAAATCAGGAACATTACTGGTGCTAACACCGAGCCTTGAGGGACTCCACTTGTTACTTCCCTTCATCCGCACATCCTATCATTTATTACTGTCCTCATTTGTCTGTCTCTCAAAAAGTCTCTCATCCATTCCAGAAGTTTCCCCTTCAGTCCTCCTATATATTCTAGTTTTCACATTAGTCTCTTATGAGGTACCTTGTCAAAGGCCTTCTCTAAGTCTAAGTACACACAATCCACCCAACCATCTCTCTCCTGTACCACGTCAATCGCTCTAGAGTAAAAGCTGAACAAGTTGGAAATACATGACCTTCCACTTCTGAATCCAAACTGACATTCAGCCAAAATATTCATCTCTTCTAGATATTTTTCTATCTGTCTTTCAGGATTCTCTCACATAATTTTGCGACCATGCTGGTTAGAGACACTGGTCTATAATTCGGGGGTTCTTCCCTGTTTCCTCCCTAATAAACTGGTACCACATTTGCCCTCTTCCATTCTTGTGGCACTTTCCCCTCTTCCAGAAAACACACGATTAAACTGTGAATTTTATCCGCCAGTTGTTCTCTGCATTCCTTCAGTACCCAATTTGAAATTCCATCAGGTCCTGGAGCTTTCCTTACATCTTGAGTTTCCAGTAATTTATACTCTTCCTGTACCTCCACTTTTATATCTTTTATCACCCGTACATTTCTAATCACTCCCTCCCCTTCCACAAACTCTTTTTCATTAGTGAAAATCAATTGGAAACATTTGTTCATTATTGCTGCCTGCATTGCTGCATCTTTATAGACCTCTCCTTTTACTTTCAGTTTGGTGATTCCTTTCTTTTGTTTCAGTTTGCCATTAACAAATCTATAAAACAGTTTGGGTTCATCCATGCATCTGTCTATTATACCTTTTTCAAAATTCCTTTCTTCTCCACGTATTCTTGTGTATTCATTTCTAGTTCTTTTATATTCTTCCTTTGTTCTGTTGTTACCTCTCTTTCTCCAGTTGTTCCACACCTTATCTCTCTCTTTTTTTTGCTATCATACACCTTCTATTAAACCACTCCTTTTTCCTGTTTTCTTTCCCTCTTACTCTTTGTACAAATTTTTCCACTCCCAAGTTAAGGAGGTCAAGAAAGATATCCCACTTCCTCTGTATCTCTCCTGTTTCTCTGAATTTTCTCCAATCCGCATTTTCAAAAAATTTTCTCAATCCTGTAAAATTTGCTTTCCCAAAGTTGTATCTTCCCTGTCTATGAAGCTCGTCTCTTGGCTCGACGTTCCCTATCATCATCTGGAACTCAATGACCATATGATCACTTCTTCCTATAGGAGAGAAATATTTCAATGATTCTATTACATCTGGTTCTTTGGTAAACAGTAAATCTAACCTTGCTGGTGTGTCCTCACCTCGGAACCATGTCTCTTCTTTGACCCACTGCGTCATCACATTATTCAATATTATATTTAATAATATAGTGCCCCATAAATCCTTCCTGCCTCCTGAGTCTCATTCCTCCCAGTTCACCTCTTTACAGTTAAAGTCACCCACCAAAATTATATTGTTGCTTTTCTCAATTATTTTTTGTAAATAACTTGCCATATCTGACAGCACCTCCTGGTATTTGTTATCATTCCATACTCTCGTCTTAGGGGGAACATACACTACCACCGTATCTCTCTTGCTATTCTCTCCAGTTTCTAATTTCATATATATCACTTCAGCCCTGCCTTCTCCCATTTCCACGGTATCTACCTTTATGTTGTTCTTCACTGCTATCATCACTCCTCCTCCCATTTTTTTCTTTTCTGCCTCATTTCCACAGTTTGTATTTACCATCTCCCAAATGAACATCAATATCTTCTCTTAATATGGTCTCTACAAAGCACATGGCATCAGGTTCATGTTCTCTAACGAGATCGTTAATTTCAAGCCTTGCCGATATTAAACCACCAACATTAGTATTTACCATCTTCAAATTATTTTTGATGTTTTTTATACCCTCTTCTCTCCTTCTCTCCGTCAGTACCACTTCCACAATTTCTGATCTGTCATAGCCATCCTCCTTAGTTTCCTTCACGTCTATTTCCTTACATACCACTTCCTTACTTTCATATCCATCAGTCTCCAAAAAAAAGTATTACATTCTTCCTCTGACCTCTTATAATTTTTTTCCTTTACTTGTTCCTTCAAAGATTTTATAACTTCTCTTTCTGCTTCATTCAAATCTTTTCTTATTACAATATTTTCCATCCCTGCCTCTTTGCTTAATTTCCAGGTCACTTTAAGTATATCATTTGCTACACTTTCTGATGACAACTTGCCTCTCACTGGTCTTGTTTCCCCTTTCTTATATGGCCCTATCCTCCTTACTTCCTCAATTTCTTTTTCCCACTTGTCTCCTTCGGGATTAATCTTGCCTAATATTCCTCTCACCAGGTTCGTCTCTCTCTCGAGTCTCACGGATCTAACCTTTTCTTCCTCCTCCCTGTTTCCAAATATTTCCACACATCTGTTCCTTTCTACAGTTTCTCTCACTATTTTCTCTTTCTTCTTCAGTATTTTCACTTCATTTTCTTCCATTTTTCTTCTTCATTTCTCTTTCTTCCTGGATGATTTCTCTTAAGCTGACCACTTCTTTCTGTTCTTCTTGTACATGTGCCCACTTTGCCTTATGCTCTTCTAATACACTACTCACCTTCTCCGTTTTATTACTACTCTCTTCTAGTTTTCTCCTCAATTCGACATTTTCACACTTCAAATTCCTTATCTCCTCATTTGCCGTCTCACTGGACTGGATCAGACTCTGTATAGTAATCTCCGTATTTTCAGACATCCTTTAACACTAGATTCTCCACTTTCTTTTCAAGTTCACTAATCCTCATAATCAATGATTTAACCAGATCCATGATATTAGTATTTCTATCAAATCCTGGAAATTCGAGTACCTCAATGTTTACATTATCGGCCATGTTTGAGGTTGGTTACAGTACCAAAAACAGCTGTTACCGAAAATACAACAAATATTCATGTCTACTCTTTCCAATAAATCTTTACATTTTTGTTTGTCTATATTAACTTTCAGTATTTTAAACTTAAAACAAGACCATATAGGAGACAGGACGAACATAATTCCTGAAAACTACTTAAGGTTTGCAACAGTGGCTGGACCTGGGCCTGGGAGCAGTCAAGAGACGTCCAATCGCTGTGGCTGTTCGCTAGTGTGTGTGTGTGTGTGTGTGTGTGTATTTACCTATTTACCTATTTGTATTTACCTATTTGTAGTATACAGGAATTGAGCAATGCTCGTGTTGTCCTGTCTCCATATCCACATTTATCAAGTCTACCTTTACACACATGAATGTTTTTCTCATGCACCACCTCTTTGTCTAAGTCGTTTCAAATATTTAAGAATATACCTACTTGTGATATACACGGAATGTACTATGCTCGTGGGTTTCCGTCGCTGTTTCTCAGTAAGTCGAATTTAACTTTAAACTCGTTTAAGTTTTTAGACTGGACGATCTCTTTGTCCAGGCTATTCCATAAGTCTATACTTCTGTAAGGAAAGCTATATTTCTTGATATCCTTCAAGCAGCTTGGTTGGTTTGAAACAGGGATGTGTCATGTCTCCATGGTTGTTCAATCTGTACATGGATGGGGTAATAAAAGAGGTACAAGGTAGGGTAGTGGATGTTGGAGTGGCCCTGGTGAGAGAGGATAGTGTTTGGAAACTCCCTGTACTGTTGTTTGCAGATGATACTGTGTTGTTGAGTGAAGATGAAGGGGAGCTGCAAGGCTTGGTGGATGAGTTTGAGAGAGTGTGTAAGAAACGGAACCTAAAGGTGAATGTAGGGAAGAGTAAAGTGATGGTCTTTGAGAGAGGTGAAGTCAGTGAATGTATAGCGAGGTTGGATGGTGAGGAATTGGAAAATGTGAGTACGTTTAAGTATTTGGGTAGTGTGATGAGTAAGGATGGAGGTTTGGAGGGTGAAGTGCTTGAAAGGGTACAGCAGGGAAGAAAGGTTGCTGGTTCCTTGAAAGCAGTGATAAGAAACAGGGAAGTGAGCATGGAAGTAAAAAAGTTACTACATGACAGTATTGTGATACCAACTCTAACGTACGGAAGTGAAGCTTGGACGTTGTTGGAAGGACACAAGTCAAGAGTGAGAGCAGTGGAAATGAGTTATTTAAGAGGAGCTTGTGGAGTCACGTGGAGAGACAGGCTGACGAATGAGGATATAAAGGAGCGTTGTGGTGTTGATGTGGATGTGATAGGAAGCGTTGTGAGGAACACACTGAGGTGGTTTGGCCATGTGGAGAGGATGGAGGGTGAAAGACTGACGAAGAGAGTGTATGTGAGTGAGGCGGAGGGTGGAAGAGGGAGGGGGAGACCGAGGATGAGATGGAGGGATGGGGTGGAGAGGTATATGAGAGAGGGGGGTGTGAGTTGGGAGCAGGGTAGTGAAATGGCGGGGGACAGGGCGACTTGGAGGCGATTTGTTTGTGGCCACCCCAAACGGGATTGAGGCGTCTGGCAATAGATAGATAGATAGATAGCTTGACTTTTTCAATTTCATTCCATGTCCTCTTGTTGCTCTCTTATCCCATACAAACAGATCTTCTTTGTCAATTTTATCTACTCCCACCATGGTCCTGAACACCGCAATCATGTCTCCCCTCTTTCTCCTTTCCTCTAATGAAGGCAAATCCAGTTTTTCCAGCCTCTCTCTGTATGACAGGTCTGTCAGACTGGGGACCATCTTGGTTGCTGTTCTTTGTATTCTCTCAATCTTGTTTATATCTTTCTTTTTGTGTGGGCACCACACTACCGCTGCATATTCTAACCTGGGGCGGATCATGGCCACTATCAATTTTTTCATCATTTCCTCATCCATATAATGAAATGCTACTCTTATGTTAGTCAAGAGCTTATAAGTCTCTCCAACTATCTTGTTAATGTGCTTTTCTGGTGACAAACTATCTTGGACCAGCACTCCCAAATCTTTCTCTTCTCTCCTTTTTGTGATTAATTCATTACCCAAAAAATAATTCAGTGATGGTCTCCTGGTACTTTTACCCATTTCCAATATTTTACATTTCTTTACATTAAATTTCATTTCCCACGTCCGGCTCCAATTGTGTATCCTATCCAAATCCTCCTGCAGTATTTTACAATCCTCCTCAACCTCTATCTTCCTCAAGATCTTTACATCATCAGCAAACAGACTCGCATAACTGTTCACTCCATCTACCATATCATTTAGGTAAATCAGGAACATTACTGGCGCCAACACTGAGCCTTGAGGGACTCCACTTGTTACTTCCCTCCATCCAGACATCTTTTCCTTTATTACTGTCCTCATTTGTCTGTCTCTCAAAAAGTCTCTCATCCATTCCAGAAGTTTCCCCTTTAGTCCTCCTATATATTCTAGTTTCCACATTAGTCTCTTATGAGGTACCTTGTCAAAGGCCTTCTCTAAGTCTAAGTACACACAATCCACCCAACCATCTCTCTCCTGTACCACATCAATCGCTCTTGAGTAAAAGCTCAACAAGTTTGAAACACATGACCTTCCACTTCTGAATCCAAACTGACATTCAGCCAAAATATTCATCTCTTCCAGATATTTTATCCATCTGTCTTTCAGGATTCTCTCACACAATTTTGCGACCATACTGGTTAGAGACACTGGTCTATAATTCAGGGGTTCTTCCCTGTTTCCCCCCTTGTAAATTGGTACCACATTTGCCCTCTTCCATTCTTTTGGCACTTTCCCCTCTTCCAGTGAGCATACAATTAAGCTGTGAATTTTATCCGCCAGTTGTTCTCTGCATTCCTTCAGTACCCAATTAGAAATTCCATCAGGTCCTGGGGCTTTCCTTACATCTTGAGTTTCCAGTAATTTATACACTTCCTGCACCTCCACTTTTATATCTTTCATCACCGGAACATTTCTAATCACTCCCTCCCCTTCCACAAGCTCCTTTTCTTTAGTGAAAACTGACTGGAAACGTTTGTTCATTACAGTATTTCTGCTTGCATTGCCGCATCCTTAAAGACCTCTCCATCTACTTTCAGCTTGGTGATTCCTTCCTTTTGTTTCAGTTTGCCATTAACAAATCTATAAAACAGTTTGGGTTCATCCTTGCATTTGTCAATTATACCTTTTTCAAAATTCCTTTCTTCTTCCCTACGTATTCTTGTGTATTCGTTTCTTGTTCTTTTATATTCTTCCTTTGTTCTGTCGTTACCTCTCTTTCTCCAATTGTTCCACGCCTTATCTCTCTCTTTTTTGGCTATCATACACCTTCTATTAAACCACTCCTTTTTCCTGTTTTCTTTCCCTCTTACTCTTGGTACAAATTTTTCCACTCCCAAGTTATAGAGGTCTAGAAAGATATCCCACTTCCTCTGTATCTCTCTTGTTTCTCTGAATTTTCTCCAATCCGCATTTTCAAAAAAGTTTCTCAATCCTGTAAAATTTGCTTTGCCAAAGTTGTATCTTCCCTGTCTATGAAGCTCGTCTCTTGGCTCGACGTTTCCTATTAACATCTGGAACTCAATGACCACGTGATCACTTTTTCCCAAAGGACAGAGATATTCCAATGATTCTATTACATCGGGTTCTTTGGTGAACAGTAAATCTAACCTTGCTGGTGTGTCCTCACCTCGAAACCGTGTCTCTTCTTTGACCCACTGCGTCATCACATTATTCATTATTATATTTAATAACATAGTACCCCACGAATCCTCGCCGCCTCCCGAGTACCATTCCTCCCAGTTCACCTCTTTACAATTAAAGTCACCCACCAAAATTATATTATTGCTTTTCTCAATTATTTTTTGCAAGTAGCTAGCCATATCTGACAACATCTCATGGTATTCGTCATCCTTCCATGCTCTCGTCTTTGGGGGAACATACACTACCGCCATATCTCTCTTAACATTCTCTCCAGTTTCTAATTTCATATATATCACTTCAGCCCTGCCTTCTCCCATTTCCACAGTATCTACATTTATGTTGTTCTTCACTGCTATCATCACTCCTCCTCCCTTTTTTTCTTTCCTGTCTTTTCTCCACAGTTTGTATTTACCATCTCCCAAATGAACATCAATATCTTCTCTTAATTTTGTCTCTACAAGGCACATGACATCAGGTTCATGTTCTCTCAAGAAATCATTAATTTTGATCCTTGTCGATATGAAACCATCAACATTAGTATATATCACCTTCAAATTATTTTTGACATTATTAATACCCTCTTCTCTCCTACTCTCTGTCCGTACCACTTCTTCAACTTCTGATCTTTCACAACCATCCCCCCTAGTTTCCTTCACTTCTATTTCCTTAAATACCATTTCCTTACTTTCATATCCAATACTCTCCAAAAAAAAGTATTACGTTCTTCCTCTGTCCTCTTATCATTTTTTTCCTTTACTTCTTCCTTTAATGATTTTAAAACTTCTCTTTCTTCTTCATTCAGATCTTTTCTTATTATAATATTTTCCATCCCCGCCTCTTTGCTTAATTTCCAGGTCACTTTAAGTATCTCATTTATTACACTTTCTGATGTAAACTTGACTCTCATTGGTCTTGTTTCCCCTTTCTTATAAGGCCCTATCCTCCTTACTTCCTCAATTTCTTTTACCCACTTGTCTCCCTCGGGGTCAATCTTGCCTAATATTCCTCTCACCATGTTCGTGTCTTTCTCGAGTCTTGCGAACCTAACCTTTTCTTCCTCTTCCCTGTTTCCAAATACTACCACACATCTGTTCCTTTCTACAGTTTCTCTCACTATTTTCTCTTTTTTCTTCAGTATTTTCACTACATTTTCTTCCATTTCTTTCTTGTTCATTTCCCTTTCTTCCTGGATGATCTCTCTTAAGCTGACCACTTCTTTCTGTTCTTCTTCTACGTGTGCCCACTTTGCCTTGTGTTCTTCTATTACATTACTCACCTTCTCCGTTTTATTAGTACTCTCTTCAAGTTTCCTCCTCAGTTCAACATTCTCCCTCTTCAAATTCTTAATCTCTTCATTGGCTGTTTCGTTGGACTGGATTAGACTCTGTATGGTGGTTTCCGTATTTCCTGACACATCCTTTATCACTAGATTCTCTACTATTTTTTCGAGTTCACTAATCCTCATAATTAATGTTTTCACCAGGTCCATGACATTAGTATTAGCATCAAATCCTTGAAATTCCATTCCCTCATTGTTTACATTTTCGGCCATCTTTAACGTACCGGTAAAGTACCTAAACAGCTGTTACCGAATAAGCCACAAACATTCATGTATACTATTGCCAACAAATCTTTACATTTTTGGTAGTCTACCAACTTTCATTATTTTAAATTTAAAGAAAGACCCTAGGAGACAGGACAGACAAAATTCCTGAAACTACTCAAGGTTAGGAGCGATGCCTGGGACGACCTCTCTCTCCGGCTGCTCGTGTGTGTGTATGTGTGTGTGTGTGTGTGTGTGTGTGTGTGTGTGCGCGTGTGTGTGTGCGTGTGCGTGTGCGTGCGTGTGTGTGTGTGTGTGTGTGTGTGTGTGTGTGTGTGTGTGTGTGTGTGTGTGTGTGTGTGTGTGTGCGTGTGTGTGTGTTTTACCCTGTGGGTCGCGAAGTCTTGAAATATTCCATATAGGGTCACCTACTAAAAAGTTTGAGAACTGCTGTCATAGCATTTTGAAAAAAGAAAGCCATTCAGCTGTCTCTGAAAGGAAGCAACAGAAGAGTTGTCTCTTGGACAACAGCAATCTATCATATAATCTAGGGGCTCTATACACAAGAGTAGGATCAGAGAAAGATGACTTGTAAATGGCTCCAGGCTCGTCAAGATGCAAGAAATCATCTTTACTACATAACATCACACCTGGGTGTGATGATGGGAGTTTTAACAATTCAGCAAGATACTTCGTTTCACCAAACTTAATAACCTTGAATGTAATAGGACACAATTTAAATTCAATTCTAGCCTTTACTGGTAACCAGTGTAGCCCAATTTGGAATGGGGTAGTCGAGGTTCTCAGGGGGAGACAAAAGATAAGCCGTGCTGCCCTGTTCAACACAAACTGAACTTTTGTTAGTGTACTATTTGGAAGACCAAACCACAGTGAATTACAATAATCGACACGAGACAAGACCACTGCATGGACCAATGTTAAGAGACAATGTCTATTCAGGAATTTTCTCACAGAGTACAGATTTCTGATATGCAAGTTACACCCTCTAACAACTTGATTAATATGTTCTTTGTAATTTAACTTTGAATTAAAATAAACACCCAGATTTTGAACAGAACTGACTGGAAAGCTGTGACACCCCAGTGTTCACAGCCTGGGTGTTAGCAGTGTCATCACCCCTTCTGTTTCCTGTGATGATGATGATCTCAGTTTTACCATCATTCAGCTAAAGTTTCCTCCTAGCCATCCAAATCTTAAAATCAGACATTAGAGATTCAAGCTTAGTCTTGGTATCGTTAATATCTGACATCTTAACACAGACCTGAGTGTCATCAGCATAAAAATGATAGGACACATCGTGAGCACCAAGTAAAGACAATAAACTACTCGTGTAGATTGTAAATAGAATTGAACCCAAAACTGATCCATGACGGACTCCGAACAGAAAGTGAGCAGAATCAAAGCAAGCATGATCAAAAACCACTCTCTGAGATCTGTTCGACAGATACGACTTAAGAAGCAAAAGAGCACTATCACAAACACCATAAAAATACAGATCATCCAACAATATCAAAACAATATCAAAATGCACTGTATCAAAAGCTGCAGACATCCAACAGAACTATACTCAGTTTTTTTTTATTGAGGAGAAGATGCACTTGACTGATTGGTGATGACTGGATGAATGAAAGATGTCCCAGTAACATTTACTAACCCAAATTACCCCCTTAAATGCATGTTGTCAATTAATAATGCTAATGAGTAGAGAGCTTATCAAGCAATGTTGAATTCAGCCTGTCATCACCAACCTGTCCAGTGCATCTTTGCCTCGATAAAAAAAAAAAAAAAAACTGAGTACGGGAGAGAGGACATCCCACTACAGGTGTTTGCCACCACGTCGCTATGAATCCTTGTTAGTGCAGTTTCAATTGAATGGTATTTTCTGTTTGCTGACTGAACAACAGGAACAACTCTGTTATGTTTCAGTAGTGGTAAAAGTTGATCAAGTATGGCCGGCTCAATAATCTTGGTTACGAAAGACAGGTTAGAGACAGGACAATAATATGTCATGCTCCAGACATCAAGGTCAGGTTTCTTGACTAGGGGCCTAAACAAAGCACGTTTCTCAGACTGCACAAAATTACTTTCCATGAAGCATCTATTTATTATGTTGCAGATACATTCTGCAGCGTGCTCGTACACATCAGATAGTTGTGACATGTTACACACATCGAGTGGGCAAAATGTTTTGTTAAGTTCTCCGATGTAACAGGTGACTTTGTTTACATCCAGTGGATGAAATGTTGCAAGCAAATGATCCCCAGTGCACTGTGATTGGAAGTCAACTGAGTACACTTCACTGGGAGAACTGTTGTGTAAATCATTTCTTATGTGAGATATCTTAGTTGCAAAAAATGAAGCGAAATCAGAAGCCAACTGGGCATCAGGCACAGAAGTTGGTTTAATAATTACATTCCTCCTACCAACCAAACTGTAACACTGCAAATCACAGTTATCTAAATATCTTTGCTGATGATGCAAAAACACAAAGGAGAATTACTAACACACGGACTCTTGTAAAGAGCTACAAGAAGAATTAAATAAACTTCATGAACGGAGTAATACATGGCAAATGGAATTCAATGTGGACAAGTGTCATGTAATTAAGTTTGGTAAAACTGGAAAAAGATCAGATTGGGATTGTAGGTTAGGAAGTAAAAACCCTACACATATCAGAATGAGAGAAAGACCTAGGAGTGATTATCAATAACAGACTATCTCTGGCTGGCCACATCAGAGAGAAGGTATGGAACATGTATACACTGCTTGCTAATAAAAGACTAGCATTCACATACATAAATAAAGACATGCTAAGGAAGATAATAACATCATTCATCAGACCAACTCTGGAGCATGCATCAGTAGTCTGGCATCCTCATCTCAAGAACACATAGATAAGATTGAAAAAGTTCAAAAGGCCATGACAAAATGGGTACCTTGCTTAAGGGATCTAAGTAATAAAGAAAGACTAGAAAAACTGAATCTGCCAACACTACAGGAGAGAAGGAAAAGAGGAGACATGATTATACTATAAGAATGCATCTCAAGGATAGAGAAAATGGACATAAATGAGCACATAACCTATGGGGAAGCATCAGCAAGAGGACACTGCAAAAAAAACTGCACAAAAAGAGAGGTGATAAAGACGTAAGGAAATTCAGTTTCCCAAATAGGGTAATTGATCAGTGGAATGCACTACCAAATGAAATAGTGTATGCCAAAACAATTCATAAATTTAAGGATACGTATGATAAAAGTGAGGTAAGAACAATTAGGTAAGGTAAGGTAAGAAACACATACACACACACACACACACACACACACACACACACACACACACACACAAAGGCATTATCTGTCATGATGCATTATCCAGCAGGGCCTTGGCTGAATTATGATGGATAAACAGGGGATTACTGTGATTATGTAGTCTTTTTAGTGGAGTTGAGTGTACATACAGTGTTAAGTTATGAATGAAAATATGCATACAAATTACATATTCAATTTTCAAACTCTGATTCTGTGACCCATGATCCCTTTCTCCCCCCCCCCCTCCTTTCTACAAGGCTTGGCAACATAACCCCTACAGATACTTATGCGCCAGCATGTCACCTCCAGTAACATGTGTTCCTAAAGGTAGTGTGACCCTAGAGGAGACCCTCCTCCACTGTGGTAGGTATCTTCCTCAGGAGAAGAGGTCAACTATACTCCCAACTCATTCCACTACTATAAGATTTCACAACATGGTCAGAGTGCATACTAGAGTGAAAAATAATACTGAAAAATAATATTATTGATAATACTTAGCTGTTATGGAGACTTATCATAAAAATTGGCTCCAGTACATGTTTCACTGACCTTGGGATGTAGTGCAGCAGGACGTGGGTCAATTACAGTGAAGTCTTTAAGACGGGATGTTATAATTGTATCTCCACCCGTCACCGTTGCACTGACAAACAACCCTGCATCAGAAACATATACAGAGTATTACCAAATGTCAAACACATCTTACAAATACTAAAAAAATTCTTAAATACAAGGTCTGTTCTGAAAGAATCCAACCTTAGGCTCTATAAAAATAAATAGCTAACTTGTTGAGACAGGATACTAATCCCCCTCAAAGTAGGCCCCTTCTGACTTGACCCATGTAGTCCAGCATTCTTTCCACTGCCTGAAACATTTTTCAAAGTTGATTTTCAGTAGCTCCTGCAGGTGCTTCATTGCATTTGTCATGATTTCTTCTCGTCTCAAACTGAGAACCCTTCAAAGAAGTTTTGAGCTTGGGGAATAACCAAAAGTTGCACAGCGCCATGTCTAGTGTGTAAGGAGCCTGCCTGACGTGCGGGATGTTGTGCTTGGCCAAAAAGTCCTGAATCAGTTGAGAAGAATGGGCAGGGGCACTGTCATGGTGCAGCTGCCAACTTGCTGCTTTACAAAGAGCAGCTTCCAACTTGCTGCTTTACAAAGGTCTGGTCTCTTCTGCTGAACTCTGTCACGGAGATGACGGATAACATCGAGGTAGTAATGTTTGCTGACAGTCTGAGCATCTGGTGCATATTTGTGATGCACAACACCATGGTAGTCGAAAACACTTGCCAACAAGCACTTCACTTTGCTGTAGACCTGCTGTGCTTTTTTTTGGCTGAGGCAACCCTGCATACTTCCACTGGGATGACTGAGCTTTGGTTTCTGGGTCAAAACCATACACCCAAGTCTCATCTCCAATGGTAACAGTCAGAGTCTGGATTGCGATTTGCACACTACAACATGTTCATCTGCAATGCTTGGTGTTCGTGTGAAAGCAGCTTTGGAACGAGCTTGGTAGCAACTCTTTGCATGCCCAAATCATCCGTTAAAATAATGTGCTGATCCATCACTGATTCATTAGCAATTTCTCTGGCAGTCATCTGACGATTTCCAAAGACCAAATCGCAGATTTTCTTCACACTTTTAGCACTCCTGCTTGCTGATAACCTCCCAGGACATGGAAAACTCTCGACTGACATTCAGCCATTTTTTAAGCGATTGTACCCAAAACTTGCTTGATCTTCCTGATAGCTGTTACTTAGGTATCACCTAGTTTTTGGCAAAATTTGATGCAGTAACGTTGTTCAACCTTTTTGGTTACCGTAATGAGCACGGGAATGCAATAAGTGTAAGGTGCAAAACCATGAACACAGGCTGACTGACAGCAACTGAGTCCCTCATGGTAGCTAACATTAACCACGCATGTGCACAAAGGTCCTGCTCTGCGCTGCACAAAACCCCACTTCTATCCTTCAACTGGTTGGCGAGAAAAAAAAGATGAGGTCGGATACTTTCGGAACAGACTTCGTAAAGTCATTCAAAATTTAAATCACTGATCATTCATACTAAGTTTTGTGAATATCTGAATGGTATGGATTGTAAGTAAATGCTGATAAACGTGATGGCTGATGGGAGAAAATGTAGCTCTCAGGGTTGTATTTTCAAATATATCCGTTATCATTTAGTCTCATGGTACTGTACTGTTAAACACAGATCTCAATCAAGGCTGGTATTTGAATGCCCTGGGTTGGTGGATCATTATGGGAATAACACTGGCACAATCTTTGCCTGCCAAAGTGTGCATCTTTCTTCAGGTCCTCATGGCATATTCATGGCTACTAGTTAAAAAAAAAAAAAAAATAGTTGGATATTATTTGCAGACTCAGTATGTGAGATGTTAAACCAGTGCAGTTTCCAAATAATACTGCATTACATCATAAACCAATGGGATTTATCCTAACAGGCTGGCCACCCCACCTGTGAACCCAGATTTTCCATTTTACAACAATTTAAATCCACTAAATACATACATACTGTTAGGGTAAGCATCAGAAACACACACAGGCATGGTTAGGTTAAAAGAAAATGATGAAAATGGCATGATAAGGAAAAAACACATACCATACAGAGACCTGAGATGGGCTTAAGGTAAGGGATTCTGAGGCTAGATAGGTGGAGAAATAGTAGTCTCCACTATTAACCCCACAAGTAGGGACTCATCTTTTCATCACTTAAAGCCATCACAGAACACTGACTTGGCACCATCATTGCCTGCAGAAACATGCTCAGGTGCATGATACCCAAGTTTTTACCAAAAGAATGTGCAATAACAGAAGGAGTGCCAATTTTCATCTATCAGTGATAACAGGAACCACAATAACAAAGGGATTGCAACAGATTGTAGCAGCTCCCCTTATTTTATTAATGAGACTGCCACAACAGACTCAGATTCATAAAGGAGTTGTAGGAAATGTTTCAGAAATCCTCTCACAGGTACTTCAACATTTCATCAACAAAAATTATTCCTCAAAACATTTTTTTTTTAGCCAATCACCCAAACTGCCAATGCACAGTCAACACTGAAGATTCATGAGAAATATAACACCTCATGCAAATGGCTGATGTTCGCGAATGTGTGATTCCTGGGGGTGGGGTGGGAGGGTAATATTCACAAAGATTGGTCAGACACTGTGAAATGCCTCAGTCCTTGGCAGCTACCCATCAATAATTTCTCATTTCATCAATTTAAACTTACCTATATCCCAGGTAGGTAACAATGAACCAACCACATAAGGCTTGTTTAAGATACCGTTATTCATTAAAAGTGAGAGATGTGCAGACAGAAATGAGTACAGACAAAAGCAGGTGACTAGCTAAGTAATTTATGTACCACAAAGGAGAGAGTCTCGCAAAACAATAAAAATAATAATAATAATGATAACACTGATGATGATCATGATCATGACAATACTGTAATAATGAGTAATATAATAATAATAATAATAATAATAATAATAATAATAATAATAATTACAGTACTCAGTTTACTACTTGTTCATATTCAACATCCACCAAGAAGGTCTATCTATCTATCTGCTGTCAGATGCCTTAATCCCATAAGGGGTGGCCACAAACTAATGCCTCCATGTTGCGCTGTACCTTGTCATTTCACTGCCCACCTCCCACCTCCCAATTCACACCCCATCTCTCAAATACCTCTCTACTCCAACTCTCCATCCCATCCTTAACCTCCCCCTCCCTCTTCTCTCCTCCACCTCACTCACACCCACTCTCCTCATCAGTTTCTCGCTCTCCATCCTCTCCACATGGCCAAACCACCTCAATGTAGTCCTCCTAATACTTTCTGTCACATCCATATCCACACTACAACTCTCTTTCACTTCCTCATATGTCAGTCTGCCTCTCCATCTAACTCCACACGCTCCTTTCAAATACCTCATTTCCACTGCTCTCACTCTCAACTTGTGTTCTTCCAACAAGATCCAAGCTTCACTTCCATATTTTAGAATTGTTATCACAATACTATCATGCAGTGGCTTTTTTACTTCCATGCTCACTTCCCTATTTCTTATCACTACTTTCAAAGAACCAGTAACCTTTCCTCTTTGTTCTACTCTTTCAAGCACTTCATCATCCAAACTTCCATCCTTACTCATCACACTACCCAAGTACGGTACTTAAATGCACCCACATTTTCCAGTTCCTAATCATCCAACTTTACTGTACATTCAGTGACTTCATTTCTCTCGAAAACCATAACTTTACTCTTCTCTACATTCACCTTTAGAGCCCATTTCTTACACACTCTCTCATACACGTTCACCATGACTTGCAGTTCCCCTTTGTCCTCACAACACAGTATCGTCTGCAAACAACAGTACAAGAAGCTTCCAAACGCAACCCACTCTCATTAGGGTCGCTCCAACATCCACTGCCCTACCTTGTATCTCTTTTATAACCCCATCTATATACAGATTGAACAATCATGGAGACATGACACATCTGTTTCAAACCAACATTCAGATAGAAAAATTAACTCAATTCACTGTCCACGTGCACTGCAGCCTTAACCCCTACACCGCGGGCTTGTTTACCAATGACTTGCGTGTGCCGCGGGTTTATTTGGGCTCCGACAGACTCTCAAAAAATATTTGCCAAAAATCAGTTATTAGTCCTAGAATAATAAAATTACATATGCTTATGGCACATACCTTCAGCTTTCTCCTGGAATGATTGTTGAGCCTTCGTCGGTTACCGTAGGACTTGTGGAGACCTCTGAAGTAGGGTAACGAAGTCTCCACTTTACACTTCCCGACAACCCGTAATATGATTACCACAGCCAGATACAAACACTATAAACACTATTCTACAATTTTCAAGTAGTTTGGGATCCATACTCAAAAAAAAAAAAACACTGTGAAAGCAATGGAAATTACGAGCGCGTCTGATCGTCTCACTGTCACTAGTTCGCTCTTGGTACTCTGTCATTTATTATTCATAAAACCCCTCACACTTTATATTTCTATTACTATATAACACTTATGTATATCTACAGTCTTTATCCATAAGTTTCCTTCAGTAGTATTAGTTTATTGTCACTGTAGGGATTCAATTTCTTTCAGTAAAATACGTAGCATTCACTTTCTCGTCCTGTATACTGGCATTGCGAGTGAATGTCACTTTCATCTTCACTTTCATAACTCATAGCATTCAGACATGCTAGAGTGAAACTTTCACTTTCATTACTCCTAGGGTATATACTCGTATTCTTATAATACTACTCATTTACATTTCTATTTACGTTCTCTATTTTATTTATGTTATTTACATTTCTATTTTATTTACACTGTGTTATGCACTGTCACTTGAAATAACTTATAAAACTATTTTCCATTGTTCACGTATATTTACATTCATTACTTTCACTTGCTGTTTACACATTATTTACAATTCCACTTGCACTGTTTTACTCAATAGAAAGATCGTAGTCACTCTTTTATCAATTGTCAGCCCTTTACCTCTTTCCACACGAGGTTTAGTAGGGGGTAAAGGTCACAGGGCCATTTGCATGGGGGTGAAAAAAGGCCTTGAAGTCAGCAAGAAGAAACAAACGTACCCTCACTTCGGAAGATGAGAGTAAACTGATAACGGAGGGCCAGCGTGGAGGCCTGCTTAGGGGTTATTCAGAGTTACCAATATTAGTTCTTGAAACAGCTAAGTCTAGCACTGATATGATTGGCAGGAAATCTAGACAATACATTATAAATTTGGTAGTTCCAGGTGAATGTAAATATCACTTAGGCTTCTCCCTTCCCTCCTTACATGTATATTTATTATGAAAATAGATTAGAGGCCTACTTAGGAGATATATATTCAGAGCTACCAATGTTAGATCTTGAAACAGCTTTGTCTAGCACTGATATGACTGGCAGGAAATCTAGACAATACATTATAAATTAGGTAGTTCCAGGTGAATGTAAATATCACTTAGGCTTCTCCCTTCCCTCCTTACATGTATATTTATTACGAAAATAGATTATACGGCATATTTCAAGGGGAAAAAAACAGCAAAAATTAGCGAACGAGTGCACGTGAGGTGTTGTCAGGTGATAATTAGCCAAATCCAGGTGTATGGCACTCTCACTTACCTTATTTCTTTCTTGTATATATTATTTGGTATAAGAATAGGACATAGGGCTTATTTCAATGGATGAAATCAGTGAAAAATTCCAGGGAAGATTTACTTAGCGTAGCACGGCCGTGCAGGCGAGAGGATAGGGTAATGGAGGGGGGGTAGGGAGGGGAGTCAAGAACGGGGAGAAATGGCTAAATTGTCAACAATGGATGGGAGTACAGATGAGATTAGGAGTGCTGACTAGTGTTGGACATTGGCAGTACTGATAGATGATACAAGCCCCCACTTGGAAGCCCGGGTGAATTCAAAATAACACAGAATCACAAAAGCGACGCCCCGCGGTATGATCCCTTGCTCCCAAGCGTCATGAAAGTGACGCCCCGCGGTTAAGGGGTTAACACCCTCATACACACACTTCATGGCATTCAACAACTTCCCATTTACTCCAGGTATTCATAGTATTTTCCACATTCCTTGTCTATCCACCCTGTCATATGCTTTGAATCCATGAAGGCTGCATACAACTTTTTTCCCTTCTCTAGAAACTTTTCCACAAGAAACCTAAGGATGAATATCTGATCTACACAACCTCCTAAAACCTCCCCGTTTTTCTCTAGGTAATTCCTTTGTCATTTCCCTAACTCTGTCAATGAGTATCCTATCATATACTTTCCCTATTATGCTAAGAAGACATGGCCCTAGGATTATGAAAACCCAAGAAGGTGTAGGGGAGAATAATTTTGCATTAAATCATTTATCTATCTATCTATCTATTGCCAGACGCCTCAATCCCGTTTGGGGTGGCCTCAAACAAATCGCCTCCGAGTCGCCCTGTCCCCCGCCATTTCACTGCCCTGCTCCCAACTCACCACCCCCCTCTCTCATATACCTCTCCACCCCATCCCTCCATCTCATCCTCAGCCTCCCCCTCCCTCTTCCCCCCTCCACCTCACTCACATACACTCTCTTCGTCAGTCTTTCACCCTCCATCCTCTCCACATGGCCAAACCACCTCAGTGTGTTCCTCATAACGCTCCCTATCACATCCACATCAACACCACAACGTTCCTTTATATCCTCATTCGTCAGCCTATCTCTCCATGTGACTCCAGAGGCTCCTCTTAAATAACTCATTTCCACTGCTCTCACTCTTGACTTGTGTCCTTCCAACAACGTCCAAGCTTCACTTCCGTACGTCAGAGTTGGTATCACAATACTGTCATGTAGTAACTTTTTCACTTCCATGCTCACTTCCCTGTTTCTTATCACTGCTTTCAAAGAACCAGCAACCTTTCTTCCCTGCTGTACCCTTTCAAGCACTTCACCCTCCAAACCTCCATCCTTACTCATCACACTACCCAAGTACTTAAACGTACTCACATTTTCCAATTCCTCACCATCCAACCTCGCTGTACATTCACTGACTTCACCTCTCTCAAAGACCATCACTTTACTCTTCCCTACATTCACCTTCAGATTCCGTTTCTTACACACTCTCCCAAACTCATCCACCAAGCCTTGCATCTCCCCTTCGTCTTCACTCAACAACACAGTATCATCTGCAAACAACAGTACAGGGAGTTTCCAAACACTACCCTCTCTCACCAGGGCCACTCCAATATCCACTGCCCTACCTTGTACCTCTTTTATTACCCCATCCATGTACAGATTGAACAACCATGGAGACATGACACATCCCTGTTTCAAACCAACTTTCAAAGAGAAAAATTCACTTAGTTCACCATCCACACGCACTGCAGCCTTCGCACCATCGTACATACTCTTCACAGCATTCAACAACTTCCCATCTACTCCATATATTCTTAACACTTTCAACAATCCTTGTCTATCCACCCTGTCATATTCATTCATTCATTCATTGCCAGACGCCATGTATCCCAAACGGGGTGGCCAACGGCTTAGAGTTAATTGTTTTACAGGGAGGGGCACTCATCCTCCACCAACCCCACTTGACACGTAGGGATGCTTTCTCCAAATCCATGAAAGCCGCATACAACTTCTTTCCCTTGTCTAGAAACTTTTCCACTAAAGACATGAAATATATAAATGGAAATATATAAAATGGAAATACCTCTGCATGAATATACAAATCTTTCATCGCTGCCTTGTGTTCACTAGGAGATCAGCTGACTTTGTTTACAATTTACCCATGCACCTGGTGTGGTGCAATCACTCCATGCTCCATGTGTGTGCATATCTAACCCAGAAAATGCTTAGTTTACCATTTGTATATGATGTATTTATAATAATGCCAAAAAGATTAGGGGTCAGAGACAGCTTGCATATCTCATGGCCACAGTTTTATTAAATACAGTGATCCATTGGTTATTGCACATAATTGGTACTGAGCCTTGTGCATGATAACAAAGTTGCGCGATAACAAATAAAAGAACTTAAAAGATTTATCCTAGCTGGTACCAGGAACACATTCATAAACTCAAATGTTCCTTTTTACGATACTTTATACCAACTAAATACATACATACTATTATGGTATCAGAAACACACACAGGCCTGATTGGGATAACTGGAAGTGATGAAAGGTAACAATAAGGAAGAAACAAACTATATAGACACCTGAGATGGGCTTGAGGTAAGGGGTTCTGAGGCTAGGAGGTGGAGAGATAGTGGTCTCCACCGCCTGGCATTAACTCCTCGAGTATGGATTCATCTTTGCATCCCTCAAAGTCATCTGAAACCACAGATATAGGCGTACCCCAATATCTGAAGGGTATGAGTCCCTATGACAATCATCCAATATCAATTTTGTCAGACTCTGAAGTAATTTTCCCCATCTGTTTCTTAAGAAATAGTGAAAATGCATTCCAGCTCCCACCCCAAACTCACAAGTATGTGAAGTAATCTACCAACTAAGGACATAAAATACAACTATTAATGTTTATACCACGTACAATGGTTGTTTAAAGGATTTAATTACAGTATTCTAGAAGTACAGCAATCCCTTTAAGACTCAGATGCCCAAGACCCGGACATCCCAAGTCCCGGACATTTTGGGCTTGGGTCACACACACACACACACACACACACACACACACACACACACACACACACACACACAAAAGCCGATATGTGTTCATCCCTACTCTAAATTTGCCGCAAAGTTATGAACAGCTGTGTTTTGGTGTGTAGCTCTGGTGACAATCCACTACAGCGCCCCTACAACCTCCCCATTTCCCGCATACCTACCGTCGTGACTGCACGCTCTTCACCATGGCTACCCATATGCTCACTTTTGTGAATAAACAGTGAATAAACTGCAATGCCTCACCACTAGACCACATGGGAATTTACAGTGTTGTGCAGTGTTAAGAAATTAGAATTCAGAGTGCAAAGGATTAAGTGTAGAATGCAACACTGGCATGTTGCAGCTGGCATGGAGCAAGTAAGAACAGAATGTGCAGTGTTAAACAATTATAATTCACAGCGCAAAGGATTAAGTGCAGCAAAACAATGGATTACTGTACGTTCTTCAAGTGCACCTTCATCACTGTCAGAGCCTGAGAGGAGGCGGGCTAATCTTCATGACGGCCAAGGACGTGTCGTAAGTCTTCTGAACACTGCTAAATATTTTCCTTACTCACTTCTAATTTCTCATTTCCTGGTTCCTTGTCATTTATATTATGGTTCTGTTCCTTGTTTGTGTGAACAGGGTCTTAAATAGGTGCTGTGCATGCCTGGTAGGGAGTTATTTAGGTGGCTTTCAAAGTTAGGTTGGGCATTTTTCCCAAGTCCCGGACGTTGCTTGGGCTCTATTACATTGGATCTTGGAAGGATTACTGTACAGTAAAGTCCTCTCATTCGCCATCTGGTCTTACAGCATTTCTGGTCTTTAAGCGGTTTTCATAAATAGTCCCATTACAAAAGTTCTCTGCTGTTCCAGCACATATACTGAGCCGATCTGCACCTGTAACGGAGTCGCCAGCTCGTTGCTAGTACCCGTGCATCCATAGTTGTCAGACTGACACTGTTGGAGCTAGATCTAGTGCTTTTCATAATTTACCAATTTTCATTATAATGATGCACCAGTAAATATTAGATTTTCTTCTATATCTAGTTCATTTTGAAGTCCACTTTAACACAAAAATTTGAACACTTCACCTATAGTTGAGCTTTGGGTTTTTGAAGATTTCTACTTGTCGACACTGCATGCGCAGTCGGCCATCATGACCTGTGAGTGCCAACGGGACCTTTCGAAAGTTTGGGAACTTTGTTGTGCTATTTTATGGTGTACATATGTAAATACACCTAGGTTAAGGTGCGTTCATGTGTATTGTATCACTGAATACAGTCATGGTCATAAATAATCACCTATCCTCCGGTACCCCATGCCTCAGGCAGGCTCCTTTAAGTGTGGCGTCACAGTGGAGTAAGAGGGGCTGAGAGGGAGGGGCCAGAGAGAGAGAAAAATGGGTGGGGGGCCAAGTGATGGCGATAGGGTGGAGTGAGGGAGGCGATGGAGGTAGGTAGGGGAGGGAGAATGAAATGCGAAATGGTGGTCGCATCACGGTATTTGTCAATTTTCTATAATTCTGGGCATGATATAAGGGAGTTAATATTCTGTAGATAATAAAGGAGCCAGCCTGAGGCACGGGGTACTGGAGTTTAGGTGACTATTTATGACCACAACAGTAGTGTACATTATATTTAAGTTGCTTATTAAATATTTAGTGCTTAGGGTTGACCAATAATACTTGCCAGACACTGTGACTGTATTAGGGTGACGACCAAGTTTGCTAGAAACTTTCTGGCAGGTTTTCCCAGTCATTTGGCTGTTTCTGCTCTTTCAGCACCTGCCTGGTCCCAAAGATGCCAAATGAGAGGACTTTTACCGTACCGTGGTTGTGTTCGTACAGTAACCAGTTTAGGCAGGCGTTTGTTAACCTCAGGGTACCATGCAAACCAGTATGCAGCCAGTCCTGTGTACAGAAGGATATGTTTTTCCACCATAAAACCTCATGCTGACAGACAACGACTTTATCCGTCTCTCTCTTCTCTCCCCCACTCTATTTTTCTCCCACTTTTCCTCTTCCTCTTTTCCTAATCCCTTTCCTCTTCCTTTACTTCAATCCCTTTCTTAATCATTTTTGTGTCATATCTAAAGGTTATAAGAGAAAACAATAAATGAAAATTCGATAAAAGAGAAAGCACACAAGGAATATGTCTCCACTGCCACCTTATCATTTGTCCAGACAATGTTTACTGCCACCTTATCATTTGTCCAGACAATGTTTACATGAGCCATTACAGGCAACTTTGGCTTCTGTGTGGCTATCAGAAGGGATACTGTATGTACTTTTACTCTCTCTCTCTCTCCAGTTACTATTATTCCTCTCATATATTTATTTTCATGTCACAGCTTTAAAAAAAAAAAAAAGGTCAGCAAAAGAGGAAGTACACAAAAAACTTGTGTCCCTTGCTGTCCTATCATTTGCCATGACAATGTTTACCCAATGCCCATGCAGGTGATTATAGCCTCTGTGCAGCTATCAGAAGAGATGCGTACTTTTGCGCTCTCTCTCTCTCTCTCTCTTTCTTCCTGCTCCTGTTACTTCTATCCCTCTCTCTCATTTTATTTTCAAGTCACATCCAAAGGTTATAAAACAAAACTATAAGAGAAAATTCAGTAAAGAGGAAATGCACAAGAAAATTGCATCCCTCATCCACTTGCTGAGAGATGTTTACCAACGCTCAGGCAGGTGATTCTGGCCTTTATCTGACTGGCAAAAGAATGTTTTTTTTTTCTTTCTCTCTCTCTCTCTCTCTCCCCCCTCTTACTTCTATCTCTCTCTCTTTATCATTTTCAAGTCACATTCAAAGGTTATAAAAGAAAACAAAAGGAAATTGAGTAAAAGCAGAAGTACACAAGGGTTACCGTAGTTCTGGTCTTTCTCATCCTGTTACATCTATTCATTTTCGATACACATCCAAGAGTTATAAAAGAAAACAATAAAAAAAAATTCAGAAAAAGATAAAGTACACAAGAAATTTGCATTCCTCACTGTCTTATCATTTGCCAAGGCAATGATTATACAAAGGCCACACAGGTGATTATGGCCTCCGTGCGACTGTCAAAAGGAATACTGTATGCACTTTGTTCTCTCTCTCTTTCTCTCTCCCTCTCTCTCTCTTTCAGTGCAGCACAAGGATGCAAACAGAATTAAATTTCTGCATAAATATGTGCCCATCAGGATTTTTTCAGAAGATTAATGGTGATAATTATGATGATGATGGAAGAAGAATCCTTGCATGATGATTCCGTGCATAAAGAAAAATACAATGTTTCTTTTTGCAATTTTAAGAAATACATTAACTGAATCACATGCATTTCAAACTGCCAATGGTTGGACTGTCAGATGAGTGAAGCAAAGTGAAGCACAACATGATGATTTTTCATGATATGTCCCCTATTCTGCAGCATCAAAAGGGTGGATGATCATTTTCAATGTCGATTATCAGGGTACGCCTGTATTGCACTATCACTGTCAGCATAAACCAGCTTGGGTGAAGGATAATGTTCTTTTCACTGAAAAATGTACAATAATGGCTGGAGTGCAGATTGTCATCTTGCAGTGATAATGAAAACTGCTATAACTAAGTGTGTGATAACCAAGAGATCAGTGTAGTCAGGTCTCAGTATGTGTCAGTTTGGCATGCGATTAAAACAGAACAATGAACTAACAAATTAAATCCAGTATTTCGATAACTATGACAAAATTTGCTTAAAGGGCAATTGTGATGGCTGCTGATGACAATCACGTACAGACACAGTAACATATGCAAGCTGACAGCCACGCTCTCCCTTGACCTCACCACTACACTCTCCCAAAGCCAGTGTCTGTTTTCCTCACCCTCACCACTTCACTCTCCCCATCTCTTCTCACCTCCTCCTGAGAACCTGGTGTGATTGTCGAGACCCTCTACCTGTCCGTTAGCCTTGGGGGACATTCTTGGTGATGATTCACACCAGCCTAGGACACTCTTCAGGGGGGTGGCACAGGTGTTTTGTAAGATTTAATGTCCCCACTGAACCCATCTCATATCAAACTTGGTATATGTACTTCATTGTGCAATGAGCCTTCACTTGAGGTAACCCCATCACATACAAGGGTGACTGTACAATAAACTCTCTCTTACCTATTGCTGCAAAACCTAGCATTCGTTAATATCAATCTCAGCAAATGGGAGCCAAGTTTTTTAAAATTCATGGGAAATTTTTCGATACTGGGAAAAAGAAAAGTATTTATACAAAGGATCAGCATGCTAGGATTTCCCTATATCATCATTCTTATTCATCAGTGTAAATCACAGTGCGCCCATACTGTATCATTTGTCATCGTATTGTTTATAAAGGCTTACACTTGCTTGCAAGCTTCAGCCTTGGTCAGCTAATGGTGGCTCTCCACATTGCTCAATCTCTGCCAGCCACCTTATTCAGTCCCATATCCCTAAAGTCACATACATTATGACCTCGCCTCAGGTCTTTTTGGTCTGGGTCTCACAACTCAGCACCCAACATTCACACTTCTCACCTTCCACATGTAACTGACATCCTATATACCCTCAACATGCCCAAACCATCTCAAACTACCCCTCCTCATCACAACACCAATACATTCAAGTCCCATCCTGCCTCTCCATTCAATAATTGCAATTCTAGCCCCCACAGGTCTCATCCTCATGGACACACTACACATCCATCCAATCATTACCATTTCTTTCAGTCTGAGCCAAAAACTCTGGACCTGTTTTACTTAGTCTGTATTTCCTACTATCTATGATCTCCAGTCTTTCAAATACAGTGTATACAAGCATCCCTATGTGAACTGACCTTGAATTTAGCTCTCTGTTATCTTGTTTTTATTTTTTCTTGGAGGGAAAAATCTTTGGGACTCCTCATCTTTCATTCCTTTATCTTTATACTGTATATATATAAATATTATATACATAAATATTATATTGGGCCCCGCGTGCAAGAGTATACCGATGCACCACTTTTTAAAAGTGGCAGAAAATGCATTAAAAATTTTTACAACTCTGAAGAACGATACCGCAAAAACTATTATACCATTGGCAATGGCGTTTACATCATTTTAAAGCTGACTGTCACTACTTTATCCAGAAACTTTTCAGTAAAGGTGCTATTGTTTTTACCCCCCCCCCCAAAAAAAAAAAAAAAATTGACATAGTATACAATGATGCTACTTATATGCATAAACTAGTACCACAGGCCAATAGCTAGTGAGTTCCTTTATGTTGTAGGATGAAGTTGAATGTCTGTAGAGTGGCTGGTTATGAATTTGCCTGGTTATTGTTATAAAAAGTAAGTTTTATAAATTTTTCAAAAAAATTATCAATACGCAGCATTTTTATTTTCACCTGGTCATCGTTGTTCTGAGGTTTTATGTGAACAATTGATGCTTTACATCTATTAAAAGCAATAACAAACAAAATAACATCACCAATACTACGAACAATGATATTTTACATTAATAATCTTATTAATGAATACAGTGGTTATGCTTGATAAAGGGTGGTAATGTAAACCCAATGTTATTTCTATGGCTTTTTGCCCTTATGTCTTGGGTCATACATCACATCCACCAACTCCACATGAAAGTACACACTCTGAGGGACTGTGTGATAGCATTATCTCAATTTTCGACAAGGTGGTGCATGGGTAGGTGGTGGTGACCATCATCCACTCACTTGATGTAGTGCTGCCTACTTCTTCCTTAGCCTTTATCATTTTTTTTTTCTGTGCCTGCCCTCCTCTCTTCCTATTTCTCCCATCTTTCCTGTCACTTCTTATTGCTTTTCTTCCCTTTACAGGTGGCTTTACATTGAGTGTCAAGCCAAATGGTTTCCTTAAACCAAGAAACCATTTACAACACTGGGTGGTAACCATATAACCAATTCCTACATGTCAACAAGTGGGTTGGTGGAGGGTTAGTGCCCCTCCCTGTAAAACAAATAACTCAAAGTCAATGGCCACCCCTTTCGGGATTATGGCATCTGGCAATAGACAGATAGATAGATAGATGGTGCATGGGTATACTCCTGCACGCGGGACCTCATATATATATATATACATATATATACTGTATACACTAATCCCTCCACTATCAGATGTAACAGAGCCAAAGGCATGTCCGGAAAGTGGGTCTGTCCGGATAGTGGGCCCTTGCCTCAGAAACCATCTACATAACTCAGAAAACCACCTACAGTGGAATTTCAAAGTTCAACGGGCATAGGTGCCTAAAAATCACCGTGAAATTCAAATAATCGAAATTTAAACTGAACTTCTCATGGGAAAAATTAGTTTGAGTCCGGGGCCTCCAAACCTAACTACGTAAAATCATGATTTTTTGCCCACACCCCCTGTAAACTTTATGTACTATAAATGTGGTTAAGTAACTGTAGTTCTGCATTGTATTGCCATACTGTCTGCAAGTGTATATTGCCTTGTCAGCAAGTGTATACTTGGTGTATTTCTGCCCTTTCCTGTACTGCCATTTCTCCTTTGGCTGCGTTCACGTTTCGACGGGGAATTATCTGACAGCGAAATGACTTGACGGTGAATTGTCTCGGAACCATATCTTCGTATGCTTCACATGTGAATAAACGATGTTGATTTTCATTCTCTTCTTGACACATGTCACATTTCAGGTCAGGCTCATGCTTTTTCTTATAATTTTCTTTCACTTCTAACATTTTGGTTCGAATAAAAATTATTATCTTTGCTTGTTTTGGTTGAAGTCTGGCCCTGAGAGCATCGAAAAACGTGATTTTGCATCGAAAAGTGAGATAGGTGGACCACTCCAAAACGCATCGAAATTCGAATCGTTGAATTCTGAACTGTCAAAATTCAAAATTCCACTGTACATAACTCTCTACTGGACATGCACAGCACCTATTTAAGACCCTATTCACATAAACAAGGGACAGAAAGTATGAAATAAATGAAAAGAAACCAGAGAATGAGAAATTAGAAGTGAGTATGGAAAATATTTAGCAGTGTACAGGGTACTTACAACACGTCCGTGGCCGTTCGTGATGAAGGTTAACTCACCTCCTCTGAGGCTCTGGCTGTGGTGAAAATGCTCTTGAAGCATATACAGTAATTCAGTACTGAGCTGCACTTAATTCTTTGCACTATGAGTTATAATTGTTTAACACTGCATATTCTGTTCTTGACTGCACCACACCAGTTTCAAATGCCAGTTTCAACTGCCAGTTTACACTCTGTACTTAATCTTTGCACTCTGAATTCTAATTTCATGGTTGATATTTTTGAACCTATTTTTTATAATAGTCAGATTTTTGTTGTTGGTATTAGTGAGTTATTTACAGGTGTTTGGCTTAGGTTAGTTTCCATCGCAGCTTTTAGGCCATTTAGATTGGCTTTAAACTTGTTTTTGGGCTGATTAGTGTGGGTTTTGGACTTGGTTGGGGGGAAGACCCAAGGCTGAAAAATGCATACCTATACTTTACAAGATAAATCTACTCTGATATACGATACCTCACCTAGCAATGGGTTTCTACCTAACCAATTGTATCATTAAACTGGAGTATACCTGTACATTTATATATACATATATATATATATATATATATATATATATATATATATACAATGCTCGTCAGAAGTATTGAGCACCTATGGCAGGGCGCGCAATACTCATGGCTAAAAAAAGAATCATCCGTTTTTGGTACTAAAAATTGAGCCAGATGTTTGCGATGCTAGCATGACGTCACGGTAGCCTGAGGCCTTACTACACGCTGGTTGGCTCCCGCCTCAGTTGCCTAAGGGCTCCCTGAGAGAGAGGAACTCCGCCACATCTCCCTCTCTTATTGAGCCATTTTTTATGGAGTGTCCCGCAGTGTTTTGGCTTTCGCCACTTTGTCATGGCCCCTACCCGTGAACTTTTGGGTGAAATCACATCACAGATCATTGCTCTAAAGGAGGCAGGCCACCAAACGAAGGAAATTAGTGAATTGGTTGGCGTGGCTCAATCGACACTGTGTCGGTGGTGCACCTGTTTTCGAGTGGAAAACAGTGGTGACGTTCCCACAAAGAAACCGCGGTCTGGTAGGCCCAGGAAAACTTCCCCAAGGTCTGTTAATGTTTTAAAACATGCAGTGGAGTCTAATCCTCGTGTGAGTGCAAGGAAAATAAAGGAGAGCAACCCGGAAGTGTTCGGTGAGGTTTCTGTGCGCACAGTGTCTCAAAGGGTCAATGAACTTGGTTACACAAGTCACAGGCCTGTGAGAAAGCCTCTTCTCTCTAGCAACCAGCGACTTCGTAGGCTTGCCTTTGCTGACAAATACCTTAACTAGGGTGAGGAGCAATGGTTGTCAGTGTTGTGGTCTGATGAGGCAACGTTTAGTGTTACCTGTAACCGAGGAGCACATGTGTACCAGTGCAAAGGTAGTGACCAGCTTGACCCACGTTATGCGGAAAGCACAGTTAAACACCCTGATTCACTCATAGTATGGGGTTGTTTTTCTGGTAAAGGTTTGGGGAAGCTAGTTGTGCTTCCCAAGAACTGCAGAGTGAATCAGGACGTTTATCTAGAGCTTCTATGTGATCATTTACCAGAGTCCTTCGAGCTCACAGGTGCACGAGTGTTTCAGCAGGATGGTGCACCTGATCATAAGGCCAAATCGGCCACCAACTGGCTTCGTGATTCCGAGGTATCATTCATGAAAGACTGGCCAGGCAATAGCCCAGACCTCAACCCGATAGAAAACCTCTGGTATCTCGTAAAGAAGAATCTCCAAGGGAAGGATGTGAGCTCTCTGCCTAAGCTGGAAGCCGTCATTCGTGCCTCCAGGGACAAAATACCCCTCCGGCACCTCAGGAACCTCGTCCTTTCACTTCCAAGATGTCTCAGGTCCGTGAAGAAGCATAAAGGATACCCTATGAAGCACTAAAGGTAAATAAAATGCATTATTTATGTTTTTTCAATGTTTAAAGGTTTATTTCGTAGGAGGGATGCAGGGCGCTCGATACTTCTGACGAGCACTGTATATATATATATATATATATATATATATATATATATATATATATATACAGTAAACCCTCACTTTATCGCAGGGTTATGTTCCAAAGGCACCCGCGATAAGCAAAAATCCGCGATGTATCGACGCTACCCCTAAAATGGCTATTTATTGTCTATTAATAAGAAAAACCAGTACGGGTACTCACTGATGATGAATGAGACAAATTGAAGATGATGATGATCATGAAGTTCAGTACAAGGTGTATATTAGTTGTGCAGCTCTTGAGAGGGCGCCTATGACGACATTTCTGCGGGCGGTGAGCAAAACTAAGTGTGGGAGGTCGGTCTACCACGCACCACACAGTTAGTTTGAATCCGATGGTCGAACCATGCGTGACTCGCAAATCATTATTTGTGACTTATTTTTCTGCCTTCCAGTGATTTTTTTTTTTTTTTTTTTTAATGCGAGGAAGAAGGAACCAAAGGCCATGAGCCCGCAGTAACAGTTCCCTCCAAGAGAAAAACAAAATACAATAGAGAGCCAAATTCAAGATCTGATCATTTTGAGATGCCTGGACACTGCGTTTGAAAGACTGGAGATCATAGGCAGCAGGAAATACAGACAGAGGGAGACAGTTCCAGAGCTGACCTGTTGCATAAATGAAAGACTGGGAGTAACGGTTAACTCTTGCATTAGAGAGTTGGACAGAAAAGGGATGAGAGTTTGCTGCCAGACGGGTGCTATGCGCCCGTCGTAGAGGTGGAGGAATGCAAGCAGACAGCTCAGAGGAGCAGTGACCATTAAAGTAGCGACAGAAAAGAGATAAAGATGCAACAGTGCGGCGAAGGGACAGAGGTTGAAGGGAGTCAGTAAGAGGAGGAGAGTTAATGAGACGAAAAGCCTTTGACTCCACCCTATTGAGAAGAGCTGTATGTGGGGAGCCTCCCCACACATGAGAGTTGTACTCCACACAGGGGCGGATAAAACCCCTGTATAGAGTCAACAATTGTGCAGGGGTAAAGAAAGAGCGGAGTCGGCTTAGCACACCCAATCTCTTGGAAGCAGATTTTACAAGAGATGTAATATGATCTTTCCAAGATAAGTCCCGAGTAAATGAAACCCTAAGCATGTTCAAGGATGATGCAGGATTAAGCTGAATATTATTAAACATTAGTGGGTATACCTGTGGAAGATTTTGTTGGGTTGATAGGTGTAAGAACTGAGTCTTAGATGCATTAAAGACAACCATATTATTTTTACCCCAGTCAGAGATACGAGCCAAGTCAGACATTAGGTGTGCCATAGCCTCATCCCTTGTTTGTTGAAGTAACTGTTGAGATGGGCGTTGCGGGAACCGAATGGAAAGGTGAAGGGTGGAGTCATCAGCGTATGAGTGGACAGGGTTAGACGTACAGCTTAGAAGATCATTGATGAATAAAAGGAAGAGAGTTGGTGATAGGACAGAGCCCTGAGGAACACCACTGTTGATAGATCTAGGAGAAGAACGATGGCCGTCTACAACAGCGGCTATAGAACGACCAGAAAGGAAGCTAGCGATGAAGGCACAGATAGAAGGATAGAAACCATAGGAGGGCAGTTTGGAAATTAAAGATTTATGCCAGACTCGATCGAAAGCCTTTGAGATGTCAAGTGCAATGGCAAAGCTTTCGCCAAAGTCCCGAAAGGAGGATGACCAGGAGTCTGAAAGGTAGGTGAGAACATTGCCAGTGGAGCGTCCCTGACGGAACCCATACTGACGATCGGAAAGAAGGTTGTGATAGGAAAGATGCCTTAAAATTTTTCTATTAAGAATAGACTCGAAAACTTTTGAAATACAGGACGTTAAAGCAATTGGACGATAGTTGGAGGATTGGGAGTGGTCACCCTTCTTTGGGACTGGCTGAATGAGAGCAAACTTCCAGCAAGAAGGAAAGGTACAAGTTGACAGACAAAGGCGAAAGAGTTTGCCTAGGCAGGGTGTAAGCACAGAAGCACAGTTCTTGAGAACAACAGGAGGGACCCCATCAGGCCCATATGCCTTGTTAGTACTGAGGCCAGTGATGGCAGAAAATACATCAACTGAAGAAATTTTAATGTCAGCCATGAGGAAGTCAGAGGGGGGAAGTGATGGAGGAACAGCACCGGAATCATCTAAGGTGGAATTGGAGGAGAAAGTCTGTGCGAAGAGATCTGCTTTATCAGTAGAATAAATAGCTACAGAACCATCATAGAAAAGATGAGGGAAGGATGATGAGGTAAAGTTGTTAGAAAGATTTTTGGCAAGGTGCCAGAAGGAGCGGGAAGAATTCGAGTTGGAGAGTTGAGAGCATTTAGTATGGATGAAATTATTTTTAGTAGAGTGAAGAACAGACTTAGCACGATTCCGGGCAGAAACGTAAAGATGATGTGATTCAGGGGTGGGTTGGCTCCGGTACCTTTTGTAGGCCTTCTCCTTGTTGCGGACAGCATTAGAACAAGCGTGATTAAACCAAGGCTTTCTTGCGTTAGTCAAAGGATATGAGAAAGGAATGTATGCTTCCATGCCCGAGAGAATAACCTCCGTAATGCGCAAGGCACACTCAGATGGCTCATGGCCATGGAAGCAATAATCATTCCAGGGAGAATCAAAGAAGTACTGTCTGAGGGCCTCCCAGTCCGCGGCTCCAAAATGCCACAGACGACGTTTCCCTGGAGGGTCCCCAGGCCGTACCGGAGTGATAGGACAGGTTAAGGTAATAAGGTTGTGATCGGAGGAGCCCAACGGAGAGAAAAGATTAACAGAGTAAGCAGAAGGATTAGTTGTGAGGAAAAAGATTAACAGAGTAAGCAGAAGGATTAGTTGTGAGGAAGAGGTCAAGTATATTGGAGCTCTCTCCAAGGCGGTCAGGGATACGGGTAGGGTGCTGTACAAGCTGCTCTAGGTCATTAAGGATAGAAAAGATGTAGGCTTGTTCACCAGGTGGATCAGTGAAAGGAGAGGAGAGCCAAAGGTGGTGGTGAACATTGAAATCTCCAAGAATGGAGATTTCAGAGAAAGGAGAAATGGACAGAATGTGTTCCATCGTAGAAGTAAGATAGTCGAAGAATTTTTGATAGTCAGTAGAATTAGGGGATAAGCAAACAGCACAGATATATTTAGTCAGAGAATGACAGGAAAGCCGAAGCCAGAGTGTGGAGAATTCAGAAGAATCAAGTTTAGGAACATGAGAGCAAGATAAGTCGTTGCGTATGTATACACAACATTCACCTTTGGTTTTGAAATGAGTATAGAGAAAGTAGGAGGATACAGAAAAGGGTTTGCTGTCAGTTGCCTCAGACAGCTGAGTCTCGGTTAGAAAAAGAAGGTGAGGTTTAGAGGAGGAGAGGTGGTGCTCAACAGAGCGAAAGTTAGAGGAAAGGCCGCGAATGTTGCAGAAATGAAGAAGAAGAGAGTCAGAAAGTGGTTCCAGGCACCTCGAGTCGTCACCGGGAGAGGGGCGGACGGTGGGGGCATTTATGGTCCCCCCCCCGGGGACTCCGAGGCTTGATTAAAAGACGCCATTTTTGTTGAATTTAGAATAGGAAGTGTAGTGTGTACTGTGCATGTAGTCTGGTGAAGATAGTTAGAGAAATTTGTACTGGAGAGCATGCTGGCCTACTCTCTGTGTAACTGAGACACTGAAAAAATTCAGCAAAGGGGGATGGTCAGGAACTAGTCCTGAGGGCTGATGAGACGGGAGCTCCAGCACTCCCTGTCATCAGCTTTCCATCCACCTCGGGAGTACTGCCCTGCTCGACTGGTGCTACAGTCTGCTCCTTGTCTGTCAACATAGGGCCTAAGCGTAGTGTTAGTGATGCATGTGGTAACACACCAAAACGGACTAGTAAAGTGATGTTGCTGACAGAGAAAGTTAAAGTGTTGGACAAACTTAAGGGAGGAATGTCGGCGACAATTCTCCGTCAGGACGATTCCCCGTCATTTATTTATATACTAGTTTATTTAGCAAGTACAGTACACTAGTTTTTTACTTATATGAGTTATAAAATCCCCCTGAAAATTAGTTAATAAAGTATTAATTAATCAATAATAAGTATATTTATAGAATGACAGGGAATCATCCATGTTTTGATGGCGAATTGACTTGATGGTGAATTGTCTCTGAACCGTGTGTTTGGGGTGAGTCAACTGTTCTTACAATAAAGAAGACAGAACGTAGCATACGGGACTAAACGGGAGTCAGTGTGGGCTACTGCACCAGACTGTGATGAAGTGTCTCCACCTATGCCTGTGAACTGGCTCAGAACCGTATGTTTGGGGTGAATGAGTTAACTGTTTGGACAATAAAGAAGGCAGAATGTAGCATATGGGAGGCAGTGAGAGTTTGTGCACCAGACTGCTGAAGTTTCTCCACCTACGCCTGTGCTTGTCAGGTAAACTGGGAGGTGCGGTATGGTGGTGTGGTGTCGTCCTGCTCCTCTCTTTGAGGAGGGCGCATCTGCAGCAGCCAATCAGCGGCAAGTAAAAATGTAAAGCGTGTTTGGATTGGCTACTGGTAAGGCTCCAGCCAATTGTGTGCCACCTACCAATGAGTCTGGGTATTTCCTCACCCCACGCCATGATTTCGCTTGTATTTTATCAAATATATTAGCCGATTTTTAATTATTATTTTAATCTATCTATCTATCTATCTATAGCCCGACGCCCTAATCCCGCAAAGGGTGGAGTCACATGGAGAGACAGGCTGACGAATGAGGATATAAAAGGAGCATTGTGGTGTGGATGTGGATGTGATAGGAAGCATTATGAGGAACACACTGAGGTGGTTTGACCATGTGGAGAGGATGGAGGGTGAAAGACTGACGAAGAGAGTGTATGTGAGTGAGGTGGAGGGGGGAAGAGGGAGGGGGAGGCTGAGGATGAGATGGAGGGATGAGGTGGAGAGGTATATGAGAGAGGGGGGTGTGAGTTGGGAGCAGGGCAGTGAAATGGCGGGGGACAGGGCGACGTGGAGGCAATTTGTTTGTGGCCACCCCAAATGGGATTGAGGCGTCTGGCAATAGATGGACAGATAGAAACAAATGATTTCCTGTAAACCAGGAAATCATTGACAATGCTGGGTGGTAGCCTTGTAACTAACAAACACTTGTTCCCCATGTGACAACGAGCAGGATGGCGGAGGGTTTGTGCCCTTCCACGGAAAACGACTAACTAAAAATATGAACAAGAAGCCTCGGACCAGGACTGACCAACAGGTGAAGACTAAGGACCAAACAAAGGATATGGTACAGATTGCGATATGGAATGTAAGGGGTGCAAATGACGCAGTGAAAGAGATTGATTGGCCAGGTGCTTGAGGGTGCAAAAGCGAATGTAAGTGGATTAACCGAAATTAAATGGGGAGGTGAGAGTGTGAGAGAATGGGAGTATGGATGGGGTATGTGTGCGGAAGCAGGTGAGAATGAAAGGGCAAAAGAAGGAGTGTGTCTTGTTAAGTGCAAGAGATGGAAGGAGAATATAAGACGGTATGGATCAGTTGGCTCAAGGATTGCGTGGGTAAGACTGAAAGTTGGACTACATATGAGGGCAACTGTGTGTGTGTATGCACTAATGCAAGATTGTGCAAGCAGAGTGAAAGAAGAGTTCTGGACAAAGGAGGATGTGTGCATGGAAAAGTCTGAAAGGAATAAGAGAGTATTTTTTATTGGAGATATGAATGGAAAAGCAAGGAATGTGAAGGCAGTTGGAGTAGTTGGTGAGTGGGGTGTGCTTGCAGAAGTGGATGAGAATGGCAGTGCTCTAGTGGACATTTGTGCTGGGAGAGGGTTGGTGACGGCCAATACCCAATTGAGACACAAAATGATCCACAGCTCTAAGAGGTGAGTGGTGAGAAGGGTGGGTGCTGAACTGAATGAACGGAAGGCAGTGATGGAGTATGCGTGTGTGAATGACAGAATGAGGTGTGTAATGGATGCAAGAGCATATAAAGGCTGGGGAAGTGGATTTTCTGACCACGATTTGGTGGTGGTGAAAGTCAAGGTTCAAATGAAATGGAGGAATAGAAGGGAAGGAGAGGAAGTAGTAGTTCATACAAGGAGGGTATAAAGGTTACAAGAGTATGTAAAAAAGGCAAAATATAAGAGACATGGAGGAGCAATTGGTTAAACATAATTTGGAGCAGATGGGGGACATGGAAGGTGCATGCAAGATATTCACAGAAAAAATCAGTGCAGCATGTGAAGTGGTGTGCGGGGTGAAGAGAAGACAAAAGGGAGTGCAAAGAACAGCATGGTGGAATGAAGAGGTGAGACAGACTGTGACACAAAAGAAGCATATAGTGAGTGGATGAGAAACAGGGGTGTGAAGTTGAGAGACGGAAGAGGGAGTTATGTGTAGAGAGGAGGAGAGCGGTGGAAAGATTAGTAAGAGAGAGTAAGAAGAGAGTGGATGAGGAATTTGGAAGGAATCTAAGTGTAAAGTGGAAAGATTGTAAGAAAATTTTCTGGAAAGAGGTAAAGAGAGTTAGACAGGGTGTCAAAGAAGTTAGTCTGAGTGTGAAAGATAAAAATGGTTGATTACTGGTGAAGAAGGGAGAAAAAGTGAGCAGATGGAGAGAACAATTTAAGGAATTGTTGAACGCAGAGAATGAAAGTAATGCATTAATGGCTGAGGAATGGCTGGGAGAAGGAGGGATGTGAGATGAGAAGATAAAATCAGTAGGATGGAAGTTGTGGAAGCAAGGAAGAAAGTCAAAATAGAGAAAGCCCCAGGAATTGATGGAGTGTGTGGTGAAATGCTGAAATATGAGGGAGAGATAGTAGCAGAATGGATGTGGAAGATGTGCAGACTGGCCTGGGAGGAAGGTGGAGTCCCGGAGGACTGGAAGTCCATCCATCATCCAATCCTATGTTGCCCCACGAGAAGCATAAAAGCCCAGGGCTAGGCAGTTGGTCCTGACATTTAATATGAGAGTGACCTGCCTCACTCATCCCTGAGTGGCATTACATGAGCAATAAACCTCAACCACCCCCTGGATAAAAACCTTCACCAGCTCAATCCAATTGGAGTGCAATAATTACCCATTAAACCACCAGGCACCAAAATTTGGCTATATTGTTACCACCCAGCATAGGAAATGGCTTCCTGGTGTACGGGAAACCATCTGGCTTGTCACTCAGTGTAGAGTCACCCACAGGTAGAAGGAAGAGGAAAGAACGAAGGAAAGAAAGACAGACGAGGGAGTGTAAAGTTACCTGTAGGCAGAAGGACGAGGAAAGACTGAAGGAAAGACAGAAGAGGATGGAAGGAAAGAAGGATGGAGGAGAGGAAAGGGCAGACACCCGAGAGCAGCACTACATCGAGTGAGTGGATGGTTAGCGCCCCACCTACCACCAAGGATTGGAAGTCATGTATAATTATTCCCCTGTACAAAGGGAATCGGGAAAACAAAGTATGTGGTAATCATAGGAGCATTTGTCTTCTTAGTGTAAATGGAAAAGTATATGATAGGATACTTATTGACAGGGTTAGGGAAAGAACAGAGGAGTTAGTTGGAAATGAACAGGGAGGTTTTAGAAAGGGAAGAGGTTGTGTAGTTCTGATATTCATCCACAGGTCTTTAGTGGAAAAGTTTCTAGAGAAGGGAAAGAAGTTGTATGTGGTCCTCATGGATTTGGTGAAAACATATGACAGGATGGATAGAAAAGGATTGTTGAAAGTATTAAGAATATATGGAGCAAATGGGAAGTTGCTGAATGCCATGAAGAGTATGTGTGAGGGTGCTAAGGCTACAAAGTGTGTGGACAGTGAACGGAGTGAATTTTTTTTATCTGAAGGTTGGATTGAAACAGCCATGCGTCACATCTCCATGGTTTTCAGTCTCTACATGGATGGGGTTATAAAAGAGTTGGTTGGGCAGTGGCTGTTGCAGTGGCCCTAATGAAAGAAGGCAGTATGTGGAAACTCCCTGTACCGCTGTTTGCAGATGATACTGTGTTGTTAAGTGAAGACAAAGAGGAGCTGAAAGGGTTTGTGATTGAGTTTGGGAGAGTGTGTAGGAAACAGAATCTACAGGTGAATGTATGGAAGAGTAAAGTAAGAGTAAAGTTATGGTCTTCAAGAAAAATTAAGTCACCGAATGTACAGTGAGGTTGGATGCGGAGGAAATGGAATATATGAGTGCATTTAAGTACTTGGGTAATGTGATGAGTAAGGATGGGCATTTAGAGGATAAAGTGCTTGAAAGGGTACATGAAGGAAGAAAGGTTGTTGGTTCCTCGAAAGTAGGGATAAGAAATTGGAAAGTGATCATGAAAGTGCTCACTGCAAGAAACTATTGTGATACCAACTCTAATGTATGGAAGTGAAGCTTGGACCTCGCTGGGGGGACGCAAGTCAAAAGTGAGAGCAGTGGAAATGAGTTATATGAAAGTAGCATGTGGAGTCACATGGAGAGACAGACTGACAAATAAGTAGGCAAAGGAGCGTTGTGGTGTGGATGTGGATGTGATACGAAGCATTAGGAGAAACACTGAGGTGGTTTGGCCATGTGGAGAGGTTGGTGAGCTAGGGACTGACGAGGAGAGAGTATGTGAGTGAGGTGGAGGGAGGGAAAGGAAGGAGGAGACCGAGGATGAGATGGAGGGATGGAGTGGAGAGGTATATGAAAAAGAGGGGGTGTAAGCTGGAAGCAGGGATGTGAAATGGCAGGGGACAGGGTGACATGGAGGTGATTTGTTTGTGGCCATCCCTTAAGAGATTAAGGGATCTGGCAACAGATAGACAGACTATCAATGAACAAAGATACATTACTATAACTGAATGCTTCTACCCACTATGTCATTCTTCATTCATTTGCATAAGCAACAGAGTACTAATTCAAAGTTTCTCACACAATTATCACTTAACTTTCACTTACAAACACTGTCACTGCCACACACAGAAATCTATTTCTGAATAAGTCTATTACCTGTATGTTCAACTACAGCATTAGTAAGCAGCATACAAGGTGCTACCCAAAAGTTCCCAAAATTTGAAAGCAGGGCAGAAACCAGTTGTCATATTGTGTGTGGATGCTAGGTGGCAGTGCATGCACCCATTGTTTGTTAGTGAGTCATGGCGTTGTGCAGCTGGATGCATTCGCTACATGTGTGTGTTTGGGTTTGCCTGCGAATTTTGTGATCTCAAAAATGGAGGATGTGAAAGAGCAACGTGTGTGCATCTGTTATGAGTCCATATTATAATTACAAATCATAATAGATAAATAGACAGATAGAGAGACAGATAGAAGCAGGAAGTCAGATGATGAGACGGTATTGTGCCGGCAAGAATCAAGCAATGCTAAACATGCTTACACACTCTTAACTCAAGGAATTCTTTATAGGTACACGACAGCGCCTCGTGACCATACACACACACACACACACACACATACTCACACACAGGTTTCTAGAACTTTCCAACCACAGTGTAACACACATGACACGACCCCTGCTACACCAGAATTTAGAAAGCAGAGCTGAGTAGGAGACAGGCCATAGAACTGGCAGGTAGTAGGGAGAAGGGCTTAGCAACATGGGAGAGAGAGAGAGAGAGAGAGAGAGAGAGAGAGAGAGAGAGAGAGGAGGTAGCTCGCGGGACTCTACTTAACTTCACTCATGTGTGAGAGACTTTGTTAATATTTCCAAGACAAATAAAAATAGTCCCATACTATTCTTTACCTCTCCTGTCATTGCATGACAAAAAGGGAACCAAGATTATCTACTTACAACCTACTCAAGTATAACAACCACTCATCCACAAGTTCAATATATATATAACTAAACAACAAAACTTCTCTACAAGTTCATACAAAGTCTTATATGAGATATATATATTGAACTTGTGGACGAGCGGTTGTTATACTTGAGTAGATTGTAAGTAGATAATCTTGGTTCCCTTCTTCTAGTTCTAGAAACCTGTGTGTGAGTATGTGTGTGTGTGTGTGTGTGTGTATGGTCACGAGGCGCTGTCGTGTGCCTATAAAGCATTCCTTGAGTTAAGAGTGTGTAAGTATGTTTAGCATTGCTCGATTCTTGCAGACACAATACCTTCTCATCATCTGACTTCCTGCTTCTATCTGTCTCTCTATCTATCTATTTATCTATTATGATTTGTAATTATAATATGGACTCATAACACATCAAGTTCTGTGTGAAACTCAGGAAGAACATGGCAGAAACTCATAAAATGTAAAAACAATCATTTGATGACAATGCTTTGGGGTTACACAATCCTATGACAGGTTTTTGCGTTTTAAAAATGGACAAACGTCAACAGATGACGATGAACATTCTGGTCGTCCTTTCGCCAGTTCAACTTCTGACAATGTGGCCAAAGTTCATGCAACATCCTCGAAGATCGCAGGAGGATAATCCGCAATGTGTATGACATTATTAGCCTATCGTATGGAACTTGCTAATGCATTTTGTCTGATAAGACGAAAACGTCTAGACAAGTGGTGCACAAACAAAGTGGTGCTTCACCATGACAATGCACCCACACACACAGCCCTTGTTGTTCAGCAGTTTTTGGTATAAAAAAAACATGCCAGTTGTCCCCCACCTCCCGTATTCGCCAGATTTGGCCCCCGGTGATTTTTTCCTCTTTCCAAAAATGAAAATCCAGCTGAAAGGACTAAGATCTGACACCACTGAGACCCAGGAGCAAATCGCAGACAATGCTGAACAGGTTGATGCTCAAGGACTTCCTGAACGCATTCCGATCGTGGGGGAGGCACTGGGATCAATGTCTGCATGCCATAGGAAACTACTCTGAAGGGGACGGTGGTGATTAGGACTTGACATAAACTTTTTTCCTTCTTTAGTCAAATTTTGGGAACTTTTGGGTAGCATCTTGTATTACTATCTATAAATATCTGATTTAGATCATTTTTCACCACTCTTATCTTGTCATTCCCTTCTTGATCTTATTCATTTTCTCATCCAAGAAAATACTGATCAACCACTGGGACAATATACATCCACCTCACTCCAAAAGTGATACTAAACTACATATCAAACTGAAATGATGACTCTCTGTTCAATCACAGAGTATCAGATGATTACAAAAACTTGTCTTCTATTATGGAATCTCCTTCTCTCAGAATATTAGCTTGCACTATTAAGATGTATGAGTAGTCGTAAAATGCTGTGGACATATGTATGCAACTTCACAGCCTATGTGGTACAGATGTGGCAGATTGAAGCTTGAAAATCATATATACAGTGATTTGTGTCTAAAACAAGGTGAAAAGGCCAATCTCTAGATTTCATGCCCACTGCAAAACATGAGTGATTCAGGAGGAAAAAATTCTGGCAATGATTAATAAATCTGAGTGAGTAACCTACCAGCAATGGCCACTTGCGCAACATCCCTGGATTGAAGTCCGATAACCACGTTGACTTGACCCAGTTCTGCCAGTAACTTCAGTGCTGTGATTTCAGTGGCACCTTTCTTCTTCTGTTGCACTGAAGCAGTTAGTAAAAAAGAAGTTGAAGACAGACAGATATTGTGTAACAACTTTGCTAATGGATTTAACAGAAAAAGAAGAAGAAAAAATAGCATCTACTACATCACATTACTGATGATCTAATAACACTTTTAGTAATGGAGTACTGTACTGTACCTTCAATCAATTTCTAGAATAGTACAGTATCCTACACACACACACACACACACCTTTAATCAATTTCTAGAATAGTACAGTATCCTACACACACACACACACACAGGTCGCCGACAAAGACGGACCTCTTCCAGGATCGTGGGGAAATAATCGCTGAATCACTGACAAAAGGAAGCTGAGCCTAATTGTGACTGTGTTAATGAGTGCGTGAGTGGTGGTCCTGTCGGACAATAATAAAAATAAAAAACGCAGTTTCGGTCATAAAAGGGAAAAGATAAAGTGAAAACAGAAAGTCTCCATATGGTTGAATCATGGAGGAAATGGACAGTGCATTGTTTACAATCAGTGAGAAAGAATTTGAGGGCTTTTGTGAAGAGGATGTGGGAAAAGGAAGTATTAGTTGAACCAGACAAGAATAGCAGGTGTAGAGAAAACAGCGGAGAGGAATGACCAGGAGATAAAAAAGGTATGGGCAGTGATTAAAGAGTTACAGGAACAGACCATAGAGCAGGAAAACAAGATCAAAAGTTTAAGGAGTACACTGGAAAAAATCTGTACACGTAGTGACAAACAAAAAAGGGAAGTTACAGAATTCCATCCATCCATCCATTGCCAGACGCCACGTATCCCAAACGGGGTGGTCAAGGGCTTAGAGTTAATTGTTTTACAGGGAGGGGCACTAATCCTCCACCAACCCCACTTGACACGTAGGGAGTTATGCCAACAGCATCTGGTGTTCCCAGGCGGTCACCCATCCAAGTACTAACCAGATCCAACGTTGCTTAACTTCGCTTATCGGACGGGAAGCGGTGTACTCAACGTGGCATGGCCGTTTAAAAGTGAATAATGAATCAGACTCGAATGAAATAAAACAGCTTAAGAGGGAGAATAAGAGGTTGGAAGAGGAATGGGACATGATGAAAAGCAAACTAGATGAGTATGAATCCAAATCAAGAATACAGGAAGAGCACATTAAAGAAATCACGGAGCAACATAAGGGATGGAAGAAAATTCAGGAAGAGGGAAATGTAAATTTGAGAGAGATTATAGACCAACAAAGCAAGGAAAAAGTGGAGAGGGAAGTGGTTGGGGTGTTGAGAAGTAGAGAATCTTTAGTTAGAGATGTAGCAGATAAGAAAAAATGTATAATATTTTCAGGAGTTAAAGAAAAACGTATGATAATAACATCAGACAGAGAAAAACTAAGTAAGGTTAAAGAAATAATATCAATAGTCACAGAGGAAAACAATGAAGCTCAAGAAGAGATTGAAGAGGTGTTTAGGTTGGGAAAGTACGAGGAAGGAGGGGCAAGGCCATTGAAGGTAAAGTTTAAGTCCCAAGCCACAGTTAACGAAATTATCAGTAGAAGATGGAAACTATCGGATAAGGAAGGGTTTAAAAATGTTTGGATAAGGAGAGATGCAAATGAGGAAGAAAGAGCTAAAATAAAGGACTTAGTAAAGGAAGCAAAGGTAAAAAACGAACAGAGAACGGAGAAAGAGAAGACAGTGTTTTATTGAAGAGTCATGGATCAGAAGTTAAGGAAGTGGTACTGGCGGAGAGAAGGAGAAAAGAGGGTATAGAAAACATAAAAAATCATTGGAAGGTGGCATATACTAATGTTGATGGTTTAATATCGGCAAGGTTAGAAATCAACGATCTTTTGAGGATACATGAACCTGACGTTATGTGCTTTGTAGAGACCAAGTTAAGAGAAGATATTGATGTTCATATGGGAGATGGTAAATACAAACTGTGGAGAAGAGACAGAAAAGAAAAAACAGGAGGAGGAGTGATGATAGCAGTGAAGAACAACATAAATGTAGATAACGTGGAAATGGGAGAAGGCAGGGCCGAAGTGATAAATATGAAATTAGAAACTGGAGAGAATAACAAGCGAGATATGGCAGTAGTGTATGTTCCCCCTAAGACAAGAGCATGGAGTGATGATGAATACCAGGAAATGCTGCCAGACATGGCATGTTATTTACAGAAACTGACTGAGAAAAGCAACAATATAATTTTAATGGGTGACTTCAATTGTAAAGAGGTGAACTGGAAGGAATGGGACTCAGGAGGCGGCGAGGATTCATGGGGAACTATATTATTAAATATAGCAATGAACAATGTGATGACTCAATGGGTCAAAGAAGAGACAAGGTTCTGAGGTGAGGACATACCAGCAAGACTGGACTTACTGTTTACCAAAGAACCCAATGTAATAGAATCCTTGATATATCAGTGTCCTATTGGAAAAAGTGATCATGTGGTCATTGAGTTCCAGATGATAACAGGGAACGTGGAGCCAAGAGACAAGCTTTATAGGAAGGGAAGGTACAACCTTGGGAAAGCAAATTTTACAGGATTGAGAACATTTTTTGAAAATGCAGATTGGAGAAAATTCAGAGAAACAACAGAGATACAGAGGAAGTGGGATATTTTTCTAGTCCTGTATAATTCGGGAGTGGAAAAATTTGTGCCAAGAGTAAAAGGGAAAGAAAACAGGAAAAAAGAGTGGTTTAATAAAAGGTGTATGATAACAAAAAAAAAGAGAGACACGGCATGGAACAATTGGAGAAAGAGAGGTAACAACAGAGCAAAGGAAGAATATAAAAGAACTAGAAATAATAATAATAATAAAGGATAAGATGTCTGGATGGAGGGAAGTAACAAGTGGAGTCCCACAGGGCTCGGTGTTGGAGCCAGTAATGTTCCTGATTTACGTAAATGATATGGTAGCTGGAGTGAACAGTTATGCAAGTCTGTTTGCTGATGATGCAAAGATCATGAGGAAGGTAGAGATTGAGGAGGATTGTAAAATGCTCCAGGAGGATCTGGATAGGATACACGAATGGAGCCGCATGTGGGAAATGAAATTCAATGCAAAGAAATGTAAAATATTGGAAATGGGTAAAAGTACCAAGAGGCCATCATTGAATTATTTGATGGGTAATGAACCAATCACTAAAGTGAGAGAAGAGAAAGATTTGGGTGTGCTGGTCCAGGACAGTTTGTCATCTGAAAAACACATTAACAAGACAATTAGAGAGACGTATAAACTCCTGACTAATATAAGAGTAGCTTTCCATTATATGGATGAGGAGATGATGAAAAAATTGATAGTGGCCATGATCTGCCCCAGGTTGGAATATGCAGCAGTAGCGTGGTCCCCACACAAAAAGAAATATATAAACAAGATTGAGAGAATACAAAGAACAGCAACCATGTTGGTCCCCAGTCTGGCAGATATGTCGTATAGAGAGAGGCTGGAAAAGCTGGATTTGCCTTCCTTAGAAGAAAGGAGAAAGAGAGGCGACATGATTGCAGTGTTCAGGACCATGATGGGAGCAGATAAAATTGACAAAGAAGATCTGTTTTTATAGGATAAGAGAGTAACAAGAGGACACGGGATGAAACTGAGGAAGCCAAGCTGCTTGAAGGATATCAAGAAATATAGTTTTCCTTATACAGTAGATGTATAGACCTGTGGAATAACCTGGACACAGAGATCGTCTAGTCTAAATATTTACATGAGTTTAAAGCTAAATTTGACTTATTGAGAAACAGAGACGGGACCCCACGAGCGTAGCTCATTTCCTGCATATCACAATTAGGTAAATACAATTAGGTAAATACACACACACACACACACTAAATTGCAACATCAGGATTGCATATGACATAGTTAACAGCAATGAAAGTTAAAAAAAGAGCATAAGCTATAAAAAGGGAAACTATCATGACCTAAAGAAGTACTTCTTAGAAACTGATTGGGAAAAGGAGCTTAGAGGACAAGATTTAAATGCTATATATAAAATATTCTGTGAACTTTAGGAAATAGGAGTCCAGAAGTACATCCCACAGCACAAAGAAGCAGAAAAGAAAATAAATAAATGTTTCAACACAGAATGTAAAAAATCAAAAGAAAATAGAGATTTGTTGTGGAACAGATATAGAAGACACAATAGTGAAAGGGCTTATAACAACAATAATCTATCTATCTATCTATAGCCCGACGCCCCAATCCCGCAAGGGTGGCCGCAGACAAAACGCCTCCAAGTCGCTCTGTCACCCACCATTTGACTATCCTCCCCCCAACTCACCCCCCCCTCCCTCATATACCTCTCAACTCCATCCCTCCACCTCATCATTGGTCTCCCTCTCCCTCTCCCTCCCTCCACCTCACCTACATACACCCTCTTAGTCAGTCTTTCATTCTCCATTCTCTTCACATGTCCAAACCACCTCAGTGTACTTCTCCTAATCTTCTCAACCACATCCACATCCACCCCACAGCGTTCCTTCACTTCTTCTTTCGTCAACCTGTCCCTCCATGTCACTCCACATGCTCCTCTCAAGTAACTCATTTCCACTGCTCTCACTCTTGATTTGTTCCCCTCTTGCAAGGTCCATGCCTCGCTTCCATACGTCAGGGTAGGGATCACAATACTATCATGCAGTGACTTCTTAACTTCCATACTCATCTCCCTATTTCTCATCACTGCTTTCAGTGTACCAACAACCTTCCTTCCCTGCTGTACCCTTTCACGCACTTCATCCCCCAAAGTTCCATCCTTACTCATCACACTACCCAAGTACTTGAATGCACTCACATTCTCCATATCCTCAACATCCAACCTCACTGCACACTCTGTGACTTCATTCCTCTCAAACACCATAACTTTACTTTTGTTTACATTAACTTTCAGATTCCTCCTCCTACACACTGTCCCAAATTCATTCACCAAACCTTGCAACTCCCATTCATCTTCACTCAACAGTACTGTATCATCAGCAAACAGCAACACCGGAATCTTCCATATCTCACCCTCATTCATTAGAGCCACCCCCACATCCACTGCCCTACCCTGCACCTCCTTTACAACCCCATCCATGTATATATTAAACAGCCATGAAGACATCACACAACCCTATTTCAGTCCCACACTGAGATCAAAGAACTCACTCAGCTCACCATCAACTCGCACCGTAACCCTAGCTCCCTCGTACATACTCTTCACAGCACTCAACAATTTCCCCTCCACTCCATATATTCTTAATACCTTCCACATACCTTGCCTATCTATTCTGTCATAAGCTTTCTTCAAGTCCATGAAGGCAGCATACATTTTCCTTCCCTTCTCTAGATACTTCTCCACTAAACATCTTAGAACAAATATCTGATCTACACACCCTTTTCCCTTCTTAAATCCCCCTTGTTCTTCTCCAACTAGCTCCTCTGTCATATGCCTAACCCTATCAATGAGTATTATACCATATATTTTACCAGTCACACTAAGTAGGCAAATACCCCTATGGTTACCACATACTTCTCTCTCTCTCCTTTTCTTTTGTATAAAGGAACAATTATACCTGATTTCCAGTCCTCTGGAACCCTTCCCTCTTCCCAAGCCAATCTACACAACTTCCATATCCACTCCACAACAATCTCATCCCCATACCTAAGCATTTCACCACACACTCCATCAATTCCTGGGGCCTTTCCCAACTTAATATTCTTCATCGCTTCCACTACTTCCGCCCTACTGATCTCTTCCTCCCTCCTCTCATCTCTTCTTCTCCCAGCCATTCCCCAACCACTTATACTTGCACTGCTCTCACTCTCCACATTCAACAAATCCTCAAAGTGCTCCTTCCATCTCCTCAGTTTCTCTCTCTTCTCCACCAACAATCTATTATTCCTATCTTTCACTCATCTACTAATTGCCCTTTCACACTGCCTTACTTTCTTCACTTCCTTCCAAAACAATTTCTTACTCTCCCTCCATTTCACACTCAGATTCCTCCCAAACTCGTCATCCACTTTCTTTTTACTCTCCTTCACCAGACTCTTAACCTCCCTTCTGCTCACATATACCTCTCTCTTCTCTCTCTCTCATCTTCTCCCCTACCTCTACTCGCTATCCATTCACTATATGCCTTCTTCTTTTGTTCCACAGCTCGTTTCACCTCATCATTCCACCATGCTGTCCCTTGCACACCCTTGCATCTCCTCCTCACTCCACAAACCGACTCACACGCTGCGCCTATCTCTTCCATGAATATCTTACTTACGTCTTCCACCCCTTCCATCTGCTCTAGCTCATACCTTCCCAGTCTTTCTTCCACTATGCTCTTATACTCTGTCATTTTCTCACAATCTTGCAATTTCTCTACTGATCTCACAGGAGTTGCTTCCTCCTGTCTTCCCCTTCGTCTCCTCAACCACTTTCTTTGCAGCTCTACCTTGGCCATCACTAAGTGATGGTCCGAGACTCCATTCCCCCACCCTCTCCACACTCTTGCATCCAACACTTGTCTTCTCATTCGCTCATCCACACACACGTAGTCTATCATTGCCTTTCATTCAAAAAGTTCACCATCCATCCTCCTCATTACTCTCCATGTATACCGGTGGATCATCTTATGACGAAAGTAGGTGTTGGCTATTGCCAACCCCTTACAAGCACAGATGTCCACCAAAGCACTTCCATTCCCAGCTACGTCAGCTGGCACACCCCACTGACCAACCACTCCATCCACTCGTACATTCCCAACTTTGCCATTCATGTCTCCAATCAACAGCACTCTCTCGCTCCTCTCAAACTTGTCCATACACACTTCTACACTTGCCCAAAACTCATCTTTCACTCTTGCCACTCGATCCTCTGTCGGGGCATACACACATACAATTGCCCATGCTTGTATACCTACTTTCATCATCACCCATACAATCCTTGCACCCACTGTTCCATACTCTCTTATATTCTCCTTCCACTTCTTGCTTATCATCAGACATACTCCCTCTCTTGCCCTCTCATTTTCATCGACTCCCGCACATATACCTAAACCATATTCCCATTCTCTCACCCTTTCACCTTTCCATGTAGTTTCAATCAATCCACATATATCCACTTTTGCATCTTCAAGCACCTGAACAATCTCTCTTTCTTTCACTTCATCATTCACTCCTCTCACATTCCACGTTCCCACCCTAAGAATGTCCTTCGTCCGTTCCTTAGTCGTCAATGTATGGTCCATCCGTGTCTGAGGCGCTTTGTTTGCTTTTTTAGTTAGTTCTTTTTACGGGGTGGGGCACTAACCCACCACCAACCATTTTAGTCGCCTCGTACGACAAGCAGGGATACTGGGGGAGTATTCTTGAAACCCCCCTACCCCCAGGGTAGACAAGAAATGATCATACAAGAATAAGATTTTCTCATAAAAAGAGAAATGAGAACAGTACTAAGGGGAAATTACTCATCATGGAGAGAAGTGACTAGCGGCGTTCCACAGGGCTCAGTGCTGGCACCAATCATCTTAGTGTATATAAATGATATAGACAGTAACACTGGAAATGAAAGCTATCTAAATATTTTTGCAGATGATGCAAAAAATACAAAGGAAAATTACTAACACAGAATCTCGTCAAGTGCTACAAGAAGAATTAAATAAACTTCATGAATGAGTAATACATGGGAAATAGAATTCAATGTGGACAAGTGTCAAGCCAGAGTGCAACACTTATTTCATTAAGGTACAATGAAGCGCAAGTAAGACGAGTGCGCAGTGTTAAGAGAATGGACTTCTGAGTGCAAATGACTAAGTTCTGTGCAAGACTTCAAAAACAGTGTACTGCAAGTGCTTCAGGAACTCCTTCTTACTGTCAGAGTCTGAGAGGTGGGTTATTCATCGAGATGGCCAGGGACTTGCTGTAAGTACCCAAAGTGTTTCGTATTGTACTGTACTGTTTTTTCCATACTTACCTCTAACACCTCATTTTACTCTTTTATGTCCCTTATTGGTGTGAATAGTGTCTTAGGTGCTATGCACGTGCAGTAGGGAGGTGTTTTTCTGAGTTAGGCTAGGTTAGGGTCTATAACTACCAGTCCAGGAGCCAGGGACTTGTTGTAAGTACCCAGAATGTTTAATATTGTATAAACCTACCTCAAAAACCTCATTTTATGGTTCTTTTGCATTTATTTCAGTCTTTTATGTCCCTTATTGGTGTGATTTGGGTCTTAAAAAGGTGCTATGCATGTCCAGAGGGAGTTGTATAGGTGTTTTTCTGAGTTAGGGTCCATAAGTACAAGTCCAGAAGGCTGGGGCCCAATATCCGGACAGGATCAGTATCCGGACATACCGTTGGCTCTATTACATGGGATATTGGAGGGACTACTGTACTACAGTTGGAGACAGCGTCAGTAGTTATGAGAAGAACAGTGTAGTCCAAGAGAAGCCTAATGACAATTCTTCGCAAGTACTGAATGACTATCCACTGGATGATGAGTTGGAAAATGGTGCAATTCTGGATGATCAGCCTCCCACAGTTTCTCTTCCAGTTAAGGAGCCTCCCAAGGTTTCTGTTGGTCAACGTATAAAGGGAATACATTCAGAAACTGGAGAGTTGGTGACTGGAAGGACTGTGAGTCGGGCGGGAAAAGCCACTGGAAAGTACAAACACTGCTACAACTTGAAGAGGGACTCTGATGGTAATATTGACTGGGTGGATCTGCAAAATGATTTCAGCACATGGGAAGTAGTTGATGATGAAGCAGAAATGCTTGTTCTTTTCAACTCTGAGGAGGTATTATGCGCCAAGGAAAAAGAAATTACAAACTGGCAGAATAATGACGTGTACGAGGAAGCAGATGATGTTGGGCAAGATGCCATAACGGTTCGATAGGTTGTGACAGAAAAAATGAAAAACGAGAAGCCGATTGTTAAAGTCAGTTTAGTCGACAGAGGATTTGAGGAAGACACCATGGATCTCCGGAAAGACTCTCCTACATGCTCAAAAGAGGCTGTGCGTTTGGCACTTTCTTTTGCCTCCACCAACCAATCGGACTGCCATGCTGTGGACGTGAAAGCTGCTTATCTGCAAGTTAACAACACTGAGCGAGTTGTTCATTTACATCCTCCTCCTGAATATGCAAACGGTAAGCTGTGGAGACTAAGGAAAACAGTTTACGGCATTTGTGATGCTGCTAGGCATTGGTACCTGTGCGTTAAATATCAGTTGTTGAGTCTCGGAGCTAAAATGTCATCACTGGATTCAGCACTGTTCTCTTGGAGTAATAGGGGCAAGATCGAAGGCATTATATGCATTTATGTCGATGATTTCCTTTGGGCTGGTACATGTGAGTTCAAGCAGCAAGTGATAAACAGTTTGAGCCAATTATTCCTCATCGGCAGTTCGGAATCAAAAGTTTTCAAATACGTTGGTCTAAATGTCGTCTCCAACTGCGATGGCAGCATAACGCTTGACCAGTTCCAGTACGCTTCGTCTTTGAAACCAGTCACGCTCAGCAGACATTGTGCAGCAGTAAAATCAGGAGAGCTGTCTGAGTCTGAGAAAACTGAGTACCGAGCGTTAATTGGGCAGCTCAATTGGACTGCCACACACACTCGACCAGATATTGCCTTTGATGTGTGTGAGTTGAGTATGACTAGCAACCGAGCTACCGTAGCAGATTTGCTTAGGTTCAACAAGGTGATCGCATGGGTGAAGTCTGACAACATGAAGCTATACATTCCGAGAATGGGGCCACTCGATGAATGATATATAGAGTGCTTTTCAGATGCCTCTTTTGCCAACCTTGTAGGCAATGGGTCTCAGGGAGGCTTTGTGATTTTCCTATGAGATGCTAGTGGGGCGAGATGTCCCTTATTCTGGCAGACTAGAAAGATCAGGCGGGTCGTCAAATCTACTTTATCTGCTGAAACGTTGGCGCTGCTTGAATATGCTGAAACTGCTGTATATCTTGCCAACATATTGTGTGAGGTTTCTGGATGTGGAGATTTCAAGATCAAGTGTTTTGCCAATAACAAGAGTCTGGTGGATGCCCTTTACTCCTGTAGGAGTGTAGAAGACAGATGATTGCACATTGATATTGCTGTATTATAAGACATGTTGGAGCAAGGGGAGATTGATGAAGTGTCTTGGGTGGATACATCACAACAACTGGCTGACTGTCTCACCAAGAAAGGTGCCTTGACTGAGCGGCTGCGTGCAGCAGTCAGCCGGGACCAGAAGGATTATAATACTTCAAGGGACACACATATCTGTATGTGGTTATAGACTGGGTCTTAATGGTGCTTAAACGAAAGCCTATGTATTGGATACATAGTGTGTATAGGAAATCCATTCAGTTTTGTCCTTGGGACCTTTCATCAAATTAAGAAGAGAGGATGAGAATGTTAGTGCATATTGCTGTTAGTGTGTGTGTGCACACGCACTTGTTACGTTCCGAGTGGTGATGTAATTGGAAGGGTCTTGCGGTATGCAGGCAGAGCCTGCTCACTTGGAAATGTGAGGCCGGTGAGTTCAGTTGTTTCGCATCCTAATACAGAGGTCTCGTATGTTGAGGTATACAGTACCTGTATACTGAACAACCATGGGGACATCACACAACCTCGTCAAACGCCCAAAATGATTGTGAACCATTCACTTAAAAGCCAATTTACCCTTACAAATGCCTTACTACCATCATAAAAACTCTTGACAGCACCTAGCAGCTTACCATCTACACCATACATGCACAAAACCTTCCACAATCCTTCTCTGTCTACTTTGTCGTATGCTTTTCCCAGATCCATAAATGCCATTAACACCTTATAGTCGTCCTCATAAGCTTTCTCCATTATCTGTCTCATTGCAAATATCTGATCCACACATTCCCTGCCACTCCTAAAACCATCCTGTTCATCACTCACTAGGACTTCTGATATCTCTCTGACTTTATAATAATTCTTCCATATAACTTCTCTACAACACTCGATAACTTATGCTATGATAATTCTTGCACTCACTTAACACCTATATTTTTGTACCCTGTGTAGGTTTATATCCAAGGGGCAGTTGGGGTATATTGCTCATGTAATGCCACTCATGGATGAGTGGGGCTGGTCACTCTCATCTTCAATGTCAGGATCAACCTGCCTAGCCCTGGGCTCCTATGCTCCTCATGGGGCAGCATAGGATTGGATGATTGATGGATGGATGGTACAATCACAGCCTTTTTCCACTCTGCTGGCACAGTTTCCTTCATCCATGCCTTCTTACATATCTCCAACAAGCATTTCATTCTGCTCTCTCTACTACACTTAATCAACTCTGCATACACCTCATACACACACATATAAATACCTATATACATATATAGATAGAAAGATAGATAGATAGATATAGATATGTGTATATATATATATATATGTGTGTGTGTGTATATATACATAGAGAGAGAGAGAGAGAGAGAGAGACAGAGACAGACAGAGATGATATAGATAGATAGATAGATATATACATATATATGTATACATGTATCTTAATTTAGAAAAATTTTCTTCACACCTAAAGCTTTAGATTTAAGTTTATCCAAAGCTGCCGGCTTTGATTTCTCAGTAGTGAGGACGGTCTCCTGGTCAGTTGTTGGTGCTTCTTCTGCTGCTTTTGCTCCTGATACAACCATGTCTGGTGGTGCTTCTTGGGCTGACTCCTGGGGTACAGATGCCAACTGGTCTAGTTTGGTTCTCACTTGTTCCACAAAAGCCAAGACACTAAGGATGGCTGACTGCTCCAACTGCACACGAAGATTACTTACAGCTACATTCACCAGCAATGCAGTTGATTGGTGTTTCCCTTCAAAATCTGGACTTTTGGGGTTTACCTGCAACAGATACAATTAAAAGCATTACAATCAGGACTCAATATTCATGACAATAAGATTCTGGGGCACCCATGTAGGTGGTACACAGCAGTTGTTGATTTCTGGTCATCTCTTGTTTTGCAAGAACTTGAAATATGTGATTACCCACTAAATGGCAAAACCAATTCATACCTTAATGTCATCTGTATAGTGAAATCTGCTGAGTATATATGTGATAAAAAATTACTATCAATACACCCATGTTGTGAAATCATACAGCTCCTCTCTCTCTCTCTCTCTCTCTCACACACACACACACACACACACACACACACACACACACACACACACACACACACACACACACACAAATTGGCAAAAGTATCCCATTCCTCAGAGAAAAAAAAAAAAAAAAGTCTAAGTAACTTTTGCCATGCTTCGCTGTAACACTTTCCACACAAAACTAGGAATGACTGTTTTCTTCATGTAAAGAGGGCTATATGGCTCTCGTTTGATGGGCCTTCTTTCCCCCAATTATCCCTTCTATTTAACAAAGATCTCCCACATAATAACATGGGCGAAGCTAAGACTTTACTATGGGAGAGGTAAATTTGATGGTCCATATTCTTTAGTTACAGCTGTTTGGAAGGATACATAACAGTATATCAGAATATATATAGCATTCAATAATATAGGAAGGAACCCAGGAGGCAATCATTAGCTCCCTGAATTAATAAAAATATAAATAAATGACTAAATGACTACCTTACCATTCTGCTTATTGTATTAGAACAGGGGGGAGGGCACCTTGTTCCTCAAGCTAACCCCTTGGCTGTGACCATGTAAATACCAATATATTCTCACACTCTGTGTTTTCTTTGAGCAACCTGTGCTCAACAAAACACATATGTATTGCTGTAGATGCATTTGTAAATTTTTGACACTGCTGAGAATGTAATGAAAATATAGGCTTCATACTAGGAAAGCCATTTCCTGACTGTATTTATATCTTATTAATCTAGACTTCTTTTGCTAAAGTAATACATTCTTGATGTTATGACACATCAAAAATTATTCCACATGGTAGCAAACATACACTACATCCTGCTGGGCTTTTATGATAACTGAACTCTTGATTTTTAACTCTCCCTGTGTTATACAAGGGCCTGCAGCTCAATCTACCATGTTTCATACTGAATCAGTGATGATACAGAAGTGAGTGGGTCACTGACTAATCTTATAGCCTTCACTTCCATTTCTTTCTCTTATCATATTCCTTGATCTCCTCTTTAACATAAATCACCTCCAAATACTGGAAAGACATTTTTCCATGCTTGCATGGGTCAGCCTTATTCTCATGATGCCTCTTTTCCAAGCTGCAAGATGTTCAGCAGCATCCCAGTTGAGTCTCTGACCTTCAAATCCTTTCTCATGACTTTATGTTTTTCTGGGTCTGCTCAAATGAGATTTTCTCTAATACACTCAGATTCTTACAATCCTTCACCTGATAAATTCACGCATACTTTCAACATATTCACACCACTTTAGGCTAACTGTATGGATCATCTTGCTGTTACACTCAATACTGTACCCACATTTCTTCTTAATCACTTCAAACCAAAGACATGCTTCTAATTTCACTCTTGCTATTTCCATGTTCATGGAGCTGTTGCCTCTCCTGACACTGTGAGGGCTTTCCCTCCGTGCTAGGGGGTCTTTGAATGTGGAATGTATCAGGAGTGTAATGCTGTATGGTAATGAGACCCGGGCAGCACTGGAAGAGGATATTCACAGGCTCAAATGTACAAAAATGGCAATGATCAGGTGGATGTGCAATGCGAGGCCTGAGGGGGCTAGGTTTACGATGGAAAAGTTGAGAGGTAGGATGGGACTGGGGTGTACTGGTGTTGTGATGAGGATAGGTAGATTGAGAGGATGGGAGATGGCAACTAGGTGCAGAAAGTGAAGTGTTAAAGTTGGGAGCAGGGCTGCGAGAGGCAGACTGAAAAAGGCCTATGACAAGGTCACTAAGCGTGACCTTATGGGAAAAGGACTGAATAGGGAGGCTGCCAGAGATCGAGCAGCACAGGCAGCTGCCATTAGTTGACCAAGGCCGACACATGCAAACATGTTGGAGCCTTTAAAAATGAAATGAAATGATCTATTATTATGAAACCCACGCTGACTATCTGTTATAAGATTATAATTATTAGGGAACATGGTTATTTTGTCTCTAAAAATTTTTTGTCGAAATTTTGCTCAGTACTGACGTTAGACTCAATAGCTGGTAATTTGTGGCACATTTTTTAATCACCTTTTTAAAAGACTGTTAATATATTAGTGAACTTCCACTGATTTACTGAATATTTTAGTTATAAAGGAAAGGTTAACTGTCCACCATTCATGCAGTACAGTGCAGCCTTTTTATACGACGCCTCATTATATGAAAAAACATTATAACAATAATTCAAAAGTTATATCCCGTCTCGGTACAACTTAAAAAAAATTAACTGCGATTTCACTGCAATGATATTTTTGACGGTCGCCTCCAAGGATTTCGGGCAGACACAGTGATGCACGCAGGCCAAAATGGCCGACCAGTGTTTACACTGGCTGTGATCATTGCCTTTCGTTCCATTTTGTGCATGAAAGGCCACTGAAACACCACTGTTATCACCAGATACCAGTGTAAGTGCTTAACAAATGGTGCAGTGTGTATTATTAGGTAAAGGGATAGTTTTTGGTGTGTGAAATACTGAAACTTGTGACTCGGAAACTGTGTCAACCTTATGTAACCATCCTCTCCTTAATGGGCCTATACTCAGCTGACTGAGGCAAGATGCCCTCCCAGTGTTTACAATGACCGTGATCATTCCCTTTCATTCTGTTCTGTTCATCAAAGGCCACTGAAACCCCACTGCTACTGTGAAAAAACAGTACAAGTGCTTAACATATAGCACAGAGTGATATTGAGTAAAGTGATTCCGGATCTTTTTGTGTGGAGTGATCTTCTGTGCCCTCCAACTGTCCCCCAGCCTCAGGGGGTGGGGCCACCATTGGTGACGATTCGTACCAGCATAGGATAAACTTCAGGTAGGTGGCAGAGCTTTTTTTGGTCATTTTAGGCTTCATGGATGATGTTACCCTCCCTAAACCCACTGAACTGATGTTGTATCGACCTCGTTATGTGACAATTCGTTATGCAATAGGCCTTCACTTGACTCAACCCTACTGCATAACAAGACTGGACTGTATACAATACTTGGATATTCACCACTCTTCATGAACAGCACCTCTGTCCATCTCACTAATCATAACCTTTGTGTTCTTGAAACACAATAAAACTCACATAATTCCTTCACGTGTTTAATTTCTTCACAGCACTCAGCCCGCTACAAGCAATCAGTGATCCAATCATTTGCATACACCAGATGCCGGAGAGGAGTGGCCTCACACAGTGGCACTGATATACAGTATTGGAGCTGCCAAGGTATATAAATGTACCTCAACTCAATCCTTCCCCCCTGAAGGGAGGATGGCAGATTAGAGAAAAGCAACTACAGCCTGCAGCCCACTGGGTTCACATTCAGATAAACCTCGGATAATAACAACAACTTTTGTGGGAACCCTGATCTAAGATCCATGACAATACCATAATACGTAGAGTGCTCAAAACACTCTCCTGACATACACACACAGGCATTTCAATGTTTACCTTGCACTCAGCATTACCAATTCACTTACATTAAAAATTCTTGGGCCAATATACATTTTTACCTCTACACTAATCATCCACTTGCCTATTCTACTTTTATTACTAGTCAGTGCATGATCTCTCAGGGGACCAAGTCAAAGTCCTCTTTCAAGTCAACAAATATGTACACGGACTTCTCACTTTTCCTCCCTCAGAAATTCTCCTGCACTTGGATAACATCAAAATTGTATCCTTGTACCCTTATACAACATTCATCATCATCATCATCATATCATCCTTATCAACATCAAAAATGTACACAGAATTCTCACTTTCCTCCTCACAAATACTCCTTCATTTGGTTAACATCACAACTGCATCTTTTGTACCCTTATACAATATTCATCATTATCATCATATCATCACCACTACAATATCATCAATATCCTGACCATTATTCCCACCTAAGAATGGAGTAAGGTAGGATTCAGACACAAGGAAAAAGTACAAGAGTGGAGGAACTATCAGCAGCATGTCTTGTGAAACTGGCCACATTCATTCACACACCACTCAAGTCTTCAGAATCTTGACTCCATTTTACAAGTATAATCATCCGCCCACAGATTTCTTTTTCATTTTTTCCCTACCCTGCTGTATCGATGCATATCATACACAAGTATCAGACAGTTATTCAATCAACTACCAGGATTTTAAAATGTGGTGCCAAATCCATGTCATGTGCTCCTTCATCTCACATACTCATTTACTATGTCCATCCAACTTCATTATGACCTACAACACCTCCTCCCAACTTCAAATTCACTAACACATAGTTACGTTTCATCATCCTATCATCTTCCATTCTCTCCATATGATCACCTTTTCTTCTATTCTGTCATTAACACATTCCCTTATGCCACATCATTTGCAAATCAGAATATTTTTTGTCCTATCCTCTCTATGCACTCCATACATATACTGTACATACCTGTAATTCCCCTTCCACTAGTCTTACTCGAGACATTTCATTCTCATAAATACAGAAATACCTCTATATAAAAACCAAACACAGTACAAACAGAAAAAGTAAAGGAGCATACCTGTGTGATGTGCACTGTGAGAAGGGCCTGGTCAGATCCCTGTGTCAAGGGTGTACTCAGCAGTTGATTTTCTCCACCTTCACAATCCACATGCTAGGAACAAGAACACCTCACATTATTTATAGCACATACAAATGCATGCAAACAGCCATGCACGTATGTATGAAGTCAAAAACTTAACAAATTACTGATAAAACTGGTGTTCCATAGGATTCAGTTTTGGAATTAATATTCTAATCTAACTGAAAAATCTAGTAGGAAGTCAATGATGACCTAGGAAGGAAAATGAAGGCAAACTACTCTGAAAACAGGAAGTTATTAAGAAAAGAGATATGAAAATGTAGAAGTAACAGCGGAGAGAAATGAGCAAGTGTGAAGGATGTAAGTGGTACATTATTAACCCACTGGAATTAAGTAAGGGCCACAAGGAAAGAATATTTCAGAACCCTGATGAATGAGAATGGAGAGCAGGGTGGCTGTAAACATGATTGGTTTTCAAGGTGTGCAGAGAAGGAATGCAGTGACAGGAAACGTGACACTCGCACAGGTAAAAACTGCCGTGAAATTGATGAAAAATGGGAAAGCAGCTAGAGCTGAAGAGGTGTATGCTGGACTCATTTGGGTGGGTTTTAGACTTGGTTGGTTGGGGGGGTGAATCCAAGGCTCTCCAATGCATCCTTATGTTTTCCATGTTATAACGTTCCCAATTAACAACCCCTGGCACAACAATGTGTTTTCCCAAATGCATCTCATCGTTTTATATATATATATATATATATATATATATATACTGTATATATATATATATATATATATATATATATAAATATATATATATATATATATATATATATATTGTATATATATATATATATATATATATATATATACTGTATACATATATATATATATATATATATATATATACTGTATATATATATATATATATATATATATATATACATATATATACAGTGCTCGACAAAAATATTGCGCGCCTTGACATAGGCGCGCGCAATACTTTTGGCGAAAAAAGAATCACCCTTTTATAGGAGAAAAAAATTAGCCAGAAGTTTTGGGTGCTAACATGATGTCACAGCAGCCTGAGGCCTTACTGCACACTGGTTGGCTGGTGCCTCAGTTGCCTCTGGGCTGCGTGAGAGAGGGGAACCTGGCCGCTCCTCCCTCTCTTGTTGCGCCATTTTTTACCTAGTGAGCCGCAGTGTTTTGGCTTTCGCTACTTTAATATGGCCCCTACCCGTGAATTGTCTAGTGAAATAATATCACAGATCATTGCTCTAAAGGAGGAAGGCCACCCCACGTAGGAAATTAGTGATTTGGTTGGTGTGGCTCGGTCGACAGTGCAGAGGTGGTGTGTCCGTTACTAAGTGGAAAATAGTGGTGACGTTCCTACAAAGAAACCACGGTCTGGTAGGCCCAGGAAAACTTCCCCGAGGTCTGTCAATGTTCTCAAACGTGCAGTGGAGTCTAATCCTCGTGTGACTGCAAGGAGAATTAAGGAGAGCAACCCAGAAGTGTTTGGCGAGGTTTCATTGTGCACTGTTTCTTGAAGAGTCTATGAACTTGGTTACACAAGCCACAGGCCTGTAAGAAAGCCTCTTCTTACACGTAACCAGCGACTTCGTAGGCTTGCCTTTGCTAACAAGTACCTTACCTGGGGTGAAGACCAATGGTTGTCAGTGTTGTGGTCACACAAGGCAACATTTACCGTTACCTGTAATTGGGGAGTGGGCGTGTACCGGTGCAGAGGTAGTGACTCGCTTGACCCCCGTTACATGGAGAGCACAGTTAAACACCCTGATTCACTAATGGTATGGGGTTGTTTCTCTGGTAAGAGGTTGGGGAAGTTTGTTGTGCTTCCCAGAAACAGTACAGTGAATCAGGACATTTACCTGGAGCTGCTTTGTGATCATCTACAGTACCTGAGTCCTTCGAGCTCACAGGTGCACGAGAGTTTCAGCAGGACGGTGCACCTGCTCATAAAGCCAAATCTGTCACTAACTGGCTTCATGACTGCGAGGTCTCCTTCATGAAAGACTGGCCAGGCAATAGCCCAGACATCAACCTGATAGAAAACCTCTAGTACCTCCTAAAGAAGAACCTCCAAGGGAAGGACGTGAGCTCTTTGCCTAAGCTGGAAGCAGCCATTCATGGGTCCTGGGCAAGTATATCACCCCAGCACCTGAGGAACCTCACCCATTCACTTCCACGATGTCTCAGGTCCGTGAAGAGGCGCAAAGGAAACACTACCAAGCATTAAAGGTAATTATAATGCATTATTTACATGTTTTTCCATAGCTGAAAGGTTTGTTTTGTTGGGGGGGCACGAGGTGCTCAATACTTTTGTCGAGAACTGTATATATATCATATATATATATATATATATATATATATATATATATATATAATCACTATACTATCAGGACACCCACTTTCCGGACACCCCACTTACCGGACATTGTGGACCTGGACCGTCAGATCCCAAAAATGGCCAAAAAAAGAAAAAAATCCCCCCAAAAAATGATTTTTTCCCCTCCTGTAATTTGAAATTGCCGCGCAGCGCCGAACAACTGTTTACACCATGGCCCCTTCACCCCTTCCTTCCTCCCCCCTCCCCCCTCCCTTGTCAGGGTTGCCATTTGGTATTTTTAATTACCAAATGTGGACCAATTTGGTAATGAAAAATTCGTTTGGTAATGAATCAGAATAATCTATCTATCTATCTATTGCCAGATGCCATAATCCCGTAAGGGGTGGCCATTTGACTATGAGTTAGTTGTTTTACGGGGAGGGGCACTAACCCTACACCAACCCACTTGTTGACACGTAGGGAGCACGTATGGTTTGGTTATATGGTTACCACCCAGCGTTGTAAATGGTTTCTTGGCTTACAGGAAACCATTTGGCTTGTCACTCAATGTAAAGCCACCTGTAAAGGAAAGAAAAGCAATAAGAAGTGACAAGAAAGATGGGAGAAATAGGAAGAGAGGAGGGCAGGCACAGAAAAAGAATGATAAAGGCTAAGGAAGAAGTAGGCAGCACTACATCAAGTGAGTGGATGATGGTGAGAAATAGGAAGAGAGGAGGACAGACACAGAAAAAGAATGATAAAGGCTAAGGAAGAAGTAGGCAGCACTACATCAAGTGAGTGGATGATGGTGAGAAATAGGAAGAGAGGAGGACAGGCACTCTTCCTATTTCTCACCATCATCCACTCACTTGATGTACCAAATTGACTTTTCACATGTATGAGGATACACAGGATGAAGATGGTGGATTGTCTGCTCTCTCTGACTAATTTGCTAGCCTACATAGCGTGGAAATAATCAACATGCTATTAATTATAAGGAGAGTGATTACATGTATTTCCACTTGTATATATACTGTAACTAGTGAAGAATAAATGTTAGCTTTATGAATTTGGTATTGAAAAGTTAAATATGGTAATGAAAATTGAGGAGTTTGGTACTGGGGCTGTTGTGATCTGGCAACTCTGTTTCCCCGTCACCAACACTCTAACAGTTGCTGCTTAACTTCGATAGCGAGTGGATGCTTATCGCAGTGGATGCCACACGTGCTCGTTTTCTTTGTGAATAAACAGTGAATAAACTGCAATACCTCGCCACTAGACCACACAGGAATTTACAGTGTTATGCAGTGTTAAGAAATTAGAATTTCGAGTGCAAAGGATTAACTGTGGAGTGCAAACTGGTGGCTGAAACTGGCATGGTGCAATTAACATTATGTAGTGTTAAACAATTATCACTCACAGTGCAAAGAATTACTGTAAGTGCAGCACAACACTGGATTACTATACGTGCTTCAAGAGCATTTTCACCACTGCAAAAGCTTTAGAGAAACTGGCCACAGATGTGCTGTAAGTACCCTGGCTGAGGTACAACCACTTCTATTTCCTCATTCTTTGGTTTCGTTTCATTTATTTCATGCTTTATGTCCATTATTGGTGTGAATAGGGTCTTAAATAGGTGCTATGCATGTTTGGTTGGGAGTTATTTAGGTGCCTTTCAAAGTCAGGCTGAGTTAGGGTCCTTGAGTACCAGTCCATCAGACAGGTGCCCATTTTCCGGACGGGACCACTTTCCGGACATGCCATTGGCTCTATTACATTGGATAGTGGAGGGATTACTGTATACATTTATATATATATATATATACAGTAATCCCTCCACTATCCGACGTAATAGAGCCAAAGGCATGTCCAGAAAGTGGTCCTGTCCGGATAGTGGGCACCAGCCTCCTGGACTTGTACTTATGGACCCTAACTCAGAAAAACACCTATACAACTCCCTCTGGACATGCATAGCACCTAATTAAGACTCAAATCACACCAATAAGGGACATAAAAGACTGAAATAAATGCAAAAGAACCATAAAATGAGGTTTTTGAGGTAGGTTTATACAATATTAAACATTCTGGGTACTTAAAAGTCCCTGGCTCCTGGACTGGTAGTTATGGACCCTAACCTACCCTAACTCAGAAAAACACCTCCCTACTGCACATGCATAGCACCTAAGACACTACATATTCACACCAATAAGGGACATAAAAGAGTGAAATGAGGTGTTTCAGGTAAGTACAGTATGGAAAATACAGTACAGTACAGTATGAAACATTTTGCATACTTACAGCAAGTCCCTGGCCATCTCGATGAATAACCGCCTCCTCTCAGACTCTGACAATAAGGAGGATTTCCTGAAGCACTTGCAGTACACTGTTCATGAAGTCTTGCACTGAACTTAGTCATTCGCACTCAGAAGTCCATTCTCTTTACACTACGCACTCTTGTCTTACTCATGCTCCATTGTAACTTAATATGTGTTGCACTCTGCACTTTAAGTCTTTCCACTCATAAAACCATTTTCTAAACAAAACACACTCAAGCTAATTTACGTTAAATTTACAGTCCAAAAATTATTTGTCTTTTCACTCAGATTTCTAATTTCTTAACAATACTGTATGCACTGTTTTTCTTTCACTGCACAACACTAAATTCCCATTTGGTCTAGTGCAGAAGTTCTTGCTGTTTAATCACTGTCAGAGTCTGAGAGTAGCACAGGGAGGTGACCTAGGGGTGCGTCGCTGGGTCGTGGTGATGCCGTACCCACTACAGACGACTCTGAAGATAGACGCAAACTCACGTTGAGCAGTGATTCCACCATGTTTGATGTGCTGGGCTGTGGCTCGGAGCATGAGGGCCTGTCTTGGGAAGGCAACGGAGTGGAGCCAGGGCTGAGCACAGTGAGGGCCACGGGCCTGAAAAAGCTGTCAATCGTTGATTAACGCAAGGAACGACAATTCTAACGATTAATGATGCGCTGCCTGAAAGCATGCACTTCCTCCACAAGTCCCAAGGGCCTCATCTCCCTGTTGCAATCTGGGTGTTCCAGGTAATCCAGAACGAACTCTAGGTGTTCCCGGAGTGCGCTCAGCTTGGGGATGGCTGGAGTAGTGTCATGCTGAGAGGAGTCCGCATCATCGTCGCCGTCCTCGTCGGAATCTTCAAGCTGGGTACCGACACCTGCAACTGAAGATGCGATCTCAATTTCAGACAGGATCTGATACCCAAGATCGCCCTCGTCGTCATCCAACCACTCACGCACTTCGTCCACATCAACATCGTCCCCACGCGCACGTAGACGTGCATGGAAGTCATCCACGTCGAAACCTAGGAAATCGTACTCCACATCCGTTCCAAGAAGCAGACGAGACCAACCATTTTCTAGAGTCTTGACAGGGACTTCCTTCCATGCACTAACCCAGTTGTAAATGGAAGACTTAATATTGTAGCGCGAAGGTTTTCCAAAGTCCGTTGGCCAAGCATGTCCCGTCCCTCCCTGCACTCGTCCTCGTCCTATAGAACAACCATCACCTCGTCCAGGAACTTCCGTCGGTATAGCCGCTTCGTTGCCATGATCACCCCTTGGTCCATTGGTTGGATGAGAGCAGTAGTATTAGGTGGCAGAAACATGCACCTAATGCGGCCATTCTCAGCCACCAAGTCCTTGTCACATGGGTGGGCAGGTGCATTCTCAAGAAGGAGGGCCTTTACCTGGTCGCGTGGGATTCCCAGTTTCTCTGTCTGGTATAATATGACCTTGACGAAATGGCGGTGGAACCAGTCTTTGAAGGTGTGGCCTGTGAACCATGCCTTCAAGGAATGGTACCAGACGACAGGAAGGACATCCATCACCCACGGCGGGGCCATCATCACACACACGAAGGAGAGGCACGAGAGCAGCAGGAGAGCCTGCAGCAGGTAAGGTACCACCACAAAAGCGAGCATGTGGGCAGTCATGACGACGAGCGTACACTCACGACAAGAGACGGGAGAAAAGTGGGGAGGATGCAGGGGCGCTCTAGCGGACGTCGGAGGAATGACGCACCAAAACAAAGCTGTCCCGCACCGCACGCGCCAAGTTCAAATTACAGGAGGGAAAAAGTTGGATTTTTTTTTTATTTTTTGCGGTTTTCGGACCATTTTGGGAATATTGGATCCCGGGACGATTATGTCCGGAAAGTGGGGATGTCCGGAAAGTGGGCGTCCAGATAGTACATGGATTACTGTATACTGTATATATATATATAAATAAATAAATATCTATCTATCTATCTATCTATATCTATCTATCTATATCTATCTATCTATCTATCTATCTATATATATATATATATATATACATACATATATGTATATATAATACTGGTAAATATATATCTATAGAGAGAGAGAGAGAGATAAGTAATCACTCTAATATCCGGACGCCCAATATCCGAACATCCCCACTAACTGGACATAATCGTCTCGGGATCATGTATTCCCCCCCCCCCCAAAAAAAAATCCCGCCCGTAATTTGAACTTGCCGCACGCGGCATGGGAGAGGATTGTTGTGGCGTGTCATTCCTCCGACGTCTGATAGAGTGCCGCTGCATCCTCCCCACTTTCCGCCTGTCCCTCGCCGCGAGTGCACGCTTGTCGTTATGGCTGCCCACGTGCTCGCTTTTGTGGTGGTGCCTTACCTGCTGCAGGCACTCCTGCTGCTCTCAGGCCTCCTCTTAGTGTGATGATGGCCCCGCCACCTGAGAAAAGGAAGAGAGTGGTGTTGACTCTGGAGAAGAAACGGGAGATACTGGAAAAAGTAGATGCGGGGTGGTCTTTTTCCCGCATCCTCCGCGAGTTCAACCTGGCCCGATCTACTTTGTTTGATATTAAGAGATCCCGAGACAAACTCATGTAGTACACGGCTGACTTCTTGTCGAGAAGCAAACGCAACGTGGAGAGGAAGGTGATGTTTACTCCCAAATTTGTTGAAACTGACCGCTCCATGTTGATTTGGTATCGACAGCAACGTGCTGCTGGTGTGATGGTACGTGGAACGGAGCTGAAGGCTGCTGCTGAGAAGTTTGCCAGGCTTCACGACGCCCAAGACTTCAAGGTATCCGAGGGTTGGCTCTTCGCGTTCAAGTTACGGCATGGCCTTACCAACCGTAAAGCTCATGGCGAAGCTTTGGACGCTAATGAGGATGGAGTTGATGAGTTTCAGCACAAGGTGAAGGGCATGATCGACAGGGAGGGCCTCGCTCTCGGTCAAGTCTACAATGCTGACGAAACTGGTCTATTCTATCGCTCTTTGCCAACGAACACTCTAGCCGAGGAGACGGAGAAGCGTGTACCTGGCTGCAAGCTCTCCATGCAACGGATATCTGCTTTGTGTTGCGCCAATGCTAACGGCATGCACCGGCTTAAGCCCATTGTTGTTGGCCGTGCAAAGCAGCCTCGGTGTCTTCGTGGGGTGATGGATGTCTTTCCTGTCGTCTGTTACCATTCTTTGAAGGCATGGTTTACAGGCCACACCTTCAAAGACTGGTTCCACCGCCACTTCGTCAAGGAGGTCATCAATTACCAGACGAAGACACTGGGAATCCCGCATGACCAGGTAAAGGCCCTCCTTCTCCTCGACAATGAACCTGCCCACTTGTGCGACAAGGACATGGTGGCTGAGAATCGCCGGATTAGGTGCATGTTTCTGCCACCTAATACGACTGCTCTCATCCAACCAATGGACCAAGGAGTGATCGTGGCAACAAAGCGCCTATACCGAAGGAAGTTCCTGGACGAGGTGATGGTTGTTCTCGAGGACGAGGACGAGCGCAGGGAGGGACAGGACACGCGAGGCCAGCGGACTTGGAAAGCCTTCGCCGCTACAACATCAAGTCTGCAATCTACAACTGGGCCAGTGCATGGAAGGAAGTCCGTGTCAAGACTCTAGATGGTTGATCTCGTCTGCTTCTTGGAACGGATGTGGAGTACAATTTTCTAGGTTTTGACGTGGATGACTTCCATGCACGTCTACATACGCATGGCGACGATGTTGATGTGGACGATGTGCGTGAGTGGTTGGATGACGACGAGGGCAATCCTGGGTATCAGACATTGTCTGATATCAAGATCGCATCTTCAGTTGCAGGTGTCAGTACCCAGCTTGAAGATTCCGACGAGGATGGCGACGATGATGCGGACTCCTCTCAGCATGACATACTCCAGCCATCCCTCAGCTGAGTGCACTCCAGGAACACCTAGAGTTCGTTCTCGACTACCTGGAACACCCGGACTGCGACAGGGAGATGGGGCCCTTGGGATTTGTGGAGGAAGTGAGTGCTTTCAGGCAGCGCATCATCAATCGTCAGAATCATCGTTCCTTGTGTCAATCAACGATTGACAGTTTTTTCAGGCCCGTGACCCCCGCTGTGCCCAGCCCTGGCTCCACTCCGTTGCCTCCCCAAGACAGGCCCTCATGCTCCGAGCCACAGCCCAGCACATCAGCCACGGTGGAGTCACCGCTCGACGTGAGTTTGCGTCTATCTTCAGAGTCGTCTGCAGTGGGTACGCCACCACCACAACCCAGCGACGCACCCCTAGGTCACCTGCCAGTGATACTCTCAGACTCTGACAGTGATTAAACAGCAAAAACTTCTCCACTAGACCACACGGGAATTTACAGTGTTGTGCAGTGAAAAAACAGCGTGCTGTGTTAAGGATTTACAGTTGTGAGTGAGAAGACAATTTTTGAACAAAATTTAACGTAAATAGACTTGTTTGTTTTTGCTTTAGAAAATGGTTAGAAGAGTGGGAAAAGTTAAAGTGCAGAGTGCAACACTTAGTAAGTTACAATGGAGCATTAGTTAGACAAGAGCGCGCACTGTGAAGAGAACGGACTTCTGAGTGCGATTGACTAAGTTCAGTGCAAGACTTCATGAACAGTGTACTGCAAGTGCTTCAGGAAATCCTTCATACTGTCAGAGTCCGAGAGGAGGCGGTTATTCATCGAGATGGCCAGGGACTTGCTGTAAGTAGGAAGAATGTTTCATACTGTACTTTTTTCCATACTATACTTACCTCAAACACCTCATTTCACTCTTTAATGTCCTTTATTGGTGTGTTAGGAGCCATGCATGTGCAGTAGGAAGGTGTTTTTCTGAGTCAGGCTAGGTTAGGGTCCATAACTACCCAGTCCAGGAGCCAGGGACTTGTAAGTACCCAGAATGTTGAATATTGTATGAACCTACCTCAAAAACCTCGTTTAATGCTTCTTTTGCATTTATTTCAGTCTTTTATGTGCCTTATTGGTGTGATTTGGGTCTTAAATAGGTGCTATGCATGTCCAGAGGGAGTTGTATAGGTGTTTCTCTGAGTTAGGGTCCATAAGTACAAGTCCATAAGCTGGGGCCCAATATCCGGACAGGACCACTATCCGGACCCGCCTATGGCTCTATTACGTCGGATATTGGAGGGATTAGTGTTTATATATATATATATATATTAGGGTGTCCCAATTTTTTTTGTTCCAGAAGTGTGTCATGCACACCCCCCTAATTTGTTCCACTCGTGAAAACATGCCAGCAAGATGAATTTCATTAATGTTCTTTAATTTTAAGGGTCCCCTCAAACCATGTGCTACTTTTGCTGAACGGCTACTCTCTACCTTATACTAATTATCCAGGACCAATTGGACCACCATGTTCTTTTCCTAGCCTGCAGGCACCACATGATGGAATGGGTAATCACCTCAGTCTCTGACCTGTTCTTCAAGTCTTCTGGCCCTGAAATTGCTCTGTTCGCTCGCTTCAAATCCCAACAGGAGTTCTTCGACCAGAAGCAGGCTTCTCCATTCGACGGCGATGGCCCAAGCAACATCCTTTCGGAACGGCAGGCATTGAAAAAGAGCAGATCGTCCACAAGAGCAGATTGTCCACTTCATTGAAGAACAGCTTGAAGCTGGCCACCCAAAAGACGATTACTGGGAGTTCCTGATCCTCACTCTGGTCTTCCTCGATGGTCATGGCAAACAAGATCTCTGGTACAATCGTCCTGGAGCATACCACCGGACCAGGTGGATCGCCAATAGCATTTACTGTCTTATGAGTTCATCTTCCGAAGTCAATTCTACCTGACCACTCATGAGGTCTGGTCGCTACACAGGATAAACGTCTTTGCCATCACCATCTACCTGCAGAGGTGGTTTCAGGCTCCATTAACGGCGGAACCACACTTCAATGACCTGGAGCTGTTGAAGGACCTACAGTGGTACAAGGAAGTGTATCATGATGTAGGTACCACAGCATTGACGAAATTCAGGGGCCACCTCTGGTACCTAAGCGAAGATTTAGCCAGACTCGCTATGCTCTCCTCCATAACCACCGATGCAGAGAAGACGGCCATGCTCCAAAACCTGCAAAAGAAGAAAGAAAACCCCAAAGATCTGCATCGACTAGAGGGAAAGAGGGCCTTGACCATGAGACGGTCAGATATGAGCACCTTGGTCAAGAAAAGGACTCAAAACCTTTTTCATTGCCTGAAGCTTCCAGTTTCAAAAACCCCCAAAGATCTCAAAGGATGTGCAGCACTGCTGAAGTCTGTGAACGATGCGGCAGAACGGGTGGTGAAACTGGCAGAAGATTTAAAAACGAGGAGGAACGGCAACTCGTACACCAAGTCATCGAATAGAACTGCAAGCAGTTCCCCGCAACAGACAAAAAGATCCTCTGACCCTCGAAATGAACTGTGCCATTAGGAAGACTTTCCATTTCATTTAATAAATTTGCTTTGACAAAGAATTTCCACATCCTTTAATTTAGTCATAAGAAAGAATTTACATTTTATTCTTTCATTTAGAATGATTAATGCTGAGCATTTCAGTTTGTTCATACAGGGTCGAATAAACAAGGTCGATGAGGGGACCCTTCCCCTCCTAACAGGTCAATGAAATTTCACTCATTTTCTTCTTTCTTCAAGTGTAATTAATTAAAGGGGTGTGCAACTTGACTCTTGTAAATTTTTGTTTTCACACTGTGAGGCTGGGACACCCTAATATATATAAATATATATATATATGTGGCCCCATGTGCAAGAGTATACTCATGCGCCACCTTGTCGAAAATTGAGATAATGCTATCCCACAGTCCCTCAGAGTATGTACTTTCATGTGGACTTGGTGGATGTTATGTATGACCCAAGATATAAGGGCGAAAACCCATAGAAATAACATTGGGTTTACATCGCCACCCTTTATCAAGTGCTTTTCGCCACCATGTTCGAGCAAGAGTATACCCATGCGCCATCCTCACGGAGACTGGCTTCTCAGCGTGCCATTTTATGCGTGCAATAGTGTTACCAATCACCAGGGCGATGAGGATAGCCTCGTCCCAAGCCTCTTTGCTGCACTGTAGCAATACTAATGCTCTCGTCCCCAGCTTTTTCTGGCTGACCAAGCGGTGTGTACGCTTTATTGCGTGTTTCATAACCTATGTAATTTCGGTGGTTATAATCAAGGAAACAATGTTTTTTCAGTAAAAAGAAATAATAACCTTTCATAACTGTTTATGGCTTTGTGTTCAGTAACTCTTTCAGTGAGGTTAGTTTTTTTTATTGAACCATTGTATTTTTTACTGCAGAAATCACTGTACTGTATTTATTAATAAGGTTATTAATGTAAAACATCATTATTCCTTGTATTATTGGTGTTATTTGGTTTGTTATTGCATTTTATTGCATTTAACAGATGTAAAGTGTCTATTGTTCACATAAAAACATACAACAAGGAAGGCCAGGTAAAAAAAAAAAAAAAAAAAAAAAAAAAAAAAAAAAAAAATGCTGGGCATTGATAATTTTTTTGAAAAATTTATAAAGCTTACTTTTATGACAATAACCAGGCAAATTCATAACCAACCACTCTACAGACATTCAACTTCATCTTACAACATAAAGGAACTCACTAGCTATTGGCCTGCGGTACTAGTTTATGCATAAAAGTAGCAGCATTGTATGCTAATACATCGATTTTTTGTCTTTTTGTGTGTTTTTTTGGGTAAAAACAATAGTACTCTCACTAAAAAGTTTTTGGATAAAGTAGAGAGAATCAGCTTTAAAATGATGTAAACGCCATTATCCTAGGTATAATTGTTTTTGCGGTATCGTTCATCAAAGTTGTAAAAACTTTAAATGTGATTTCTGCCACTTTTAAAAAATGGCACATGGGTATACTCTTGCACGTGGGGCCTCATATGTATATATATATATATATATATATTTATATACTATATATCCTTCCATCCATCCTTAATCCTACGTTGCCCCATGAGGAGCGTAGGAACCCGGGGCTTGGCAGTTGGTCCTGACATTTAAGATATATATATATATATATATATGTATATATACACAACAAAATTAAAAATTTAGTAGCACAGGGCTTCCAAAAGTCGCCCAATTCACTACTCGCAGCACAATCTGGCTACTTCAAAAGGTCTGAGAAGACGAACTTGAATTTCACAATACAATGAATTTTGTTGAAATTAATTCAGATTAATAAAAAAAACTGTTGAAATTAATTGGCATACAATATTTTTTGAAATTATATTTTTATTATAAACAACTCACCAAATATGAGATTTCTGTAGCCAAATTAAAGTGTTGTGTACAATCCCATCCCATCGCCAAAAGTGAATTTGCCAAATAAAAACTCGCCAAATGTGAGAGTTCACTGTATACATTCATTATATACTTTTCATTTCATACAAACTGGCAAGCTACTTTTCATAATGTCCCTCTGTTTACCAAAAGCTTTCCATCCAATTGTAATGTGTCTTTTTATTTTGCTATCATTATCTTTTGTTAATTTTAGTATTTATCGCAGGTAATTGTACGCCTCGACTTCTTCAAGAATTTCTCCACTTATTCTGATGATGCTCTTTGGTGTTTGAGGATTAAACATTATTTTAGTTTTACTCTGGTTCATCTTTAGCCATACTTTCAGACTTTCTCTGTTCAGGTCATTTAACATTTCTTGCAAAGTCTCTGCTGTGTCTGAGATTAGGACAATGTCATCTGCAAATCTTAAATGGTTTAGCTTTTCTCCATCTATGTTCACTCCTTTGTTTTCCCAGTCTAGCTTTCTGAAAATACTTTCTAGGCATGCTGTAAATAACTTTGGTGAAATTGTGTCTCCCTGACACACGCCCTTCTCAATCTTAATTTTTTCTGGGTCCTTATGTAATTTAATTGTTGCAGTGCCCTCTTCATATATGTTTTCGAGCAGTTTTACAATGCTCTCATTCACTCCTTGTTCTCGCAATGAATTTATAATTGCTATGTGCTCCACTGAGTCGAAAGTCTTTTCATAATCAACATAACCTATGGTTTATTATATTCTGTAATTTTCTCAATTAGCTGATTCATTGTGTGTAGATGATCAATAGTCAAGTACCCACTTCGGAATCCTGTCTGTTCATGAGGATGGTTTTCCTCCAAATTTGTAGTTATTCTGTTTGTAAGAACTTTAATGAAGATTTTATAAATGACTGATAGCAAGCTAATGGATCGATAGTTACTAAGATCTTTTGAGTCACCTTTTTTGTAAAGTAAAATAACTATTCCATTACACATGTTTTGGGAATTTTCTTCTTTTTTATACATTGAGTAAATAAGTGAGCAAGCCTATTTTGTACTTCTACTCCTGCAATCAACAGTAAATCTGCTCCTATTCCATCTTCTCCCAGAGCTTTCCCTCTTTTCATATTTTTGAGGGAATTATTTACTTTGTCTGGTGTTACCTCAGGTATTTCACTTGTGTCAACTGAAAAGTTAGTTATTGGTAGTACATCCTTTGATGCATACAGTGCTTTGTAAAATTCTTCCACTCTCTTCAGCATCTCATCTCTGCATTTAACAACTTCACCGTGGACATTTGTGCTGGGAGGGGGTTGGTGATGGCCAATACCCTCTTCAGGCATAAAATGATCCACAGGTATACATGGCGAGTGATGAGAAGGGTGGGTGGTGAACTGAATGAAAAGAAGGCAATGATTGATTATATGTGTGTGGATGAAAGGATGCGAAGATATGTAATGGATGCAAGAGCTTATAGAGTTTGGGGGAGTGGACTTTCTGACCACTACTTGGTGGTGGCCAGAATTAGGATCCAAGCAAGATGGAGAAATAGAAGAAGAGAAAGACAGGAGGAAGTAGTTGCAAGGACAGTGGAAAGGTTACAAGAGGATGAGAAAAAGACAAGAGTACGAGAGAGAAGTGGAGGAACAATTGGGCAAATATGAATTGGAGCAGATGGGGGATGTGGATAGTGTGTGCAGGATATTTACGGAAGAAATATGTGCAGCATGTGATGTGGTGTGTGGGAGGAAGAGAAGACGGATGGGGGTGCAAGGAACAGTGTGGTGGACTGAAGAGATGAGACAGGCTGTGGCACAAGAGAAGAAAGCATACAATGAATGGATGAGAAGTAGGGGCGTGGAAGAAGTTGAGTGGCGGAAGAGAGAGTTATATGAAGAAAGAAAGAGAGAGGTGAAAAGATTAGTAGGAGAGAGTAAGAAGAAAGTGGATGAGGAATTTGGAAGGAATTTGAGTGTAAAGTGGAGGGACTGTAAGACTATGTTCTGGAAAGAGGTGAAGAGAGTAAGACAGGGTGGAAGTGAGGTTAGCAGGGGAGTGAAAGATAAAAATGGTAGATTACTAGTGGAGAAGGGAGAAAAAGTGAGCAGATGGAGAGAACACTTTAAGGAATTGTTGAACATACAGGATGGAAGTAATGCGAGTATAAGTGGCTGGGGAATAGCTGGGAGAAGGAGGGAGGTGAGAAGACAGGAAGAAATCAGTAGGATAGAAGTTGTGGAGGCAATGAAGAAAGTTAAATTGGGGAAAGCCCCACAAATTGATGAAGTGCGTGATGAAATGCTGAAGCATGGGGGAGAGATAGTAGTAGAATGGATGTGGAAGATGTGCAGACTGGCCTGGGAGGAAGGTAGAGTCCCGGAGGATTGGAAGTCAGGTATAATTATTCCCTTGTACGAAGGAAAAGGGGAAAAAGAAGTGTGTGGTAATCATAGGGGCATTTGTCTTCTTAGTATAATAGGAAAAGTGCATTGTAGGATACTTATTGACAGAGTTAGAGAAAGAACAGAGGAATTAGTTGGAGAAGAACAGGGAGGCTTTAGGAAGGGAAGAGGTTGTGTAGATCAGATATTCATTCTTAGATCTTTAGTGGAAAAGTTTCTAGTGAAGGGAAAGAAGTTGTATGCGGCTTTCATGGATTTGGAGATAACATATGACAGAGTGGATAGACAAGGATTGTGGAAAGTATTAAGAATATATGGAGTAGATGGGAAGTTGTTGAATGCTGTGAAGAGTATGTATGAGGGTGCTAAGGCTGCAGTGCGTGTGGATGGTGAACTAAGTGAATTTTTCTCTTTGAAAGTTGGGTTGAAACAGGGATGTGTCATGTCTCCATGGTTGTTCAATTTGTACATGGATGGGGTAATAAAAGAGGTACAAGGCAGTGTAGTGGATGTTGGAGTGGCCCTGGTGAGAGGGGATAGTGTTTGGAAACTCCTTGTACTGTTGTTTGCAGATGATACTGTGTTGTTGAGTGAAGACGAAGGGGAGCTGCAAGGCTTGGTGGATGAGTTTGGGAGAGTGTGTAAGAAACGGAATCTAAAGGTGAATGTAGGGAAGAGTAAAGTGATGGTCTTTGAGAGAGGTGAAGTCAGTGAATGTACAGCGAGGTTGGATGGTGAGGAATTGGAAAATGTGAGTACGTTTAAGTACTTGGGTAGTGTGATGAGTAAGGATGGAGGTTTGGAGGGTGAAGTGCTTGAAAGGGTACAGCAGGGAAGAAAGGTTGCTGGTTCCTTGAAAGCAGTGATAAGAAACAGGGAAGTGAGCATGGAAGTGAAAAAGTTACTACATGACAGTATTGTGATACCAACTCTAACGTATGGAAGTGAAGCTTGGACGTTGTTGGAAGGACACAAGTCAAGAGTGAAAGCAGTGGCAATGAGTTATTTAAGAGGAGCCTCTGGAGTCACATGGAGAGATAGGCTGACGAATGAGGATATAAAGGAGCGTTGTGGTGTGGATGTGGATGTGATAGGAAGTGTTAGGAGAAACACACTGAGGTGGTTTGGCCATGTGGAGAGGATGGAGGGTGAAAGACTGACGAAGAGAGTGTATGTGAGTGAGGTGGAGGAGGGAAGAGGGAGGGGGAGGCCAAGGATGAGATGGAGGGATGGGGTGGAGAGGTATATGAGAGAGGGGGGTGTGAGTTGGGAGCAGGGCAGTGAAATGGCAGGGGACAGGGTGACGTGGAGGCGATTTGTTTGTGGCCACCCCAAACGGGATTGAGGCGTCTGGCAATAGATAGATAGATAGATACGCCGTGTTTGTCTTTTAGTGATGTAATTTCTAATTTGTTGCTTTCCAAGTGCCATTTTACTTCGGACCTGTTTCAAACTTTTTCCTTTTTTGATGGTTTCTTTGATTTGATCCATGTTTCTCTTTCGTTTTTCTTCTCTTTGTCTTTTGTTCATAGGCTTACTTAATTCCGCTCATTCTATTTCATCTTTCTTTGTTTTTACTTTCATTTCATTTCTTTTTTTCACTAGCTCAAATGTCTTTCTGAATACTTCGTAGATTTGGTTATATTAGGTTTTCCTACTACCTCCGCTGATTCATTTAGCACTTTTGTTAGTCTGTCATTCAGCTCATCAATGTCACATTCAGCATTACTCAGAGCCTGAAATCTGTTCCTTATTTCCAACTGAAAGGCTGCTTTGTTTTCATTTACTATTACTGGGCATATCTTCTTGTCTCTAATCATCTTTCTTTCACTTTTGAAACTGAATCTTGCTGTGCAACCAATGATTCAATGGTCATTTCCGATATTTACTTTGTTGATAACTGCTTTGTCTTATCTGCTATAATGGAGTCGATTTCATTCTTTGTTTCTCAATTTGGGCTTTTCCAGGTCCACTTTCTCCCTGTTCTTTTGTGGAAGAATGTGTTCATTGTTCTCATGTTAAACATTTCTGCAAAGTTTACCAGCATTCCTCCCCTTTCGTTCCTTTCTCCCACTCCAAATTTTCCCATACATGCTTCTCCATTTTTTGATTTTCCAACTTTTGGAAAGAAGTCTCCCATGAATATAGTATAAGTGGTCTTTTCCTCTTCCATAATCTGGAAGATGTCATCACAGAATGTTTCAATTTCTTCATCTGAGCTCTGAAAAGTTGGTGCATATACCTGTATTACTTTCAGGGTATATATACATATATATATATATATATAGGCATACACCGGTTTAACGATGGAACTAGTTAGGTAAAACCCCATCATTAAGCAGGGTATTGTACATCGGGGTACTTTCAAAATATAATGTAACGTATAGCGTTTACCAGCCTTGGGTTCCCCCCCAACCAAGTCCAAAACCCACCCAAATGGGCCCCAAAACAAGTTTAAAGCCAATCTATATGGCCTAACAGCTGTCAAGGAAGCTACCCTAAACCTAAAACCTGTAAATAACTCACTAAATCCAATAAATAAAATCTGAAAATCATCAAATATAAGTCTGGGAAAAAATCAAGCTTAGTAAACTGTACCCCAAAATGATAATGTTCACACCACCTATAGCTAAAACATATTAATCTAAGTCTAAAAACAGTTTACAAATCAACCTAAACACAATTTTTGTCTAAGATATCATCAAAATTGGTAAAAAAATCAAAACCCATCATTAATATCGTACATCGAGGTATTACTGCATACTATACTTCTTATTCATGTTTTGCCTTGACTCTTATTGTACTGTGGCACTGACCTCTCTTGTACTGCTGTCATGAGCTTTCTAGAGCAATCAGTCATTAATTATTCCACTGCATCAGAGCAGAAATGGCCAGGCAGCGCAGAAAGGAGTGAGCAGGATGTAATAATGCAGTGCATAGTGGGCCAGATCGGCCTAAGAAGCGACACATTTTTACCTTAAAGTGGCACATACATGAATGTTGATCCCCAGTCGTAGATTTCAACGCAGAATCAGATTGTGACATATGTTTTTGTCTCTAGCATGAAATAATGCTGTTCCTGATGGATCATACACTATATTGCACCGTATGCATAATTTCGGTATCATGCAGCATAATAATACTGCTGCATTTTATTTATGATCAACTCACAAATATAGCGCTGATGATGCGCAGCAACACGAAGCATTTATTATGTACCAACTATCAGCAAAACTGAAACTGTAAGCAATATAAAAAACAAATTACCACATCGAAAATGCAACAAATTCAGGTGTCTTTACTCGCTGGTATTGCTGCTAATGCTAATGTGATCTGTGACGGCTTGTAGGTGCAGCAGGCTTAGAGGATCAGAGGTGAGGGATTTCTCGCCCAAGGCTGTTGTTTGAGAGCACTGACTCACTACAACGCTGCTCAGCAACAGGTACTTGAACTGATCGGTGATGTTGTGATGGCATGAGTCCCTCCAAGCATGACCAATGCGGTATGCACAAATGTCCTTGTTGCAGGACTCTTGTGCCTCTTTGCTCATCATTCCAATTGGCAAGGGCAATGATACAATGACTTGCTCTCCATGAATGAGCACTCTGTGCAGTGTTACTGGCATCGGGTGCCATGCGTACAGCTCAACATACAGGTCTGCTGTGCAATTGCAGTAGTCACCAAAGTTAGTGAAGTCCACTTGGTGTCCAGAAGCCAGCATTAGCAGAATGGTGTGAAGACGATGGATGAGCTGTTCGTTGTTGCTGGTCACTTCAGCCAGCTTTGAATCGTCGCTGAATGCCCGTCTGGCCATGTTGCCATCGTTCAACGTTCCGCCACTACCCATTCTAGGCTGGTCCACGTGGAGATGCAGCTGATGTCAGAATTCATCTTGGACGAACTTCTTGCGCTGACTGAACTCTTCTTTGTCAGCTGCTGACCTACATTGCCATTTCTTCATGGTCAGTTGATAGCTAATGTGCAAGGCACACTTGAAGAGGCAGATCCAGCCATGCAGTGTGCTCTGGCCAAATCATAGGTTCTCTTTGTTGACTGTCAACTGGCACACATGCTTGAGGTCGTTTATGATTTTGGGCGTGGCAAACAAATGGGACATCTCTGCACTGACGCTGTGCCAGTGATGGCGCTCAGCACTTTCCTGTCGATCACTGTCTGCTCCAATATGTAGTCCACGCTGATGCTGTCACCGTCCAGATCAGTGACGTGCGTTCGAAGAATTTCAATCTGCTGCTGCCAGTATGGCGACTCTTCTCTGCTGAGCTCAGCCGTCTCATTGCAGTATTCCAATTTCATCGGCCTGTAGAATCGAATGCAACATGGTGCCTGATTACGCCATACCACCTGATTGCCATGTGCCAACTGGAGCGGCACTAATGAGGTCAAGAGGACCTGGCCGTCATGAGCCGCTTCGGGTATGCCACTCTGCTCATAATGGCTTTGGCCGGTGGTTCGGTCGAAACCCCACTTGCAGGTGAGCTGCAGGGCGAGTATGCTGTCTTCATCAGCCATCTGGCAGACGGACTCTCCCAGTAGTTGGAGCAAGCGATCACTCATGTGGGCCAACAGTGACTGCAATTGTACTTCTGCTCGCATTGGCTCAATGCAGATGTTTTCTGGGTAGCAGCATTCCTTGGCAGATCAGATGCAGTTAAACGTCAGATAGATATCAGCATGTTGTTTTCTGGTGGAGAGTTGCATGAGCTGCCATGTTGCTTTAGTGAATTTCCCATCCACAAAAAAAGTGAGTGCTTCATCTTCTGAATATGGCTTGGCCTTAGGAGTTTCATCGCAGAGCACTCGACATACTTTTCAGTCTTGCTGAGGTTTCCGCTGATCAACCAAGGACAAATGCCGGGTCGTTGTGACCCTTGCTTCTTGCTCACCTTCTTGCTGCATACACCAGTTTATCTGCAGTGTACCGAATCAGCAAATGAGTGGCGTTTCGCTTCGTGCTGTGGCTTTTCACAGAAAAATCCAACAGCCGTCTGCTGCAAGGGAGTCAGGCCACTAGTCGAAGCACACTTCACCTTCATGATATCTTGCTTCAGCCATTCTTTGTTGTTTTCCAGAAACTTCTCTTTTTGCCAGTATGACCTGCCCACTTATCTTTGAGATGTACTATGAAGGCACTTATTTTTTTGCTGTTACTGGCTGTTGGCTCTATGCCTTGTTTCTCAAGGAACATCATAATATAATGGATTGTTGTATGTTTTACACCACCAATCTCAAATATGTGTTCAAATACTGCTTTTCTGGACACTGTTGCAGTAATATATCATCACATGCCAAGCTGTTGAACAGTCACAAAGGATGGTTAAGCATACTAAATATAAAATGTGATTATGATAATCATGCAAAAAGTCATTCTGCATAATGATACCAAGAAATAATGTTGGAAATGCCAAAGCTATCAATATAATCAGTATCTATTGGGAAATATAGATAATAATGTTTAGTACACAGTATTTGTCACTGTGAATTTAATCATGTGACAGCAGATATGAGCACCAGCATACAACTGGGACTTGTAGTCAAAACATATATCCACAATATGGAACCATACCTAAATTGTAGATCACTGTAGATTTTAAAAAAATCCTTTATATGCTTGCCGATGTATAATATTTGCATCGCTTGTTACTTCACAGCATTAATTAGCTTATAGCAGGTTGTTTACTTAATCGAATTGCTTGATTCTACCACTAATCCACTCCTCATGACCTTAGCTATTCAATGATGTCAGATACCACTGTTTATGAGCACCTGAAGAAGAATGAGAGTGCTCAGAACCTGAGAGTCAAATTGTAACCATGTACAAAATTATGAACGAACTTCCAAGAACAGTATGTTTAAGGTGTCATTTATGAACACAGGTGTCAGTATAGTGAAGATAAATCATTGTTATCAAATGCTGTGAACATATTCCTGATGATTTGTGGTAAAACTACCCAGTTTTAATAAAGATGAAAATTCTAATAAGTGTCACTTTTCAAACCGATCTGGCCCATTGCACAGTGGTGAGTACTGTATGAAGACTGATCAGGCACAATTTCAAACATGGAAAAAAAAAAAAAAAAGGGGGGGGGGGGAGTTGGTGGTCAGAATGGAGATGGTGGGGTGATGGTAATAAGTAAAGATGGTGATGGGTGGTGGGTTTAGGTGGGATTATACCATGGGGAGATAGGCATTATATGAGGAGTGGCACTGGCAGTGGAATCAGATTTCTTTTTGATGTGCGAGGTATAAAAAACAGTGGGGTGGGGGGGGGGGTCGAAGCAGATGGGATGGGATGGTTGGGGATGGCAGTGGGGCAAGCACCCTATGAAGATGGGCATCATACAATGGGTACTGTTGGCAATGGGACCAAGTTTCTCTTGGAAATAAATGTGGGTCATAGAAATGGATGAAATGGATGGTGTAGGGCAGATGGGACGAGTGGTTATTATGGTGTGTGGTGGAGCTGGGAAAGGTAATTCTCTCAGCAAAAATGAGTGAGGCAATGGACTGATTTAAAAATAACTTCAACCAGAACAACTACAAAGTGGGCCAACACTGTCCTCACATACTACATGTCTTACTATGCAGGTAATATTCTAGTCACATATTAACGCGTAAAGCTTTAGGGTAATATATACTGCATACTGGTATACTGTATCTGATGAAATACAATATCAGAATACAAATACTGCAAAAATAGCATCCCACCTGAACTAAAACACCTCCAAGAACAACATCTACATCCGTGTTGAAAGTTCGGTTGGTTAGAGTGACACTAGATGCAATGACAGCTGCACGCAGTAGTGGACAGTAGTCTTCCTCAAGAGTACGATGCAGCTCCACTTTCATTTCTGTCAAAAAATAAATAAATAAATAAACAAATCAAACCGTCGCTGCCGCCACCGCCATTGCCACCACCATCCGGACCTCCTTTCCCACCTTAGGGCAGGGTGAGGATTAGCAATGTTCACACAGCCTAAGGTTGCCCAGTTCAATGGGCCACATTTCCATTCACTCATCACTCAAGTTCATGTAATCCTGGCTGCATCAGATAGGCCAAAAAAAATTTCACCACATTCTGTACCTTCACATATACCTATCTGACTGAGTCAATCCACATGCTGTCATATTAAAAAAGGGTGACAAATCCCTGGTTATGTGCTCCTTCACAAAAAATCATCTAGCCGGCTTGGTCTCTTGTCAGCGCCTCAGCTTCACCAACTTCCATATCTCTCTTCCTCACATACTCATCCACCCTATTTCTCCACCTTCTTCGTGGCCTACCTCACCTCCTCCCTCCTTCAAATTCACTCAGATATACCTTTTTCATCACTCTTTTGTCATCCATTCTCTCCACATGACCAAACCATCTCAGTACACTCTCTTCAATTCTGGTGTTCACAGACTTCCTCACTCCGCATCTTTCACGAATCACATTATTCTGTATTCTATCCACTCTCTGTACTCCATATACATTCCTCAGCAGTCCCACCTTCACTGTTCTTACTCTTGACTTTTCTTTTTCATGCCACACCATAGTTTCACATCTGTATGTTAATGTAGGCACTAACACTCCTTCATGTAAGCCTCGTGCAGCTGCAACACTCAAGTCTCTGTTTTTAATCAAAGCCAGCACCAGCTACTTCCCTTCTCTGTGTTACTCTACTTTCCATTTCTTTTGCACATTTTCTTCTCTTTTCTATCACTGTACCCAGGTATTTGACCTCTCTCACCAATTCCAGTGTCTCTCCATTCACAGAAATATCACAGTGGGAGTCACCTTCTCTCTTAATAACCATCACTTTACTCTTTTCTACATTTACTCTCAAGGCACAATACTCACAGACATCTACAAAACTCTGCACTAGTCTAACAAGCTCTTGTCCTGTATTTGCAAGTAGCACTGCATCATCAGCATATTCCATCCATCACCATTCATTACCAATGCCATCCCACTCTCCAATACTCGTGTTTTTGCTTCTCCCATCACCCCATCCATACATATATACCGAGCAAAAATGGGGACATCACACAACCTTGTTGTGCATCCACCCTGATCATGAACCAATCACTATGATGCCCATTTACACATGCTTCACTACCATCATAAAAACTCCTGACAGCACCTAGCAGCTTACCATCTACACCATACAAGTGCAAAACCTTCCACAATCCTTCTCTATCTACTTTGTCATATGCTTTTTCCAGATATATAAATGCTATAAACATCTTATTGTCGTTCTCACAAGTCTTCTCCACTATCTGGCTCTATATCTATCTGTCTATTGCCTGGCACCTGAATCCCGTAAGGGGTGGCCACAAACAAATCACCTCCATGTCGCCCTGTTCCCTACCATTTCACTGCCCTGCTCCTGGCTCACACCCCCCTCTCTCATATACCTCTCCTCTCTATCCTTCCATCTCATTCTTGGCCTCCCCCTCCCTCTCCCCCCTTCCACCTCACTCACATACACTCTCCTTGTCAGTCTCTTATTCTCCATCCTCTCCACATGGCCAAACCACCTCAATGTGTTTCTTCTAATGCTTCCTATAACATACACATCCACACCACAATGATCCTTCACTTCCCCATTTGTCAGTCTGTCTCTGCATGTGACTCCACATGCCCTTCTCAAATAACTCATTTTCACTCTTGACTTGTGTCCCTCCAACAAGGTCCAAGCTTCACTACCATACATTAGAGTTGGTATCACTATACTGTCAAGCAGTAACTTTTTCACTTCCATGCTCACTTCTCTGTTTCTTATCACTGCTTTCAAAGAACCAACAACCTTTCTTCCTTGTTGTACCCTTTCAAGCACTTCACCCCCTAAACTTCCATCCTTACTCGCCACACTACCCAAGTACTTAAAAATATGCACATTTTCCATTTCCTCCTCATCCAACCTCACTGCACATTCAGTGACTTCATTTCTTTCGAAGACCATAACTATACTCTTCCCTACATTCATCTTCAGATTCTGTTTCTTACAGAATCGGCAGAGAGGTAGCCTGCAGTCCTACTGGACCCAGGTTCAAATCCTGGCTGGGGCAGGGAACAGTTTAAGGATTTGAATTTCACAGAAGCAAACTTTACCGATCTATCAGAAGACCCACCGACATGTTGTAAAAACACCCCCGCTAATACCAAAACACCAGTCCTCTATGAGACAGCCCTAGCATGTATTCAATATGGATGGTGGATGTTAGCACTGAAGTGGTGACATGTACAGGTGTATGGTACATAGGAGGACTGCTTGGCCTTGGGAGTAGGCTATGAAGCCTATGCCCAGAGTCGGGGGGGGGGGGGGCCTTGCAGCTCCCCTTTTCTTCATTTAACAACATGGTATCATCTACAAACAACAATACAGGGAATTTCCACACACAGCATCTCTCTCATTAGGGCCGCTCTAACATCCACTGCCCTACATTGTATCTCTTTTATAACCCCATCCCTAAATAGATTGAACAACCATGGAGACATGACGCATCCCCATTTCAAGCCAACTTTTGAACAGAAAAACTCACTCAGTTCACTGTCCACATGCACTGCAGCCTTAGCACTCTCATATATACTCTTCACGGCATTCAACAACTTCCCATTTATTCCATATACAGTGAGTCTTTGAAATACAACAACCCGAAGTACAAATTTTTGATGGTACGAAAGAGATGAATATAGGACAAATTTCACAATACAAAAATATCTGTCTCAATGATACGAAAATCAATATGAAAGGAAATACAGAGATAGCCCGATTATGCAGACTATATGGTGTGAAGAGGTGCCTGAATAGTCTGAAATCATAATTAATCCAGTGGAAATAAAATACAAATACTATCAGACTGATTTATTTACCGATAAATGTATAATGAAAGACACAGCCATCTTCCCAGTTCTGTCTGAAGAAAATTTACACCAGACGAAATACAATGAAAACCATTTCTACTAGTGCGTGTTTCAAATGGTTCGATTTTTCCACCCTATTTTCGTCAGACTTTGGGAAGATACTTGTGTCTCTCATTGTGCACTTGAAGTAGCAGAAAGACCTTACCAATTCAATTCATAATCTTCCAGCTTGTTTCTGTAATTTTCTGACAACTTTCAGTTTGGCAAATTACTTTTTCTTGCTGAAAAATTTCCTCCCTGTCATTATCGTCACTTTCCCCTACGATCGTTTCCAGTGCAGTGGAAGAAACTCAAAGTGCTCAAAGGTGGATATCGTTTACCAATTTCCCAACTGGAGGTTAGGTTTGGTTAAATTATTAGGTACAGATAAGCTCGGTTAGGTCGTTTAGCTAAACACTTAGGAAAGAACAGTCCTTCCCACCATTTCATTAACGAAATAAACGAGTTGTCACACCAGAACAGCTAAAAACAACAGGGAAAGAAATTTAACAAGAAATGTTTACTATATTTACCAACCCAGAAATAATCTGAAAAATATATCGGACTATCTGGAAGAACTGATTCGGTAAGGTGCTTTTACTGCTTAAAGTAAAGCGTATGATTAGCCCCCTCAATGACTCAGGGTTCAGAAATTTGCGTAATCCCATAGTCAGCCTTGGGACCATTTTTTCAAAGTTCTAAAATCAATTTCTTCTTCTTACATAAGTGAAAAGACTCGTCTGGCACACCTGGCTTTATTTATTTATTTATGTGATGTGGTGTGTCGGATGAAGAGAAGATGGAGGGGTGTGCAAGGAACAGCATGGTGGAATGAAGAGGTGAGACAGGCTGTGGCACAAAAGAAGAAAGCATACAATGAATGGATGAGAAATAGGGGCATGGAAGAAATTGAAAGATGGAAGAGAGAGTTATATGTAGAAAGAAAGAGAGAAGTGAAAAGATTAGTAAGAAAGAGTAAGAAGAGAGTGGATGAGGAATTTGGAAGGAATTTGAGTGTAAAGTGGAGGGACTGTAAGAAAATGTTCTGGAAAGAGGTGAAAAGAGTAAGACATGGTGGAAGTGAAGTTAGCAGGGGAGTGAAAGATGAAAATGGTAGATTACTTGTGGAGAAGGGAGAAAAAGTGAGCAGATGGAGAGAACACTTTAAGGAATTGTTGAACATACAGGATAGAAGTAATGCGAGTATAAGTGGCTGGGGAATGGCTGGGAGAAGGAGGGAGGTGAGAAGACAGGAAGAAATCAGTAGAATAGAAGTTGTGGAAGCAATGAAGAAAGTTAAATTGGGGAAAGCCCCACAAATTGATGAAGTGTGTGGTGAAATGTCGAAGCATGGGGGAGAGATAGTAGTAGAATGGATGTGGAAGATGTGCATTTTGGCCTGGGAGGAAGGTCGAGTCCCGGAGGATTGGAAGTCAGGTATAATTATTCCCTTGTACAAAGGAAAAGGGGAAAAAGAAGTGTGTGGTAATCATAAGGGCTTTTGTCTTCTTAGTACAATAGGAAAAGTGTATGGTAGGATACTTATTGACAGAGTTAGAGAAAGAACAGAGGAATTAGTTGGAGAAGAACAGGGAAGCTTTAGGAAGGGAAGAGGTTGTGTAGATCAGATATTCATTCTTAGATCTTTAGTGGAAAAGTTTCTAGAGAAGGGAAAGAAGTTGTATGCGGCTTTCATGGATTTGGAGAAAGCATATGACAGGGTGGATAGACAAGGACTGTGGAAAATATTAAGAATATAAGGAGTACATGGGAAGTTGTTGAATGCTGTGAAGAGTATGTATGATGGTGCTAAGGCTGCAGTGCGTGTGGATGTTGAACTAAGTGAATTTTTCTCTTTGAAGGTTGGGTTGAAGCAGGGATGTGTCATGTCTCCATGGTTGTTCAATCTGAATGTGGATGGGGTAATAAAAGAGGTATATGGTAGGGTAGTGGATGTTGGAGTGGCCCTGGTGAGAGAGGGTAGTGTTTGGAAACTCTCTGTACTGTTGTTTGCAGATGATACTGTGTTGTTAAGTGAAGATGAAGGAGAGCTGCAAGGCTTGGTGGATGAGTCTGAGAGAGTGTGTAAGAAATGGAATCTAAAGGTGAATGTAGGGAAGAGTAAAGTGATGGTCTTTGAGAGAGGTGAAGTCAGTGAATGTACAGCAAGGCTGGATGGTGAGGAACTGGAAAATGTGAGTACGTTTAAGTACCTGGGTAGTGTGATGAGTAAGGATGGAGGTTTGTAGGGTGAAGTGCTTGAAAGGGTACAGCAGGGGAGAAAGGTTGCTGGTTCCTTGAAAGCAGTGATAAGAAACAAGGACGTGAGCATGGAAGTGAAAAATTTACTACATGACAATACTGTGATACCAACTCTAACATATGGAAGTGAAGCTTGGACGTTGTTGGAAGGACACAAGTCAAGAGTGAGAGCAGTGGAAAAGAGTTATTTAAGAGGAGCCTGTGAAGTCACATGGAGAGACAGGCTGACAAATGAGGATAAAAAGGAGTGTTGTGGTGTGGATGTGGATGTGATAGGAAGCGTTAGCAGGAATACACTAAGGTGGTTTGGCCATGTGGAGAGGATGGAGGGTGAAAGACTGACGAAGAGAGTGTATGTGAGTGTGGTGGAAGGGGGAAGAGGGGGGGGGGAGGCCGAGGATGAGATGGTGGGATGGGGTGGAGAGGTATATGAGAGAGGGGGGTGTGAGCTGGGAACGGGGCAGTGAAATGGCGGGGGACAAGGCAACGTGGAGGCGATTTGTTTGTGGCCACCCCGAACGGGATTGAGGCGTCTGGCAATAGATAGATAGATAGACAGATTTTTTTTCCCCTAAACCCATCCTGTGATTTGCTTTGATTCGCGTAAGAATTAATAAAATTAGGATGTGTGTTACATTACCATGTAAACATAGGTGAAAACATCTGGGATGAAGTGATCTGTGAATGTCTGAGTACTTGGGATGGTAGAGTACGGTCGTGTAAACACACCAGTGACTTCGTTCCCTTCCCATAATTGTTTGCAGTTTTTTGCAGCTCACCCTAACTCAAAGTCACTGACACCATTACAGTAAGGCGTTGTTCAGGGCCAGCAGCTATGAAAGCGATAATGGAATACATTATTGTTTGTATCAGTCCTCTCTCTTTCACACATACACATGAGAACGAACAAAAGAATGAGCAGTAAATGTACACTAACTTTAAGGAGCAGAAATAACTTCTCAGTCAGTCCGAAATATATTGGGAAGAGTGATACCAAACGAAAAATATGGAACTGAATTCTAACCAACGAGAACATGTGGAATGAAAGAGTAATTTTTTTTCTGATTAGGAAACATTTTTGTTCCATATCGTCTGTTAAAATTGTAAAACCCATAATCTTTCATGTAAGCATTCAGACTAAAGACCTTACCAATTCAGTTCTTATTCCTCTGGTTTGTCGTCTATATTTTCCTGACTATTTTGAGGGTGGTAAATTATGTTCTCTTGCTGAAAGAAACTTACTCAAAATTAGGGAGCATGTAACACAAGAATGCTTGGGATGGTAGAGTAGGGTCGTGTAAACACACCAGTGACCTTTGTTCCCTTCCCATAATTGTTTGCAGGTTTTTATACGATGCCCTAACTCAACATCACTGACACCGAAACAGTAAAGTGTTGTTCAAGGCCGGCAGCTATAAAGGGGTTACAGGAATACCGTATGAAAAATTCAAAATGGGCGTGGTGTACAGCGCCGTGCTCGCTTGCCAAGAGAAAACGAACTAACCCCTCTCCGGTAATTAAATTTTCGCGCGCTTCTCAGTTGAGTCCATGTCCCTCCTCTCCTCGCATATTCACTATATGTGAGGATATTTTCGCAGCTCGTCACCTTTTCGTATTGTTTTGCCATGCCTCCCAAGCACCCTGCATCATCTCCAGCATCGGGGGAGCCTGCTGCAAAGAAGCAGCACCGTACTCTAACTCTGGAAATGAAATTGGAAATTATAAGACCTCATGAGGAGGGACATGGAGTCTCGGAGACTGGGCGTGCTTTAGGCCTTGCAGCTTCCATCGTTGGGACTGTGACAAAGAAAAAGGTGTACAAGAAAGAATATGGCCACCTTCTTCTCTGTAATTGTATACAAGTATTGTATACTTCAAAACAGGAGGGGGGGGTAAAGTTTAGATGGGGGGTCCGAGGGGGTCCTGGGACCCATCCCCCCATTTATATGTATATTTCAATGGGCTAAATCATTCCAATATACGAAATTTCGAATTATGACAGTTTTTTTTCGTCCCTATCCCTTTCGTATATCGAACTCACTGTATTCTTAATACTTTCCACAATCCTGGTCTATCTACCCTGCCATATGCTTTCTCCAAATCCATGAAGGAAAATAACTAATTAAAAATACAAACATGAAGCCTCGGACCAGGACTGACCAACAGGTGACGACTACCACTCTCACTGCAAATATTTGATCCACACATCCTCTGCATCTACTATGGCCACCCTGTTTGTCACTCACTAGGACTTCTGATATCTCTCTTACTTTCTCTATAAGAATTCTTCCAAATTACCTTCCCTACCACACTTAATAGACTTATGGCATGATATTTCTTGCACTCACTTCGCTCACCTTTATTTTTGTACAGGAGTACAATCACTGCCTTTTTCCAAACTGCTGGCATAATTTCACTCATCCATATCTTCATACATATTCCCAACAAGCACTTCATTCCACTCTCTTCACTACACTTAATTATCTCTGCCTACACCTCATCAAACCCACCTGCTTTCCCAATTTTCAGCAACTTCACAGCGTTCTTCACCTCTGCGAGCGTCACTTTTCCTGGCACTGCATTCCTTCTCTGTACACCCCAAAAACCAGTCATGTTAACAGTAATTTGCTCTCTCCATTCCCATTCATCAGACTTTCAAAACATTCTTTCCATCTGGTCTTTACTTCATCCCCATGGGTTAATAATCTACCACTTCATCCTTCACACTTTCACATTTTTTTCCGCTGTCACTTCAATCCATGGCTCTTTCCAAAATAACTATCAGAGTAATCTGCATTCATTTTTCTTCCCAGATCATCATTTACCTCCTCCTTTTTTTCCTCTTAACTAGTATCTTTACATGCTTTACAATCTCAATATATTCATTTCTTATTTCAACTGAACCCCAATGCTGTATCCACTCTAGCCACTTCTTCCCCTTTTCCTTCACTGCTCTCTTAACCTCTTCATCCCATCATGCCATACCTTTCTTCTTTGTTGTTACTTTTGACGTACCACACACTGCTATAGCACTCCTAACTAAGCAATCCCTATATACATTCCACAAGCTGTCCAGATCTATTTCATTCCAATTCACCAATAATAATCCATCCACCATCCAATCCTAAGTTGCCCCATGAGAAGCGGAAGAGTCCGGGGCTAGGCAGTTGGTCCTGACATTTAAGATGAGAGTGACCAGCCTCACTCATCCCTGAGTGGCATTACGTGAGCAATAAACCCCAACCACTCCTTGGATATAAACCTTCACTGGCTCAATCCAACTGGAGTGCAGTAATTGCCCACTAAACCACAAAGCGCCAAAATTTGGTTACATGGTTACCACCCAGCGCAGTATATGGTTTCCTGGTGTACAGGAAACCATTTGGCTTGTCACTCAGTGTAGAGTCACCCACAGGCAGAAGGAAGAGGAAAGAATGAAGGAATGAAAGACAGAAGAGAGAGTGTAAAGTCACCCGTAGGCGGAAGGACGAGGAACGACTGAAGGAAAGAAGGGGAGACACCCAAGGGCAGCACTGCATCGAGTGAGTAGATGGTGAGCGCCCTACCACAGTGATAATAATGATAGTAGAAATAAAAAAATCAATTAATATACTGACCACTTTTTCCACCCAATGATTAGGTGAGTCCAAAGAACAAGAACACAACAGAGGAAGAACTAATAAACAGCATGCCCAATGAAATGGGCCAGACACTCATTCAGTCATCATTCTTGACTCTAGAATCTTGATTCGACTTTAGAAGACTAACCATCTGGATATATTTTTTGGTTTTTTTATTTATAGAAGTGTTTTACACTGGCTTCCAAATACAGTCGATCCTCTGATGATCAAGATAAAAGATGTGCCAAACTCTTGTTATGTCCTCTTTTGTACATAATTCATCCAGACATTTGATCCCATCAGTTCCATAGTCGCATAAACTTCAATACCTCACTTTCCTACACACTCAATTACCATATCCATTCATCATATTTTTGGCCAAAAATGGCTCCTCCCATCTTCAAATTTTGCATACCCTTTTCTCCAACCTATTTACACCCATTTTCTCCATATGACTGTAAAATCTATGCAAAACCACTTCTACTTTCCCCTTACTCTACATCTTTCATGAATCACATTTCTTGCTCCAAATCATCTATAACCAGCCCAAAATCTGCTTCTCTTGTACTCTACCCCTTTATCCTCCAACTGGAACCTTTCTACTCTTTTCACAATGGCTTCTTCCTCCTGTCTTCTCTTACCGGTACCTCAAATCACGCATTGCTTTTTCACCTTCTTTCTACACTTTTCACAATGACTTTTTCTTACTGTCTTCCTTGACCTCAGATCAAGAATTGCTTTTTCACCTTCTTTCTACACTTTTCACAATGACTTTTTCCTCCTGTCTTCCTTTATCTCAGATCTTTTTCCTCCTGTCTTCCTTTATCTCAGATCAAGCAGTGCTTTTTCACCTTCTTTCTCCTCTTTTCACAATGACTTCTTCCTCCTGTCTTCGTTTACCTCAGATCAAGCACTGCTTTTTCACCTATCTTTGACATTATTATGATCAGATAATTAATTCCCATAACCTCTAAACACACTCATGTCAGGCACAAATTTTCTAATTCAATCATCCACAACCTCAGCCAATCATTGTCTTATGTTCATCCAATTCACCTCCCATCCCCATTATCAATTGCCATGCATATGGTGGTACCAATCTTAAGTGCTGGTTTGGGTGGGGCACAAACCTACCTCTGTACAGTGTTGCCACGTTTTCCATACCCGCGATGCCTCTCTCTCTCTCTCTCTCCTGGGGGGAGATGTGCGTCACCCTTGGGAATTTTGTTTCTTTTACGAGTGACAAACTTGTGCTTTCATTTCTTTAATTTGTTTTTATTATATCTAATTTTATTTAAATATATTATTGTTTTACATACGGCACCAGATGACCTCACTATTGTGGCACCATGATTTGTTTTCATTCAATCACTCTCTCCCTCCTTCATTCCCTCCCTTCCTTCATCTCGCTCAGCTGCACTCAACACTGCCCCTGGTCTGCCTTCCCCCCCCCTCTCTTTCTCTCTCTCTCTCGTCTGTGGTATTTTAGGATACATTTTGGTTATTTCCTTTTACTTTATAATGTACATATTGTACATTTGACTTTATTTTCACACCACCCAGGAGGTAAAAGTCTTGGCGCATTTTTTTTTTAAGAGGTGTCCCCAAACAGGCCTAGGAGAGAGGAAGCTCTGGCCAGGTGGGACTGGGTGTGAGTGTTGCCGCTCAAGAGGTTTAATGTATTATTTTTTTTTTAACCCTTTAACCACGGGTATTGTTTTGGTCTGACTGTCCTCTCCCGCGGGGGTTTCAGCCAAATGTAAACAAACCTTTTAACCTTAATAACTCTGCACAGAATAAAGCTAGAGAAAAAAATAAGGTACCATTAGAAAGTACTAACCTTCAGCTTTCCATTGATGTAGGTTTCATGACTTCGTTGACTTTCACAGGACGGGCAGTGCCATTAGAAGTGAGGGGTGTAAAATCACTATTTTTCGCTCACACATCATTACCTTCGCTCATACACCATTACCAAATGCCAACCTCATTCTGATAATAATACTATAAACATATATGAACACTGCACATACGATAAACACCCACTCTGTGTTCACTGAGGCAGGTAAAAGGCACTGTAATTACCTGCACTTCACTGCCACATCAGCGGTGTTGTAATCACTATTTTTCGCTCACACACCATTACCAAATGCCAACCTCATTCTGATAATAATACTATAAACATATATGAACACTGCACATACGATAAACACCCACTCTGTGTTCACTGAGGCAGGTAAAAGGCACTGTAATTGCCTGCACTTCACTGCCACATCAGCGGTGTTGTAATCACTATTTTTCGCTCACACACCATTACCAAATGCCAATCACATTCTGATAATAATACTATAAACATATATGAACACTGCACATACGATAAACACCCACTCTGTGTTCACTGAGACAGGTAAAAGGCACTGTAATTGCCTGCACTTCACTACCACATCAACATGTGTTGTCACTCACACAGCTGGACAGATACTGATGCGCGCTTGGTCAGGGGTGGGGTGGGGGGCCCAGGGGGTGGGAGGTGGGGCCCCAGGGGGGGGGAAGAGGGGGGGGGAAGAGGGAGGTGGGGGTCGGCTGGAGTGAAAGAACTTAATAGCTACTCTCCCTTGAAACAATTGGCGCACGGAAAAAACGCGGGGTATTCAAAATATTCACAAACATTCGAGAATGACACCCGCGGTTTGGTCCAGTTTTTGCAACGTCATTCTGGAATGACACCCGCGGTTAAAGGGTTAATAAGAAATTGACATTTTTACTTATATTCCTGCACATTATCTTATAATCATAATTGTGACATTATTACCAACCCCAGAAATACGGTAACAGCCAATAAAAGTGACCACCTTCTTTTAAGCAATACTGTAAAATATTTATGCAACGTTTCTGTATTGCCGTATTAATATTTAACGCATAATAAGTTTACTGTTCTTTCATATATTATAATACACACGTTACCATTATATTCTTATGTGTATATCTTATTGTGATGCCTATTACATATATCAGAGCCGTTCACATAGCGGGTATGGAACACGTGGCAACACTGTACAGAGGTTCGTGCCCCACCCAAACCGCCACTTAAGAATGGTACTACCATAGTAGTGGATTATCTTGTACTTGAAAAACAGTATTGACTGTTCCCAGCCCCTTTGCTGCACAAATGTCCACCAGGGCACTTCTGTTACCATGCACTTTAGTAGGTACACCCCACTGACCAAACACCTATTCGAATGCAGCATTCCCCAAGTTTTCAGCCATATCTCCCATCAGAAGTACTCCCTCACTAACCTCAGTCTTCTCCTGGCATGCTTCTACATTTGCCCAGAACTCCTCTTTCATTCTGGCCACTTGGTTCTCCATCTGAGCATTTTTTTTTTTTTTTTTTAGTGTCAAACTTTGTGAATAGGCATTTACAGCCCATTCCCTAAGGCCCAGCACTCCCCCTACATACTTAACCCGCCCCGTCCCGTCGACGTATGGGTACGTTGCAACGATTTGCATTTGCCAGTCCCGGCGACGTACCGGTACGTCGTGCAATTGCAATGTGCATAATTTCGACAATTTTCAAAATTCGCGCTTGATTTGCGGTACGTACCCTCGCATGACCTTCCCCTACCTGCCACCAGGCGGGGACACTCGGCGACCCCGCACGACCCGCGCTAGCCCACCACTCGTCCACTCACCTGGTAGCCACAGTCCTGCTCAGACAGGAGCTAAGAGAGGTCTCTCAGACAGCGAAATTCAAGTCGCCCTGGACACCTTTACCGGCGACAGTGATTCCCCACTGGATGACGAGGATATGGACAAGGATTATGTGCAGCCAGAGGAGGAAGAAACCACCAGCAGTGATGAGGAAGTTCCGTCTCCCAGGAAGCGGCAGTACGTGACTTACCGTGCTGCTAGAGAGGGGCAGGAGGCAAAGAAGGCACGTGCAATATCCTATCCCTATCCCCAGCGTGATTTGGAACCAGAATTCGAGGACGAGGACGAGGATGAGGACGAGGACGGAGCCGTGGGACGTGCTGCCACGTGGTATGGACGTGAGGTAATAACACATCGTGGCCCAGAGCGCACACCACGTCGTATGAGCAGGTATGGGCCTAGCATTTTGTTTGGGGAGCCAGGAAGTCAAGTGGAGGGAGTGGGGAGTGAAAGGGAAAGTCCAGGGAGGATTAGGGAAAGTGAGAGTGACGTGAGTGAGTCATTGCTCTCCCTACGTAGAGTGAGGCGGCGTTGTGGATCACATGGGCCAGTGCGGGTGCGTTCCTTATCACGTGGGGTTGTGAGGGAGGGGGAAGGTGGGGAGGAACCACTCCAAAGCATGTCTTATGCTCCCCAACATCCCCTAACACGTGGTCGAGCTAGGGTGCGTGAGAGAGCACGTGGTGTTGTAATGGAGGGGGAAGGTGGGGAGGAACCACTCCCCAGCACGTCTTATGCTCCCCAATATCCCCTAACACGTGGTCGAGCTAGGGTGCGTGAGAAAGCACGTGGTGTTGTCATGGAAGGGGAAGGTGGGGAGGAACCACTCCCCAGCACGTCTTCTGCTCCCCAATATTCCCCTATTTCATCCCCACAGCCCCCTAATGTTCCTCAAGGCCGCAAGGGTAAAGGAAAGGGAAAGGGTAAAGGCAGAGGGAAGAGGAGTGACAGTGGGGAAGCCCTCCGCACTCCTTCTCCCCCACCTCCCCAACCAGGATCTCCTCCCCACCCAGACGAAGGCGGTGATGGGGCTGATGGGGACGAGGGATTTGTGTCGTGGGATTGGGAGGATGGGAGTGATTTTTCTCCCCTCATTCACCCCTTCACTGAGCAGGGGCGATCTGGCTGCACTGCTCCAGGAATTCACCGTAATTCCACCAGGTTGGATTTTTTCCACCTGTTTTTCAGTGAGGCATTTGTTGATCAGATTGTATACCAAACAAACCTGTTTGCAAGCGCCCAATGCCTAGAGAGTGAAAGATTGGGAACAAGGAGTAGGCATTCTATCATCTATGATTACCCTGTCTCCCTTCTAGAAATGTTCTTATTTTTTGCCCTGGTCCTTTTGATGGGTATTATAAGAAAGAATAGAATTCCTGCTTACTGGACTAGGGACCCTGTTATGTTTACCCCAATATTTTGTCAAGTGATGAGCCGTAATCGGTTTCAACAAATTCTAAGCCGCCTCCATTTCTATGATGCTCATGACCCTGCAAATGCGAACAACACTGATAAAATGAGGCAAATTAGGTTGGTCTTTGATCACCTCAGGCAAACCTTTCGTTCCTCATTCTATCCCTATAAAGACCTCGTCATAGACGAGAGTCTCGTGTTGTGGAGAGGTAATATTTCATTTAGGCAGTATATACCCAGCAAAAGGCACCGTTTTGGGTTCAAGATCTTTGTTATGTGCGACTGTAGGACTGGATACGTGCAAGACATAGTCTTGTACACCGGTGCACAGACAGACATAATAGAAGATCGAAGCATTGGACTGTCGGAAGCAGTGGTAAAGACAATGATAGAAGACTACCTTCATCATGGTCATGTCCTCTACCTGGACAATTGGTACACTAGCACCTCTTCTCGCTCGTTATCTTCACACACACGAAATGGGAGTCTGTGGAACCGTAAAGGTGAACCGGCGTCACATGGCCAAGGTAGGGCGGAAACTTGCAAGGAATGAGGTTGTCTTCTTCAAAGTCAACAACATCCTTGCAACAATGTGGAACCACAACAGAGAAGTAAGCCTCTTGTCCATGGTTCACCGCCCCTTGATGCACCGTACTGATTCAGTAGATTACCATAGCGAGAGCAGGCGTTGTGTTTGGAAACCTGAGTTTGTTATGGATTACAATATAAACATGCGCCTCGTGGATCAGTCAGACTCCATGATATCGACGGTAGAGTGTGCCAGGACCATGATGAAGTGGTATAAAAAACTGTTCTTTCACTTGCTAGATATCACTGCTCTGAATTGCCACCACCTTCACGCCATGACAACAGGAGTTCAGGAAACATTTGAAGGGTTTGTGAGGGAGCTCACAAGAGAAATCTTTGCAAAGTATGCTGTTGAAAGGCCCCAACATCGCACCCGCACTGCCCATATTGCCCAAACTCCCCAGAGAATATCCGGCCGCCATTTCCCCACTCCAATCCCTCCCCAGCCAAATAGACCTAGGCCCCAACGCAGGTGTCACGTGTGCAGTAATTCCCAGGTGAGACTCACGACACAGAGGAAGGACACCCGCTATGAGTGCGTGCAGTGTGACGTGGGTCTCTGTATTCACCCATGTTTTAGTGAATATCACATGTTGATGCAATTTTAGTATGGTGTGAATGCGAATGGACGCAGAAATTATGAGGTAAATGCGACAGACAGACGCTCAGTGAAATTATCAGTCATGTTGATCTCCAAATATTAGTATAAAGTGCATACGGGTAGAACATAAGTGAAAACATTGTATGTAAGTATATAAATCTGCCCTAAGTTGAAACTTACATAGTGAGGGTTTTATGATGCGATATTCTGTCGCTCAGTGCAATAAATACGGCCCGTAATTATATAATTATTATTATTGGAAATTCTTATGGGTATAATATAAGTTCAAATTATTGTAAGTGATGATATATATTCTAAGTCAAATATTCATAGCGTGTGTATAGAGATGCGATTTCCTGACGCTCAGTTGAATGAATAAGGCACGTATTAGTCAGAATAAAAGTCAGCAAGTGATAAAGTGAATAATTAGTATATAAGTGTGTGAGTGAATTAGTATATAAGTGTGTGAGTAATATGTTCGTCGAAACATTCCATGCGAGGGTATTTTCAGGCGATATTCTCACGCTCACTTGAATAAATAATGGCAGTAAGTATGTACAGTGCATTATAGGGGTGTAAACGTGTGTAATGTAAGTGGGAAATTATAAGTGGAGTGAATAAATAAAGTACATGATGAAACACGAGTGTTTGAGATCTTGGTTGCTACGTGAATATACGCTAGCATATCGCTAAATGCCCACATAATGAATGAAAATAATTGAAAACCTTTACAGTGGTGGAGGAAAGGTTCTATGTAAAGGGGAAAATAATTGGAAAGTGATATAAGAATTTGGTATGTTGAAATACGAGTCATAGCGAGTGCGCTTACTAAGCTGATGTGCGCTATACTTATGCTGCATGTCATCATAATGAATGAAAACATCTGAAAACACTTACAAACAGTTGTAATTGGTAAAATGTCACTGAAACAGAAGTGTACAAGTAGAAAAAGTGATAGGTTGACTCATACCAGACACTTAGCATATAGCATGTTACGACTCTCACCAAACTCGCTATGCTCGCGCGATGGTACAATGCTTATTTTTCATATATATGTGTTTGAAATCCATTACATTGTTACTGTTATTGTTTATTAGTTCAAATTCAATAAATATAGAGGTGTTGTGTGTTCTTTCTCCCATTATTCCTTACCACAGAAAACGTAAACGCATATCCAGCTCATTACAGAACACCATACCTGCCGGGGGGAACCGCACCTGTACGGACCACTTATAGACTGCGGGAACCACTTTCTTTGTGATTTTCCTTCGTTTCTCGACCTAAGCGGAAGTTTTACAAAAAAAATTTTTTTTCCAAAAAGGCTCGGGACTGGGGGATGTCATAGGTGCGGAAAACCTCGGGACGTGACGGGTTAATTTAAAACTGTCCTTAAGCTACAGAAGACAACAGCTGCTATACTCGTTAGGATGGTGTGTTTCTGATTGTCTTTGGTGCCAATGTGTGTGACTGTGCAGACCAATCCTGGATCTGCAAACTCTGCCACACAGTTGGCATGTCAAGTTCAAGTTTGCTGGGAGAACTGTTTTGGTTGCACCTCTGCTGTCTACACTTTTCTCTGGCCAGGTTTTAGAGCTTCTTCGAATTGAAATGGGTCTTTGTGCAGAGGGCTAGCCATCGTTTTCCGTCTGAGGCACTGGTTTAAAGATCTTTTGGTATTATGTTGCATTTCTTCAGGGCTGTCCCTATATGGTCTTTGTATCCCTTCTTCTGTCCCCCCTGGGTTTTCAATGTGCTGCAGGGCATTGACCATACAGAACCTGGTGGGAAAGGTGGTGCTCAGGTGAGTGGAACACATGTCCGACCCATCTCAGCCGATTTTTTTGCCAGCATGGTTTCTATGCTGGTTGACTTTGCCTGCTGGAGAATTTGTGAGTGAGGAACTTTATCCTCCCATGTGTGTCCTACGATGCTCTGTAAGCAATGGATGTGAAATGACTCCAGCTGTTTGATGTGACGCTGGTAGGTAGTCCAGGATTTAGAATCGTTTATGAGGGTGGAGAGGCATACAGCTGTATATACTGATGCCTTCACCTTGATTCTAAAGCTGGTGTTTTCAAAGACTCTGGAAATGAGACATCCAAATGAGGCCGAGGCATGGTTGATTTGAGCATGGACTGCATCAATGTTATGTTTATCTGTAAGCACACTTCCACAGTAGGTAAAATTCTCCACCTGTTTTACATTTTTGCCATTTATCTGATGAGCAAGAGGTTGATTCCCTTTTACCACAATGACACAGAGACCAAGGTGCAGACACATTCAGAGATGGGAGAAAGGAAACTTGTTTGGCCGAACAGCAGTTTATTGTTGATTACAGCAGGTGCGGTGTATAGGGGGTAGTCAGCTGCTGTAGTGACGATGGCTTCTGGTGGTGCTGGGGTGATATTGCTGGAGAAGTTGAAGCTGGTGCTGTTGGGGAGACTGGACCAGGTGCTAGTGAACTGATATTGATGCTCACTCTGGTCTGACTTCCCTGGAATGGCTACAGAGTCACCCTGTCTGCTCCTGTAGACAAGAAAGGCACACCGGCCAGGGGTCCCTCATTGTTACCTGTGGCATGCATATGTTGTCTCCAGGGAAGTGGCTGCAGGGGAGACTGTTGTAATGGATGCTAGTGGAGGTCACTACGAGGGTCTGCTGGGTTGCTTCTCTGAAATATTATTTTTGTTTTATTGACATTTATTCGAAGCCCCACTGCATGGTATATGTTGGAAACGGTGGTGAGACTCTGCTGTAGGAATTCTGAGGTATGTGCAAGGCCAGCACAGTCATCAGTGTATTGTGGCTCTAGGAAATAAGCTATTTCAGTCACTGATTATGCTTGAAGACATTGGAGATTAAATAAGTTACTGTCTAGACGGAACTAGCTTTTACTCCATCATCACGGCTCATCTGTTGGTGATTTAAAAGGGTGACCATAGTAAGACAGATGCCAAAAATGACATGAGCCAGGACCCATCCTTGCTTTAAGCCCACGTCCATACTGAAGGGTTTGGATTTGCATCCACCAATGGACACAATCATTTATGTTGTCATGCAGGTTCTTTAAGATGGTAAGAAATTTGTTTGGAATAAATCACTCTCATCTTAAATGTCAGGACCAACTGCCTAGCCCCGGGCTCCTACGCTCTTCATGGGGCAACGTAGGATTGCATGGATGGATGGATGGATGGATAAAATTTTGAAAGAGCATTTCATAAAAGTTCTTTGTTGATGGTGTCAAATGCTTTTGCAAGATCAATGAATGCTATATGCTGTAAACTAAAACCTCAATAAATCAGCCGCGCAGAAGGCGGGATTTCCGCTGTTGAACTCTGACTGAGGTGTGACTTAGTGTTTATTCAAAAGGTTACATTTTAGTTTCTTATTTTTCAAGTGCTACATTTTAGTTTATAATATTCCAAGTGTTATATTTTAGTTTAACTGATTGTAAAGTGAAGTAAATAAGCACAGAACTTTATGTAACTAAGTGACTGTTGCACCTCTCCATCAAGCAACCTCCTATTATTGGGGGGGGGTTAACAATTTTTTTTTTTTGCCATTATTTCCGGTTAGCTGGAAAATCTGGTAAGTTGATCTACCCTAGGGCACCATATACAGTAGTTTGACTTAAGAAGGGTTTAATGAATGAGTCATGGTTCTGTTTGTGGCATTTTCCTTGTATCTGTCAGGCAACAAAGATAATATCACATGTACTTCATTCCTTCTAAAATCCACATTGTGCTTCAAGAGGTGTTGTCTCTGTTAGGTGATTTGTCAATCAACTCCTCCTGGCTCGCAGTCACATATTTTCTAAAATCCCTTCCATAATTTGTGGTGATGAACATTACATACATTCTTTAATACTGCAATCACTGGTTATTATACCAGTTTTCTGTACATGATTTACTAAATAAAATACTGCAGAACAGTTATTGGAATGCATGAAATGACAAGTGGCCTGTTACCAACATTCATCATTCATTCATAATCCAGTCCTACGTTGCCCCATGAGAAGTGTAGGAGCCCGGGGCTAAGAAAGTTCGTCCTGACATTTAAGATGAGTGTGACCAGCCTCACTCATCCCTGAGTGGCATTACATGAGCAATAAACCCCAACCACCCCTGGATATAAACCTTCACCTGCTCAATCTGACTGAAGCACCGTAATGGGAGGGAGTTGGTGATAGCCAATACCCTCTCCAGGCACAAAATGATCCACAGGTACAGTATATGTGGCGAGTGATGAGAAGGGTGGATGGTGAACTGAATGAATGGAAAGCAATGACTGATTATGTATGTGTGGATGACAGGATGAGAAGGTGTATAATGAATGCAAGAGTATATAGAGGTTGGAGGAGTGGACTCTCTGACCATTCAGTGTTCAAATGAGATGAAATAGAAGAAGGGAAGATCACGAGGAAGTAGTTAATACAAAGAAGATGGAAAGGTTACAAGAGGATGAAAAATGGGCAGAATACGAGACGGAAGTGGAGATGCGATTGGGTAAATATGGATTGCAGCAGATGGGGGAAGGTGTGTGCAAGATATTCACAGAAAAAATCTGTGCAGCATGTGAGGTGGTGTGTGGTGTGAAGAGAAGACGAAAGGGGGTGCAGGGAACAGCATGGTGGAATGAAGAGGTGAGAGAGGCTGTGGCACAAAAGAAGAAGGAATATAATGAGTGGATGAGAAAGAAGGGCGTGGAAGAAGTTGAGAGACAGAAGAGAGTTGTATGTAGAGAGGAAGAGAGAGGTGAAAAGATTAGTAAGAGAGAGTAAGAGAATGGATGAGGAATTTGGAAGGAATTTGTGTGTAAAATGGAGGGAATGTAAGAAAATGTTCTGGAAAGAGGTAAAGAGAGTTAAACAGGGTGCCAAGGAAGTTAGTTGGGGAGTGAAAGATAAAAATGGTATTTTACTAGTGGAGAAGGAAGTAAAAGTGAGTAGATGGAGAGAACACTAACATATTCCTGAACACAGAGAATGAAAGTAATGAGAGTATAAGTGGCTGGGGAATGGCTGGGAGAAGGAGGGATGTGAGAAGAGAGGAAGAATTCAGTAGGATGGAAGTTGTGGAAGCAATGAAGAAAGTTAAAATGGGGAAAGCCCCAGGAATTGATGGAGTGTGTGGTGAAATGCGGAAGCATGGGGGAGAGATTGTAGAATGGATGTGGAAGATGTGCAGATTGGCCTGGGAGGAAGATAGAGTCCCAGAGGATTGGAAGTCAGGTATAATTATTCCCCTGTACAAAAGAAAAGGTGAAAAAGAAGTATGTGGTAATCATAGGGGCATTAGTGTTCTTAGTGTAATAGGAAAAGTATATGGTAGGATACTGTACTTATGGACAGAGTTAGGGAAATAACAAAGGAATTAGTTAAAGAAGAACACAGAGGTTTTAGGAAGGGAAGAGGCTGTATAGATCAGATATTCATTCTTAGATCTTTAGTGGAAAAGTTTCTAGAGAAGGAAAAGAAGTTGTAAGCAGTCTTCATGGATTTGGAAAAAGCACAGGGCAGGGTGGATAGACAAGGATTGTGGAAACTATGAGGAATATATGGAGTAGTTGGGGAGTTGTTGAATGCCATGAAGAGTATATATGAGCGTACTAAGGTTGCAATGCATGTGGATAGTGAACTGAGTGAATTTTTCTATTTGAAGGTTGGACTGAAACAGGGATGTGTCATGTCTCCATGGTTGTTCATTGTGTACATGGATGGGGTTATAAAAGAGATACAAGGTAGGGTAGTGGATGCTGGAGCGGCCCTGGTGAGAGGGGGCAGTGTTTGGAAACGTCCTGTACTGTTGTCTGCAGATGATACCGTGTTGTTAACCGAAGACGAAGGGGAGCTGCAAGGCTTGGTGGATGAGTTTGGGAGAGTATGTAAGAAACGGAATCTGAAGGTGAATGTAGGGAAGAGTAAAGTTATGGTCTTCGAGAGAGGTGAAGTCAGTGAATGTACAGTGAGGCTGGATGAGGAGGAAATGGAAACTGTGAGTGTGTTTAAGTACAGCTACTGCAAACTGACTTAGGACCTCCCCCACAAGGTATTAAAAAACACAGAAATCATAGTACTGTACATCACAATGTTTGTTCATGAAATGCCATTTATTAATATGATATCATGTTTCCTTTGTTTTTCAGGACCAGTTGGATGCATTTTGGCATGGAATCACTTAGATCTCTAAAGTAATCTAAGGACATTTCTTTGCATCAAACATCTATCAGTTCAGTCTTGAGGTTGTCCAGATTGGATGTCTTCTTCTTTGCAATGATTTTCTTCATCTTTGCCCGGCAGTTTTCTATTGGATTTAGATCTGGACTGTTGCCAGGCCAGTCAAGGACCTCAATCTGATTATCCTGAAGCCATGTTGTCACCTTTCTTGACTTGTGACATGGAGCTGAATCGTGCATGAAAAAGTCGCACCCATGAATAGCAAAAAAGTTTAGCAAATGATCTTTCAGAATTTGAATGTACTGACCACAATTCATCATCAAGTTCTTAGGAAGAAAGTAGAGGCCTCCCCTTCCCATTTCACCTGAGAAACACCCCCATACCATTACTGATTGTGGGTGCTTAACAGTCGGCACTGTGTAAGCAGGGTCATATCGACTATGGGAGGCAGGACGTCGAACCTTGGCAGAATGCACCTGGACCACTTGAAATGTGCTTTCACTGGAAAACATAACTCTTCTCCACTCATCTGATGTCCAGTGTGCATACTTCTTGGCAAACTGAATGTGCTGCTTGTTCATGCGGTCAGTGAGAAATGGTTTCTTGGCTGCGGTGCGGCTTGGCATACCCAGCTCCTACTGCACGCGGTGTTGGAGGGTTCAAGCTGAGACATCTTGTAACAGCTGGGGATGCATTCTCTTCAATTCTGCTTCTGTCAGTCGAGGATTCTTGATTACTTATCTCTTCAGAAGCGTATCTGTACCTCTGGAAGTCGTCCTCTTCTTTCCACCACCATGCTTGTGCTCTGGTATGACATCAGGTGGCAGGCCGCACGCTGCAGCAAGAATCTTCATGACGGTCGACTTTGCACGTCCAGCACGTTCACAAATCAAGTTGATAGGGCCATTATCCAGCCTCCATGCAATGATACGGACCCTCCCATCCCTTGAGCAGTACTTTCCAGGCATGACAACTCGACTCTAGGAAAATAACAGGGCAAACAATAATGCATATGAAAAAAGAGGGAGGTGCAAGCTCAGCGCGATGGGAACATATATTCCCACCCTCGCTTCTGTGCAAGCACTGATGTGCTGAGTGTTTCACCACCTCCCGCCAACACCAGAGGAGTTGCCATTTACTTCGTGCCCCCAAAATTCACTTGGTAGAGGTGGAAACACAAAAGCTTAGGCAGACAACTCTCCCAAAGCAATTCTGTGTGTAGGTCCTAAGTCAATTTGCAATGGGTGTACTTGGGTAGTGTGATGAGTAAGGATGGAAGTTTAGAGGGTGAAGTGCTTGAAAGGGTACAACAAAGACAGGTTGTTGGTTCCTTGAAAGCAGTGATAACAAATATGAGAGTGAGCATGGAAGCGAAAAAGTTACTATATGACAGTACTATGATACCAACTCTAACGTACGGAGGTGAAGCTTGGACCTTGTTGGAGGGACAGATGTCAAGAGGGAGAGCTGTGGAAATGAGTTACATGAAAGGAGCATGTGGAGTCACATGGAGAGAGAGTCTGACAAATGAGGAAGTGAAGGATCATCGTGGTGTGGATGTGGATGTGATAGGAAGTGTAAGGAGAAACACACTGAGGTGGTTTGGCCATGTGAAGAGGATGGAGAGTGAGAGACTAACAAGGAGAGTGTTTGTGAGAGAGGTGGAGGGGGAGGCCAAAGATGAGATGGAGGGATGGAGTGGAGAACTATATGAGAGAGGGGGGGGGGGTGAGCTGGGAGCAGGGCAGTGAAATAGCAGGGGACAGGGCGACATGGAGGCGATTTGTTTGTGGTCATCCCTTACAGGATTAAGGAATCTGGCAATAGACAGACAGATAGATAGATAAGTTACCACCCAGCGTAGTAAATGGTTTCCTTGTGAAGAGGAAACTATTTGACTTGTCACTCACTGTAAAGTCACCCACAAGCAGAAGGAAGAGGAAAGAATAAAGGAAAGCAAGACAGAAGAGGATGGAAGGAAAGAAGGTGGGAGGAGAGGAAAGAGCAGATACTCGAGAGCAGTACTACATCGAATGAGTGGATGGTGAGTTCCCCCACCATTCATCCTATAATATTAAATGTCTTGCTGCAGGTTTAATCTGAAATGCTTATCATTTAGTTTTCAAAGAGATTAATGTTTCATCTGTTAAGTGCTAAAGAGAATGTACTGACTATTAGAAAAAAAAAAAAAAAAAGAAGAAGCATAATTTATGATGCCGAAATCATGCGAACATGAAGCTGCCAAATGAAACTGCATGTACCGATGTTTCAAGGTAGAGAACAATAAAACTTATGTGGGTGTCTCATCTTTTTTTTTTTTTTAATCCCTAAAAATATTTTGAATAAAACAATTTTATGTTAGTATTATATACAAGCAAATATGTCTGAAAATCTTATAAGATTAAAATTATATTTAAAAGACATGACTGAGAATGTGAATAAACTCTTTTAAGCTATGAACAATCTTTGTCCCAAGGTTTAGGCAGTACATCTGGTTAGTTTAATGATTCCCTTCAACTTTATCATGCTGAAATTCTTTTCCTCATTTTACAGAGTAAATATCTTCATAAAATTAAACCTGTGAACAAAGTGATAAAGGCATACAAAACAGTAGTTGAGTTGACCGTGTTATTATTTTTCAGATTATTATGTGAAAATTGGCAAATCTGGGGAGTTAGCAAATGATCTCTTTAGGTGCCAATGTCTAAATCGTGGGTGCATCCATGTGGTCTTGTGTTTGTTCTTAAGCTGAAAAGTGGCATTGGTGATAACCAGATTGTGTTCAGAGGATAAGGAAAGCAGTCTAAGGTCACTGCTGTTCATGTTATCAGCATCATAGCAGCCTATAATGCCATGTCATAGGTGATTATCTTTTCCTACTCTGGCAAAAAATCTCCAAGCAGGATGAGTTTGTCATTATGTGATATTAAGCAAATGGCAGCACCCAGAGAGGCATAAAAGAAATCTTTGACAGTGTCCTCAGAGTCAAGCACTGGGGCACAGGCACTGACAAGTGCTGCATACTGGCCATTAGAGAGTACTATATGCCAAGACATTACCCTCTATGATATACCCACAGGTGATTCTTGGATCTTCTCTAGTAGGATTCACTCAGACTGCAAAGCCAGTGCCATGGTTTCTTCTTACATTATTTGGGTATCCCCTCCAGAAACAGCTATACCCTTCTCCTGTTTCTATTAGGTTGTCCTCTCCTGAAATGTGGGTCCCAGAAAGGGAGGCAATGTCAGTTTTATACTTTTTCAATTCATCGGCAATAAGGCAGTCCTACAGCATGGTCGTTTTTGTCTTGGTCAGTGTCAAGCAAGGTTCAAATATTCCATGCAGCAAGTGTCAGAGGGATTCTTTTGGTTTTTCAGCTGCAATGTGGGATGCCTTGACACATGAGGTTATCTGCCTAGGTGGTGCAAAGCAGCAAATGTTTAGGTTAGGGAGGTTACTCCTCCCTGTCAGTCAGGAGTAAGCAGTTGGGCATCTGTTTCTCACTGCTTAGTTGCAATGGATGCTGCCAAAGGCATGACCTGTTCCTATCCCACCACTGGGCTAGTGCCGCCTACGTGCAGGACCTGAGCTATTGACTTCTAGCCACATCCATGACCTGTCACCATCATGTCCCAACAGCTTTAGTGATTTTGATGAAAGGATGTAACGAAAGGTGCGTATATCAGTGGGCTTGCACAATGAATGGATCTGGTGTGATGGTGAGAGTGCACAGTCCTTGCCACCACATGACTTGGCTCTTCTCAGCCTTTGATGATGGCATGAAGATTCATGATGAATATCTACTGAGCAAGTTTGCATATGTCTGCTGGGAGCTCTGTCTGTTGATCCCCGAGTTCCGTGGGACTCTATTCACATACTTTTCATTACGGGTTTACTGCTGTAGTCTTGACCCTTAAACGGTAGGCAACTTTCCAATTTTACATCCATGTGGAACAGATAATTTTGGAAATATAGTGTTATGAAGTAAGGCAAAACATACATAAATGGATCACAATAGATGAAAAAACAAAGAATTTGATGTTACTCTCTTCAAATTGTGCACAGGCTGGGTGGTGGTGAGAGGTGAGTGAAGGGGGTGGTGGGCCTCCAAGCTCATTCCCAGTGGCATGAGACTGAGAGCACATAGGCAGAAAGTCTGGTTTTCTGCTCTTATTGTAACAGCAGCCAAAAATATATTAGTTTTACATTAAGTACAGCCTGAAATGTGTTAGTTTTACATTAAGTACAATGTTCTGTGTATTTGTGGTGCACTTTGAACACTAAACACTAAAATATAACGTACGATTTTTCTTATCTTACGTCTCTACAGTTTTAATCTTACTTTTGTAAATATTATGTACAACTGCACACAGTATGACAACTATAATATGTCTTTAGTATGTGGTATTCTGTAAAGCTATTGATAAGAGACACACCACACTCAGGACACCACGTAGTCACATCTCTGCATTTACCTGGGCGTCTCACTGAATTCTTGCACACAACACACCTCCTCTGTTGTTTATGGCCACTTGCATCAACTGGAAGTGACTGGAGGTGGTGTCGTGAGATATATTCACATCCTAACATACACTGTTGCCATACCTCCCATTTGTTTCATATAATAGGCCCGAAGAATAGGAATGTGTTCCAGAACATCAACTTCCGTGTCCTTAGCGGATGTTTGGGAAAGTTGACTGCCCTTTAGGGGTTAAAGTATCCAGGGGTAAGTCACAAGACAGTGGGCCTCGGAACACAGTCTGACTCCTCTCTGATGGCCCCTGTCCTCCTGCTAAGTCTGGGGGGATCCCCCCCCTTCCCCAGTACTATCCACCAGATTTATGAAGTACGCAAACCCCCCACCATGACTAGGTAGTTCCCATGGTACCACTTACCACCACCGACCACCCATATTCAATAGTCAACGTCAGTTTAACAATGGCATTAGAATGCGAAAAAAACGCACTCACTGGCTTCACCCCACCAACTGACCGGGCCCCGCCTACACACCGCAGGATCCTTCCGGTGACATCACTACTTGAGACGTAACAGGAGTGTGTGCGCACATACACACTAACAGCAATATGCACTAACACTCTCGTCCTCTCTTCTGAATATGACGAAAGATTCCAAGGACAAAGCTGAATGGACTATTGGCGTCCGATACACATTATGTATCCAACACATAGACTTTTGTTTAAGTACCATCAAGATCCAGTCTGTGGTCATATACAGATATGTGATGTCCCCTGAAGTATTATAATTCTTCTAGTCCCAGCTGACTGCTGCACGCAGCCGCTCGGTTGAGGCATCTTTCTTGGTGAGACAATCTGCCAGTTGTTGTGATGTATTACACCCAAGACACTTCATCAATCTCCCCTCGCTCCAACATGTCTTGAAATGCAATATCAATGTGCAATCTCCTGTCTTCTAAGCTCCTACAGGAGTAAAGGATGTCCATCAGACTTGTTATCAACGAAACACTTGATCTTCACAATTCCACATCCAGAGACCTCACACAGTATGTTGGCAAGATATATAGCAGCTTCAGCACATTCAAGCAGTGCCAATGCTTCAGCAGATAAGGTAGATTTGATGACCCGCCTGATATTTCTAGTCTGCCAGAATATGGGACATCTTGCCTCACTAGCATCTCGTAGGAAGATCACAAAACCTCCCAGAGACCCACTGCCTACAAGGTTGGCAAATGAAGTATCCGAAAAGCACTCTATGTAAGTTGTTGAGCGGCCCCATTCTCGGAATGTATAGCTTCATGTTGTCAGTCTTCACCCTTGCAATCACCTTCATAAGCCTAAGCAAATCCTCTACGGTAGCTCGGTTGCTAGTCACACTCATTTAACACATATTAAAGGCAATATCTGGCCAAGTGTGTGTGTCAATCCAACTAAGCTGCCCAATTAAAGCTCAGTACTCTATTTTCTCAGACTCGGACAGCTCTCCTGATTTCACTGCTGCATGATGTCTGTTCAGCGTGACTGGTTTCAAAGACGAAGTGTGCTGGAAATGGTCAAGTGTTATGCTGCCATTGATGTTGGAGAAGACATTCAGACCAATGTATTTGAAGGGTTTTGATTCTGAAATGCTGATGAGGAATATATGACTCAAGTGGTTTATCACTTGCCGCTCAAACTCATGTGTACCAGCCCAAGGGAAGTCATCGACATAAATGCATACAATGCCTTCGACTCTGCCACTATTGCTCCAAGAGAACAGCACTGAATCCAGTGATGACACTTTAGCTCCAAGACTCAACAAATGATCTTTTACGCACAGATACCAATGTCTAGCAGCATCACAAAGGCCATAAACCGTTTCCTTTAGTCTCCACAGCTTACTGTTTGCATATTCAGGAGGAAGATGTAAATGAACAACTCGTTCAATGTTGTTACCTTGCAGGTAGGCAACTTTCATGTCCTTAGCATGGTAATCCCATTGGTTGGTGAAGGCAAAAGAAAGTGCCAAACACACAACTTGTTTTGAGCACGTAGGAGAGTCTTCCGGAGATCCAGTGTGTCTTCCTCAAATCCTCCAGTGACTAAACGGGCTTTAACAATCCACTTTCCATTTTTCATTTTTTCTGTCACAACCCACTGAACTGTAATGGCATCTTGCCCAACATCATCTACTTCCTCATACCCATCATTATTTTGCCAGTCTGTAATTTCGTTTTCCTTGGTGCATAATACGTCCTCAGAGTTGAAAAGAACAAGCATTTCTGCGTCATCATCAACTACTTCCGATGTGCTAAAATCATTTTGCAAATCCACCCAATCAATGTTGTCGTCAGAGTCCCTCTTCAAATTGTAGCAATGTTTGTACTTTCCAGTGGCTTTACCCGCCCGACTCACAATCTTTCCAGACACCAACTCTCCACTTTCTGAATGTTTTCCCTTAATACGTTGACCAATAGAAACTTTGGGAGGCTGATTAACCGGAACAGAAACTGTGGGAGGCTGATCAACCAGAATTGCACCATTTTCCGACTCATCATCTGGTGGACAGTCATTCAACACTTGCGAAGAATCGTCATTAGGCTTCTCCTGGACTACATTGTATTTCTCATCACTGCTGACACCGCCCCCAACTGTAGTATTTTGCTCTGGAGCAAGTGCTAGACAACACACAACATTGATTATGAGGATTAGTGAACTTGAAAAGAAAGTGGAGAATCTAGTGTTAAAAGATGTGTCTAAGAATACGGAGATTACTATACAGAGTCTGATCCAGTCTAATGAGATGGCGAATGAAGAGATACGAAATTTGAAGCGTGAAAATATTGAATTGAGGAGAAAACTAGAAGAGTGTACTAATAAAATGGAGAAGGTGAGCAGTGTATTGGAAGAGCATAAGGCAAAGTGGGCACATGTAGAAGAAGAACAGAAAGAAATGGTCAGCTTAAGAGAAATCATCCAGGAAGAATGAGAAATGAACAAGATCAAATTGGAAGAAAATGTAGTGAAAATACTGAAGAAAAGAGAGAAAATGGTGAGAGAAACCATAGAAAGGAACAGATGCGTGGTAATATTTGGAAACAGGGAGGAGGAAGAGAAGGTTAGATTCGTGAGACTCGAGAGAGATATGAACCTGGTAAGAGGAATATTAGGCAAGATTGATCCCAAAGGAGACAAGTGGGTAAAAGAAATTGAAGAAGTTAGGAGAATAGGGCCTTAAAAGAAAGGGGAAACAAGACCAAAGAGAGTCAAGTTGGCAGCAGAAAGTATAATATATGATATACTTAAAGTGACCTGGAAATTAGGCAAAGAGGCAGGGATGGAAAATATTATAATAAGAAAAGATTTGAATGAAGAAGAAAGAGAAGTTTTAAAATCAATGAAGGAAGAAGTAAAGGAAAAAAATGATAAGAGGACAGAGGAAGAATGTAATACGTTTTTTTGGAGGGTAACGGATATGAAAGTAAGGAAGTGGTACTTAAGGAAATAGAAGTGAAGGAAACTAAGGGGGATGGCTGTGAAAGATCAGAAGTTGAGGAAGTGGTACTGATGGAGAGTAGGAGAGAAGAGGGTATAAAAAACATCAAAAATAATTTGAAGGTGATATATACTAATGTTGATGGTTTAATATCGGCAAGGCTTGAAATTAATGATTTCTTGAGAGAACATGAACCTGATGTCATGTGCTTTGTAGAGACCAAATTACGAGAAGATATTGATGTTCATTTGGGAGATGGTAAATACAAACTGCGGAGAAAAGACAGAAAAGAAAAAAAGGGAGGAGGAGTGATGATAGCAGTGAATCTATCTATCTATCTATTGCCAGACGCCTCAATCTCGTTTGGGGTGGCCACAAACAAATCGCCTCCAAGTCGCCCTGTCCCCCGCCATTTCACTCCCCTGCTCCCAACTCACACCCCCCTCTCTCATATACCTCTCCACCCCATCTCTCCATCTCATCCTCGGCCTCCCCCTCCCTCTTTCCCCCTCCACCTCACTCACATACACTCTCTTCGTCAGTCTTTGACCCTCCATCCTCTCTACATGGCCAAACCATCTCAGTGTGTTCCTCATAACGCTTCCTATCACATCCACATCCACACCACAACGCTCCTTTATATCCTCATTCGTCAGCCTGTCTCTCCATGTGACTCCACAGGCTCCTCTTAAATAACTCATTTCCACGGCTCTCACTCTTGACTTGTGTCCTTCCAACAACGTCCAAGCTTCACTTCCGTACGTTAGAGTTGGTATCACAATACTGTCATGTAGTAAATTTTTCACTTCCATGCTCACTTCCCTGTTTCTTATCACTGCTTTCAAAGAACCAGCAACCTTTCTTCCCTGCTGTACCCTTTCAAGCACTTCACCCTCCAAACCTCCATCCTTACTCATCACACTACCCAAGTACTTAAACGTACTCACATTTTCCAATTCCTCACCATCCAACCTCGCTGTACATTCACTGACTTCACCTCTCTCAAAGACCATCACTTTACTCTTCCCTACATTCACCTTTAGAATCCGTTTCTTACACTCTCTCTCAAACTCATCCACCAGGCCTTGCAGCTCCCCTTCGTCTTCACTCAACAACACGGTATCATCTGCAAACAACAGTACAGGGAGTTTCCAAACACTATCCTCTCTCACCAGGGCCACTCCAACATCCACTACCCTACCTTGTACCTCTTTTATTACCCCATCCATGTACAGATTGAACAACCATGGAGACATGACACATCCCTGTTTCAAACCAACTTTCAAAGAGAAAAATTCACTTAGTTCACCATCCACACGCACTGCAGCCTTCGCACCATCGTACATACTCTTCACAGCATTCAATAACTTCCCATCTATTCCATATATTCTTAACACTTTCCACAATCCTAGTCTATCCACCCTGTCATATGCTTTCTCCAAATCCATGAAAGCCGCATACAACTTCTTTCCCTTCTCTAGAAACTTTTCCACTAAAGATCTGAGAATGAATATCTGATCTACACATACCGTGGAAATGGGAGAAGGCAGGGCTGAAGTGATATACAGTAACCCCTCCAATATCCGGATCAATAGAGCCATCGGTAGGTTCGGATATTGGTTTTGTCCGGATATTGGGCCCCAGCTTATGGACTTGTACTTACGGACCCTAACACAGAGAAACACCTATACAACTCCCTCCGGACATGCATAGCACCTATTTAACACCCAAATCACACCAATAAGGCACATAAATGACTGAAATAAATGCAATAGACACATAAAATGTGGGTTTAGAAGTATGTTCATACATTAATAAACATTCTGGTACTTATGGACTCTAACCGAACCTAACCTAACCGAACCTAACCGAACTCTGAAAAACACATTCCTACTGCACATGCATGAGGTAAGTTTAGTATGGAAAGAAGTACAGTATGACACTTTCTGGTAAGTATAGTATGGGAAAAAATACAATATGAAACATTCTGGTAAATATAGTATGGGAAATAGTACAACATGAAACATTTTGGCTACTTACAGCAAGTCCCTGGCCACCTCGATGAATAACCGCCTCCTCTCGGACTCTGACAGTAAGAACGATTTCCTGAAGCACTTGCACTACACTCTTCCTGAAGTCTTGCACTGAACTTAGTCACTAACACACAGAAGTCCGTTCTTTTCACAGTGTTCACTTTAGTCCAAATAATGTTCCATTAAATTTAAGTGTTGCACATAAACTTTTCCCAAGTTTTTTTAAGTTTCCAAAGCCAAAACAAAGAAGGTTAGTTACGTTAAATTTCTTTTCTACTTAGTCTTTTCTCCCAACTTGAAAACCTTAACACAACACACCGTTTTTCACTGCACAACACTCAAAATTCCCGTGTGGTCTAGTGGAGAAGTTCTTGCTGTTTATTCACTGTCAGAGCCCGAGAGTATCACTGGCAGGCGTCCAAGGGGTGCATCGGTGGGTAGTGGTGATGGCGTACCGACTACAGAAGACTCTGAAGACAGCCGCAAACTCACGTCGAGCGGTGACTCTTGTCGCGGTGAGAGACAGGCGGGAAGTGGGGAGGATGCAGCGGCGCTCTATCGGACGTCGGAGGAATGACGAACCAAAACAATGCTCTCACGCGGCGCGCGCGGCAAGTTCAAATTACGGACGGCAAAAAATCGATTTTTTTTCCCAATTTTTTTGGATTTTCGGACCATTTTGGGAATGTTTGATCCCAGGACGATAAGGTTCGGTTAGTGGGGATGTTCGGTTATTGGGCGTCCGGATATTAGAGTGATTACTGTATATGAAATTAGAAATTGGAGAGAATGTTAAGAGATATGGTGGTAGTGTATGTTCCCCCTAAGACGAGAGCATGGAATGATGACGAATACCAGATGTTGTCAGATATGGTTAGCTATTTACAAAAAATAATTGAGAAAGGCAGTAATATAATTTTGGTGGGTGACTTTAACTGTAAAGAGGTGAACTGGGAGGAATGGCACTCAGGAGGCGGCGAGGATTCGTGGGGCACTATGTTATTAAATATAATAATGAATAAGGTGATAACGCAACAGGTCAAAGAAGAGACACGGTTTCAAGGTGAGGACACACCAGCAGGGTTAGATTTACTGTTTACCAAAGAACCCGATGTAATAGAATCATTGAAATATTTCTGTCCTATGGGAAAAAGTGATCATGTGGTCACTGAGTACCAGATGATGATAGGGAACATCGAGCCAAGAGAAGAGCTTCATAGACAGGGAAGATACAACTTTGGGAAAGCAAATTTTACAGGATTGAGAAACTTTTTTGAAAATGCGGATTGGAGAAAATTCAGAGAAACAAGAGAGATACAGAGGAAGTGGGATATCTTTCTAGACCTCTATAAATTGGGAGTGGAAAAATTTGTACCATGAGTAAGAGGGAAAGAAAACAGGAAAAAGGAGTGGTATAATAGGAGGTGTATGACAGCAAAAAAAGAGTGAGATAAGGCGTGGAACAATTGGTGAAAGAGAGGTAACAACAGAACGAAGGAAGAATATAAAAGAACTAGAAATGAATACACAAGAATACGTAGAGAAGAAGAAAGGAATTTTGAAAAAGGTATAATAGACAAATGCAAGGATGAACCCAAACTGTTTTATAGATCTGTTAATGGCAAACTGAAACAAAAGGAAGAAATCACCAAACTGAAAGTAAAAGGAGAGGTCTATAAAGATGCAGCAATGCAAGCTGGAATAATGAACAAATGTTTCCAATCGGTTTTCAAATGAAAAAGAGTTTGTGGAAGGGGATAGAGTGATCAGAAATGTACCGGTGATAAAAGATATTAAAGTGGAAGTGCAGGAAGTGTATAAATTACTGGAAACTCAAGATGTAAGGAAAGCCCCAGGACCTGACGGAATTTCTAATTGGGTACTGAAGGAATGCACAGAACAACTGGCGGATAAAATTCACAGTTTAATCGTGTGTTCTCTGGAAGAGGGGAAAGTGCCACAAGAATGGAAGAGGGCAAATGTGGTACCAATTTATATGGGAGGAAACAGGGAAGAACCCCCGAATTATAGACCAGTGTCTCTAACCAGCATGGTTGCAAAAATTGTGCGAGAGAATCCTGAAAGACAGATGGATAAAATATCTAGAAGAAATGAATACTTTGGCTGAATGTCAGTTTGGATTCAGAAGTGGAAGGTCATGTGTTTCTAACTTGTTGAGCTTTTACTCAAGAGCGATTGACGTGGTACAGGAGAGAGATGGTTGGGTGGATTGTGTGTACTTAGACTCAGAGAAGGCCTTTGACAAGGTACCCCATAAGAGACTAATGTGGAAACTAGAATATATAGGAGGACTGAAGGGGAAACTTCTGGAATGGATGAGAGACTTTTTGAGAGACAGACAAATGAGGACAGTAATAAAGGGATAGGATGTCTGGATGGAGGGAAGTAACAAGTGGAGTCCCTCAAGGCTCAGTGTTGGCACCAGTAATGTTCCTGATTTACGTAAATTATATGGTAGATGGAGTGAACAGTTATGCAAGTCTGTTTGCTGATAATGTAAAGATCTTGAGGAAGGTAGAGGTTGAGGAGGATTGTAAAATGCTGCAGAAGGATTTGGATATGATACATGATTGTTACCGGGCATGGGAAATGAAATTTAATGTAAAGAAATGTAAAATATTGGAAATGGGTAAAAGTACCAGGAGGCCATCACTGAATTATTTGTTGGGTAATGAATTAATCACAAAAATGAAAGAGGAGAAAGATTTGGGAGTGCTGGTCCAAGATAGTTTGTCACCAGAAAAGCACATTAACAAGATAGTTAGAGAGACTTACAAACTCTTGACTAACATAACAGTAGCATTTCATTATATGGATGAGGAGATGATGAAAAAATTGATAGTGGCCATGATCCGCCCCAGGTTAGAATATGCAGCAGTAGTGTGGTCCCCATACAAAAGAAAGATATAAACAAGATTGAGAGAATACAAAGAACAGCAACCAAGATGGTCCCCAGTCTGGCAGACCTGTCATACAAAGAGAGGCTGAAAAAGCTGGATTTGCCTTCCTTAGAGGAAAGGAGAAAGAGGGGAGACATGATTGCAGTGTTCAGGACCATGGTGGGAGTAGATAAAATTGACAAAGAAGATCTGTTTGTATGAGATAAAAGAGCAACAAGAGGACATGGAATGAAATTGAAAAAGTCAAGCTGCTTGAAGGATATCAAGAAATATAGCTTTCCTTCCAGAAGTACAGACTTATGGAATAGCCTGGACAAAGAGATCGTCCAGTCTAAAAACTTAAACGAGTTTAAAGCTAAATTTGACTTATTGAGAAACAGCGACGGAAACCCACGAGCATAGCACATTTCGTGTATATCACAATTAGGTATATTAGGTAAATACATAAATATTTGGAACGACTTAGACGAGGAGGTGATGCATGAGAAAAACATTCATGTGTGTAAAGGTAGACTTGATAAATGTGGATTTGGAGACAGGACAACAAGAGCATTGCTCAATTCCTGTATACTACAAATAGGTAAATACACGTGCATTCACACGTAGACACAGCCATGTCTCACCAGAATTTGTTTTCCATCTCTGCCTATTACAATTCCGGGACTGTGTCACTCATGACTGTCATTTCTTTCGCAGAAGACTTCATCTCCATTTCGGATGTCATTTAAGTCACTCAAACATATGTTGTGCCACAGAGCCCTAGCCAAATGTTCACCCAATTCAGTCTTTATAAATTCTTGTCTTGCTAAATTTTTGATGGTGATGTAGGTTCCAAGGCTGGAGGATCATTTGCATACACATTAGGTAGGCCAGTGTTTTAACCAAAGACATGTTGGTTAGGAGAAAAACCTGAATAGTTGGCGAGAACATTTCTTACCGATACTGTCCAAGCCAAGACCACATCCAAGTCACACTGGTTATCAGCCATTATCTTCCTACTAATGTCACCAATGACTGCACTTTGACGCTCACATACTCCGTTGCTCCATGGACTCTCTGCATACGTCGTCATGATCTTGATATTGAAGGCCTCTCCCAATGCTCACATTTCAGCATTGTTTAATTCACAACTATTATCTATTAGAATTTTTCCAGGCACACGAAACACAACACTCCAGCTCCGAAATACTCCTTTGATAATGGTGGCCGCACATTTGACAGCAATTAATATCGCAGTGCAATACTTAGTCACCAGATCAACAAGGACTAAGAAATAATGCCTTCCCCAAGCTTACAAATCCATGGCTATGGCTTCGTTAAACTTAGATGCCATGGGCAAACTGACTACGAGTCGGGGCTTGGCTTTCTTGAACTACTGTATAACAGTCTGTACGTGCATCAGATACAGCCTTGATAGCCTGCTCCAGTTCTGAACTTTTAATTCCAGCATCTGCAATCAGTTTAATTAGTTTCGCTGATGTTGGGTGTCCAAACTGCCTGCAAAGCTTTGAAGCCATTTTTTCTACATTATCCCCAAGAGATGCCAGAGCAATCGTTTCACAAAACTCTCGGCCTAGTCATAAAGAAATTGGAAGCACGTAATGGCCTGAGGATGAAGACTTCAAATTAATGATAGTTCCACAAATATGACCTGGTCACTCTCAAAGTTAATCAACAGTTTGCTTTTTTCATGGAATGTTTGTTCAGAAGCAAGGGAATATTGCAGTTCACAACATCAGTCACAATGGTTGCACGCATATTTCCAATGTAACAGGGCAGAGTAACACGTCTGAGGGAAGAAACTGTGATGCCATCAGGGAGAGTAAACATTGAGGATGACTTTTCTTCTATTATAGCTTCATGTTCGTAATAACTAAGCTCACTTAAGACAGCAATTGATCCATTCAATACACACAGTTGTAGAACACTCTGTGTCTAGAACAGCACATCCCTTAGACTCTTCTACTAGCATCTGTAATTTACCTCTACTAGTGACATCGTAATAACTAAGCTCACTTAAGACAGCAATTGATCCATTCAATACACACAGTTGTAGAACACTCTGTGTCTAGAACAGCACATCCCTTAGACTCTTCTACTAGCATCTGTAATTTACCTCTACTAGTGACATCATCTGCACAGCCCATAAATAATGACAGATGCACTGTCTCAGAATTTTTTTCATGATTGCCGTTATTTTCGTTTGCATCCGAACAGTCATGGGCCCAATGAAATCGAGAATCACATAATAAACACCTCGATACATTTCCGTCAGGCCTTCTGCCGGTGGATGAGCGTTGGGAAATTCTAGCAGATACGGCTGAATATCGGCCATCACCATGACCTCAATCACGTACTGCACCACCCTGAAACAGTGTACGTCCTTGTCGAGTACCTCGAACATAAAACATTTCCTCACCCCTGACTTCATCACTCCAAAAGACTGGTTCACTCTTCACCTCACTGGCAGACACCGATGCACAGTTCTGCCTGCAAATTTCATCAGCAAAAATACGATTCAGAGCAGATTTCATATTTTCGTATGTCACCTCAGTTATCGTGGACATCACTAACTGTTGCTCACTATCTGAAAGTTTGCATGAAGCCAAAAGCATAAGAGCCATCACAGAATTCGGTAGTTCCATGTCCTGCTTTGTAAATTTGAAATAAGCATGCTCAAATTCTGCCATGAACTTATGAATGTTCATATCACTGACTCTTCTGAAGTTCTACAATTCATGAAAAGCTGCAAACTGCCGACGTCCTTTGTCCACATGAAATAAACCGTCTAGTTTGTTCCACAAGGTATGAACACCATTATCTTGTTTCAAATCAGCAGCTTCAATTTCCGAAGATGCCACCCTCGTTCTTCCTGACAATGAAAGGTGAGTGGCCAGAGTTGCTTCTTTTTTGGTAAGTCCAGCAGTTCGCACCAAATGTCGATGTCCTTCTTCCAACTCTCATAAGCAGAATCATTTTCAAGTTTTGGAGGCCACTTAATTGAGCACGAAGCCATTATGCTCCAACTACACTCTGCTACCAGTATTAGAATGCGAAACAACCACACTCACCGGCTTCACCCTGCCTACTGACTGGGCCCTGCCTACACACCGCAGGACCCTTCCAGTGATGTCACCACTCAGGACGTAACAGAAGTGTGTGTGCACACACACACACACCAACAGCATATGCACTACCAGATGGGATACGTTAAAACAATCGTTAAGCAGGGTATCATATATTGGGGTAGATTTAACATATATGGTACAGTATAGGGATGCATTTTGGGATTCCCCTCCCTACCAAGTCCTAAACCACCCAAATGAGTCCAAAAACAAGTTTCTAGCTAACGTAAACCCCCAAATAGCTTTAAAACACGCTAAACTATGTCTAAACAGTTTATAACTCACCTAAACTCAAAAATAAAATATGAAAATCATCAAAAATTAGTCTTGAAAAAATCAAACTTAGTAAACTGAACCCCCAAATGACAATGTTCAACCCACCTATGACTAAAACACATTAATCAAAGTCTAAAAATAGTTTATAAATCAACCTAAACACAAAACTCAAGTAAAATATCATCACAATTGGTTTTAAATAAGACAAAACCCATCGTTATACAAGGATTTTCACAATTGGTTTTAAATAAAACAAAACCCATCGTTATACAAGGATTTGGTCATCGTTAGGTGGTCTAGGGTGGTATTTCAACCCCCATCGCTAATCCAGGGTATCGCATATAGGGATACTGTATATTGGGGTTTACCAGATCCCTTGGTTATCATACATAACTGGTACTGAACATGTTGCGTGACAACAGAATTACATGATAAGAAACACATAAAGCCTATGGGAATAATCTTAACTGGTACCAGGTTTCCCCAAGTGCAAGCTAAAATTTTCCTTTTTATGACAGTTTAGTCCCACTAAATACATAATTATATGCTGTTATGACAAATACCACGAAAACACACAAGCATGGTTAGGTTAACAGACAGTGATGAAAAGGGCACACTATGGAATAAACACACACCACAGAAAAAAAACTGAGCTTGAGGCAGAGGGTCCTGAGGCTAAGGGGCGGAGAGTTAATGGTCTCCATCATTCTGGATTAACTCCTCCAGTAGGGCCTCATCTTTGTATCCCTCAAAGGCATCAGAAACCAGACAATGCATCATCACTGTCAGCAGAAAACAACTCAGGCATGCAATAATGATGTTTCTAAGCTGAAAAATGTACTATAATGACAGGAGTGCAGATTTTTATCTAGCAGTGATAAATAAAACCGCTATAACCAAGCGCTGTATAACCAAGGGATCACTGTCCATTATAGGGCTGTCTCATACAGGACTGGTGCATTGATATTAACAGGAATATTTTTACACATCAGTGGGTTTTCTGGCAGACCAGGCCACCTCTTTCACGATTTGGCCACTGCCTTTCCCAAAATATATGCATACTGTTGTCTACACTTATACTTTATTCCTATTTTCATTCTTACCCATTCAATCACTGATCCAAATGATCCATACTCCCTTATATTCTCCTTCCACCTCTTTCATACAAGGCATACACCCCCCCTCTGCCATCTCAATTTCATCCACTCCAGCACAAATATCCTACCCATGCTCCCAATTTCTCATTCATATACCTTTCCACATAGTATCAGTTAACCTGCATACATCAATTTTGCATCCTCATGGATCTGGACAATCTCTCTCTCTCCCTCTCTCTCTCTCTCACTTTCTCAAATGCACCCTTTATATTTCCTGTCACCATGCTCAGAATGTCTCCTATCTGGTCCCTGGCCTTCAAATGCTGGGACATCTGTGTCTGTGCTGTTTCATTTGTTATTTTTAAGTTTGAGAGGTTGTATCATTGCAGGAGCAAGACAAAGGGTAAATGAGGTGCCTGTGAGTGTTTAATATATTTTAGGAGGACAGGGATGAAGATCAGAATGATGAAAAAGAGAGACTAACCATTGATGGTGAAGTTCAAAATGAAGTTAATGAACTGGGGTGTGCTTTCTGGCGAATGTTGTGGGGAGTCGTGCAGGCTGAGATCAACATGTTCAAGTCGAGCTAGAGCCACATCATCACTTGCCCCCAACACTGGTTCCTGCACCTCATCTGACTGCAGGAGCAAAACATACATTACAAGACTAGGGCCATATTCCTGTTAGCTTAGCAGGGTTTCCAGCACCTCTTCCTTAGTCAGAAAATTATTCTGTATTCTAAACTGTTACTGTATATTCTTCTGTAAGCAATTTTTGTCCTTGAAATATTAACAGACTGTATAGCACCATAAAAGAAATTAATAGCATGCCAAATAAAGAAATAACTTATAAGGATGAAGTGTGAGTGTTTCAGCCAAGTTAACATGAATATGAGCTTAGAACATAAGAAATTCACTCTCTCTACCTGTATATATTTACTGCACTGTACTTAAGATTGGTGATGCTCCAACAGGAACAAAACTCTGAATTAAAATTATGCAATGATGGAATTCGCACACAACTACTGAAACCACAAGATGTCAAAATAAATATACCAATGACCACAAATCACACACATCTACTGACACCAATAAGGCCTGTCAAAATAAATATACCAAACACCACAAATCACACGTATGATGAATATTAACCCATCATGTCCGGCATATATTCCCACCAACCCTTCTCCCAGCAGGGCATTTCTGAGAAAATCATCTATATTTTTAAACCTTCATATCTCAGACAATACTTAACCAAAAATAAAAAACTAAATGTCATAATATTCACCAATCATTCGACTTCAAGCTGATAGCCCTAGATTGTCCATGAAATGTGTGGTATCAGAGAGAGTGAGTGGGGAAAGGGGGCAATTTTTGTTGTTTTTTTTGGCCCGTGCCCATATGCGAGGCCAAGGTGTGGTGACACAACTGAGGCTTAGACTAGCCCTCCACAATAATAATACTTCCAGAAGACCACAATCCATCACAAACACCATTCCCATGTATGTTTTCCAAAAGCATGGTGTGACTGCTGCTCCGAGTCTGGTACTCATAGCAATGACCCAGAAGCAGGCAGGCTCAGGTACAGGCCCATGTGCCTGCTCACCTCACCACCCCACCACCACCACCACCTTACACACACACACACACACACACACACACACACACACACACACACACACAGGTCGCCGACAGAGACGGAGCTCTTTGTGGATTGTGGGGAAATAATCGCTCAATCTGAGGCAAAAAGGAGACTAGCCTATTGTGATTATGTGAATGAACACTTGAGTGGTGGTCCCATCAGTTAAAAAAAAAAAAAAAAAAAAAAAAAAAACAGGTTTCGGTCATAAAATAAGTGCAAGACGCAGCGGTAGTGTCACGTTTTCATGTGGTTGCATCATCGCAGAAAGGGATAGTTCATTGTTTACATCTGGTGGCAGTGAATCTGCAGGATTCTCCAATGAATATCAGGGTGAAGGAAGTACTAAACTGAACTAAACAGGAGTAGCAGGAGTGGAGAAAATGGAGGAGAGGAATGTCCAGGAGTTAAAAAAGATATGGTCGATAATCAGAGAGTTGCAGGAACACATCCTAGAACAGGAGAGAGAGATTAAGATAATGCAGAGCAAATTGGAAAGCATCAGCACACAAGGTGCTGAACATGAAAGACAAATTACAGAATTAAATGTGAGTAATGAATCTGCCTCAAATGAAATAAAACGGCTCAAGGCGGAAAATAAGAGATTACAGGAAGAAAGGGACAAGATGAAAAGTAAACTAGATGAGCATGAATCAAAATCAAGGATGCAAGATGAACACATTAAGGAAATCAAGGAGAAATACAAGGGGTGGTAGAAACTTCAATCTATCTATCTATCTATTGCCAGACACCTCAATCCTGTTCGGGGTGGCCACAAACAAATTGCCTCCAAGTCGCTGGTCCCCCGCCATTTCACTGCCCTGCTCCCAACTCACACCCCCCTCTCTCATATACCTCTCCACCCCATACCTCCATCTCATCCTCGGCCTCCCCCCCCCCCTTCCACCTCACTCACATACACCCTCTTCGTCAGTCTTTCACTCTCCATCCTCTCCACATGGCCAAACCACCTCAGTGTATTCCTCTTAATGCTTCCTATCACATCCACATCCACACCACAACACTCCTTTATATCCTCATTTGTCAGCCTGTCTCTCCATGTGACTCCACAGGCTCCTCTTAAATAACTCATTTCCACTGCTTTCACTCTTGGCTTGTGTCCTTCCAACAACATCAAAGCTTCACTTCCATACGTTAAGAGTTGGTATCACAATAATGTCATGTAGTAACTTTTTCACTTCCATGCTCACTTCCCTGTTTCTTATCACTGCTTTCAAGGAACCAACAACCTTCCTTCCCTGCTGTACCCTTTCAAGTACTTCACCCTCCAAACCTCCATCCTTACTCATCACACTACCCAGGTACTTAAACTTACTCACATTTTCCAATTCCTCACCATCCAACCTCGCTGTACATTCACTGACCCTCACCTCTCTCAAAGACCATCACTTTACTCTTCCCTACATTCACCTTTAGATTCCGTTTACTACACACTCTCCAAAACTCATCCATCAAGCCTTCCAGCTCCCCTTCGTCTTCACTCAACAACACAGTATCATCTGCAAACAACAGTACAGGGAGTTTTCAAACACTACCCTCTCTCACCAGGACCACCCCAATATCCATTACCCTACCTCGTACCTCTTTTATTATCCCATCCACGTACAGATTGAACAACCATGGAGACATGACACATCCTTGTTTCAACCCAACCTTCAAAGAGAAAAATTCACTCAGTTCACCGTCCACATGCACTGCAGCCTTGGCACCATCATACATACTCTTCACAGCATTCAACAACTTCCCATCTACTCCATATATTCTTAATACTTTCCACAATCCTTGTCTATCCACCCTGTCATATGCTTTCTCCAAATCCATGAAAGCTGCATATAACTTCTTTCCCTTCTCTAGAAATTTTTCCACTAAAGATCTAAGAATGAATATCTGATCTACACAACCTCTTCCCTTCCTAAAGCCTCCCTGTTCTTCTCCAACTAATTCCTCTGTTCTTTCTCTAACTCTGTCAATAAGTATCCTACCATACACTTTTCCTATTATACTAAGAAGACAATTGCCCCTATGATTACCACAAATTTCTATTTCACCTTTCCCTTTGTACAAGGGAATGATTATACCTGACTTCCAATCCTCCGGGACTCTACCTTCCTCCCAGGCCAATCTGCACATCTTCCACATCCATTCTACTACTATCTCTCCCCCATGCTTCCGTATTTCACCACACACTCCATCAATTCCTGGGGCTTTCCCCAATTTAACTTTCTTCATTGCTTCCACAACTTCTATCCTACCGATTTCTTCCAGTCTTCTCACCTCCCTCCTTCTCCCAGCCATTTCCCAGCCAATTATACTTGTATTACTTCCATCCTCTATGTTCAACAATTCCTTGAAGTGTTCTCTCCATCTGCTCACTTTTTCTCCCTTCTCCATTAGTAATCTACCATTTTTATCTTTCACTCCCCTGCTAACTTCCCTTCCACCCTGTCTTACTCTCTTCACCACTTTCCAGAATATTTTCTTACAGTCCCTCCACTTTACACTCAAATTCCTTCCAAATTCCTCATCCACTCTCTTCTTACTCTCTCTTACTAACCTTTTCACCTCTCTCTTTCTTTCTACATATTACTCTCTCTTCCGTCTCTGAACTTCTTCCATGCCCATATTTCTCATCCATTCATTGTATGCTTTCTTCTTTTGTGCCACAGCCTGTCTCACCTCTTCATTCCACCACACAGTTCTTTGCACCCCCTTCCGTCTTCTTTTCATCCAACACACCACATCACATGCTGCACATATTTCTTCTGTAAATATCCTGCACACACCTTCCACGTCCCCCATCTGCTCCAATTCATATTTGCCCAATCGTTCCTCCACTTCTCTCATATGTTCTGCCTTTTTCTCTACCTCTTGTAACCTTTCCACTCTCCTTGCAGTAATCACTCTAATATCCAGACGCCCAATAACCGAACATCCCCAATACCCGGACATAATCATCCTGGGGGGGGATTCCCCGTCCGTAATTTGAACTCACCGCGCGCGCCGCGGGAGAGCATTGTTTTGGCGTGTCATTCCTCCGACATCCGATAGAGCGCCCCTGCATCCTCCCCACTTTCCGCCTGTCTCTCACCGCGAGTACACGCTCGTCGTAATGGCTGCCCATGTGATCGCTTTTGTGGTGGTGCCCTACCTGCTGCAGGGCCTCCTGCTGCTCTCTGGCCTCCTCTTAGTGTGTGTGATGATGGCCCCGCCACCTGAGAAAAGGAAGAGAGTGGTGTTGACTCTGGAGAAGAAACGGGAGATAATGGAGAAAGTAGATGCGGGGTGGTCTTCTTCCCGCATTCTCCATGAGTTTAACCTGGCCCAGTCTACTTTGTTCGATATCAAGAGGTCCCGAGACAAACTCATGCAGTACACGGCTGACTTCTTGTCAAGAAGCAAACGCAATGTGGAAAGGAAGGTTATGTTTACCCCCAAGTTTGCAGAAATCGACCGATCCACGTTGATTTGGTATCGACAACAACGTGCTGCTGGTGTGACGGTACGTGGAACAGAGCTGAAGGCTGCTGCTGAGAAGTTCGCCAGGCTTCACAACGCCCTAGACTTCAAGGCATCCGAGGGTTGGCTCTTCGCGTTCAAGTTGCGGCATGGCTTTACCAACCGTAAAGCACATGGCGAAGCATTGGACGCTAACGAGGATGGAGTTGACAAGTTTCGGCACAAGGTGAAGGGCTTGATCGACAGGGAGTGCCTAACTCTCGGTCAAGTCTACAACGCTGACGAAACTGGCCTATTCTATCGCTCGTGCCAACGAACACTCTAGCCAAGGAGACGGGGAAGCGTGTACCTGGCCGCAAGCTTTCCAAGGAACGGATATCTGCTTTGTGTTGTGCCAGTGCTAACGGCATGCACCGGCTTCAGCCCGTTGTTGTTGGCCGTGCAAAGCAGCCTCGGTGCCTTCGTGGGGTGATGGATGTCCTTCCTGTCATCTGGTACCATTCTTTGAAGGCATGGTTCACAGCTGTGATCTTCAAAGACTGGTTTCACCGTCACTTCGTCAAGGAGGTCATCCATTACCAGACGAAGACACTGGGAATCCCGTGCGACCAGGTAAAGGCCCTCCTTCTTCTCGACAATGCACCTGCCCACCCGTGCGACAAGGACTTGGTTGCTGAGAATGGCCGTATTAGGTGCATGTTTCTGCCACCTAATACGACTGCTCTCATCCAACCAATGGACCAAGGAGTGATCGTGGCAACAAAGCGCCTATACCGTCGGAAGTTCCTGGACGAGGTGATGGTTGTTCTCGAAGGATGAGGACGAGCGCAGGGAGGGACGGGACACACAAGGCAAGCGGACTTTGGAAAACCTTCGCCGCTACAACATCAAGTCTGCGCTGTACAACTGGGCTAGTGCATGGAAGGAAGTCCCTGTGAAAACTCTGGAAAATGGTTGGTTCTTGTCTGCTTCTCGGAACGGATGTGGAGTACGATTTTCTAGGCTTTGACGTGGATGACTTCCATGCACGGCTATGTACGCACGGCGACGATGTAGATGTGGACGATATTTGTGAGTGGTTGGATGACGACGAGGGCGATCCTAGGTATCAGACGTTGTCTGATATCGAGATTGCGTCTTCGGTTACAGGTGTCAGTACCGAACTTGAAGATTCTGACGCTGAAGGCGACGATGATGCAGACTCCTCTCAGCAGGACACTACTCCAGCCATCCCCGAGCTGAGCGCACTCCGGGAACATCTAGAGTTCGTCCTAGACTACCTGGAACACCCGGACTGCGACAGGGAGATGGGTCCCTTGAGACTCGTGGAGGAAGTGCGTGCTTTCAGGCAGCGCATCATCAATCGTCAGAATCGTCGGTCATTGCGTCAATCAACCATTGACAGTTTTTTCAGGCCCGTGACCCCCGCTGTGCCCAGCCCTGGCTCCACTCCATTGCCTCCCCAAGACAGGCCCTCATGCTCCGAGCCACAGCCCAGCACATCAGCCACAGTGGAGTCACCGCTCAACATGAGTTTGCGGCTGTCTTCAGAGTCATCTGCAGTGGGTACGCCATCACCAAGACCCAGCGATGCACCCCTAGGTCACCTGCCAGTGATACTCTCGGACTCTGACAGTGAATAAACAGCAAGAACTTCTCCACCAGACCACACGGGAATTCTGAGTGTTGTGCAGTGAAAAAAACAGTGTGTTGTGTTAAGGATTTAAAGTTGTGAGAGAAAAGACTCTATAGAAACAAAATTTAACGTAAATAGACTTGTTTGTTTTGGCTTTGGAAAATTATAAGAATGGGAAAAGTTAAAGTGCAACACTTAGTAAGTTACAATGGAGCATTATTTAGACAAAAGTGCACACTGTGAAGAGAACGGACTTTTGTTAGTTATTGACTAAGTTCAGTGCAAGACTTCATGAACAGTGTACTGCAAGTGCTTCAGGAAATCGTTCTTACTGTCAGAGTCCAAGAGGACGCGGTTATTCATCGAGGTGGCCAGGGACTTGCTGTAAGTAGCCAGAATGTTTCATACTGTACTTTTTTCCATACTATACTTACCTCATTTCACTCTTTAATGTCCTTTATTGATGTGAATAGGGTGTTAGTAGCTATGCATGTGCAGTAGGAATGTGTTTTTCTGAGTTAGGCTAGGTTAGGGTCCAGAAGTACCAGTATGTTTATTAATGTATGAACATACTTCTAAACCCTCATTTTATGTTTCTTTTGCATTTATTTCAGTCATTTATGTGCCTTATTTGTGTGATTTGGGTCTTAAATAGGTGCTATGCATGTCCAGAGGGAGTTGTATAGGTGTTTCTCTGAGTTAGGGTCCATAAGTACAAGTCCATAAGCTGGGGCCCAATATCTGGACAAAACCAATAACCGGACCTACCTATGGCTCTATTACGTCGGATATTGGAGTGATTACTGTACTCCTTCTTCCCGTCCTTCCCTTCTTCTATTTCTCCATCTTATTTGGATCTTGATTCTGGCCACCACCAAGTAGTGGTCAGAAAGTCCACTCCCCCAACCTCTATAAGCTCTTGCATCCATTACATATCTTCACAGCCTTTCATCCACACACACATAATCAATCATTGCCTTCCTTTCATTCAGTTCACCACCCACCCTTCTCATCACTCGCCATGTATACCTGAGGATCATCTTTGTGCCTGAAAAGGGTATTGACTATCACCAACCCCCTCCCAGCACAAATGTCCATTAACGCACTGCTATTCTTATCTATCTCAGCAGGCACACCCCACTCACCAACTATTCCATCCACCTTCACATTCCCTACTTTACCATTCATATCACCGATCAAAAACACTCTCTCATTCCTTCCAAACTTTTCCATGCACACTTCCACATTTGTCCAGAACTCTCCTCTCACTCTGCTTGCAAGATCTTGCGTTGGCGCATACACGCGCACAATCGCCCACATTTGTATTCCAACTTTCAATCTTACCCACACAATCCTTGACCCAACTGATCCATACTCTCTTATGTTCTTCTTCCATCTTTTACTCACAACTATACTCACTCCTTCTTTTGCCCTCTCATTCTCACCTACTCCTGTGCATATACCCCATCCATACTTCCATTCTCTCACACTCTCACCTCTTCATTTAGTTGCAGTTGCTCCACATACATCAACTTTTGCACCCTCAAGCACCTGGACAATCTCTCTCTCTTTCACCTCATCATTCGCACCTCTTACATTCCATGTTGGAATTACCATGTCCTTTGTCCGGTCCTTGGTCGTCATCTTTTGGTCAGTCTTTGTCCGAGGCTTCTTGTTTGTCTTTTTAGTTAGTTGTTTTCCGGGGAGGGGCACTAACCCTCCGCCAACCCTTTTAGTTGCCTTGTACAACAAGCAGGGATACTAGGGGAGTATTCTTGAAAAAAAAACCTACCCCCAGAAAGGATGTATAAATTTAAAAGAGATTACATACCAACAAAGCAAGGAAAAGGTGGAGATGGAAGTGGTTAGGGTACTACAAAGTAAAGAATCTTTAGTTAGGGATGTAGCAGAAAAGAAAAAAGGCGTGATCATTTCAGGAGTACAAGAAAAATATAAGACAGTACGATAAAAAACGAAAGAGAAGAAGTAAGACTAAAGAGTTAATATCAGTAGTTATGGAGGGTAACAATGAAGCTCAAGAAGAGATTGAAGAACTGTTTAGGCTAGGAAAATACAAGGAAGGAGGGGCGAGACCACTTAAAGTTTGTCTCAGGTAATAGTAAATGAAATCAACAGAACATGGAAATTATCAAAGGGGGTTCAAGAATGTTTGGTTAAGGAGAGATGCAAATAAGGAAGAATGAGCTAAAATAAAGGAGCTAGTTAAGGAAGCAAAGGCAAAAAATGAACAGAGAACGGAGGAGGAGAAGACGGTGTTCTACTGGAGAGTTGCGGATCAGAAATTGCGGAAGTGGTACGGACGGAGAAAGGGAGAGAAGAGGGAATTAAAAAATCAACGAAAAAACTCTGAGAGTGGCATATACTAATGCTGATGGTTTAACCTGTGGATTGTGCAATTACCTTTTTTTTAATCCCACCCCGTTGTGTGCAAAAAACGAAGGATTTTTTTTTTTTTTTTTTTTTTTTTTTAAGTTTTTGTGTATTATGAACTTGAAGATAAACATCCAGGGCATCAACTGGTGAAAAAAAAAAATCTCTCTCTCTCTCTCTCCATCTTTACGCAGGGCCATGTGTAAGTTTACGTACGGTAGTAGTGAAAAAAAAAAAAAAAAAAAAAAAAAAAAAAATGTTTTTGTTTACTATAAACTTGAAGATAAACAACCAGGGCATCATTTGGTGAAAAGAACATAATCTCTCTCTCTCTCCGTCTTCGCATAGCACCATGAGTAAGTTTGTGAAGGGGTGGAGTAGTTAGCGGTGATGCATGGCCAGCACGCATGAGATGTGGCTTGCAGCGTGATGCTACCTAGCCTGAGCTGTGGCTCACAATCCACGGGTTAATATCGGTAAGGTTAGAAATCAACAATTTCTTGAGGGTACATGAACCAGATATTATGCGCTTTGTAGAGACCAAGTTAAGAGTGGATATTGATATCCATATGGGAGATGGTAAATACAAACTGTGGAGAAGAGACACAAAAGAAAAAATGGGAGGAGGAGTGATGATTGCAGTGAAGAACAACATAATTGTGGATAATGTGGAACTGGGAGAGGGTAGGACTGAAGTGATAAACATGAAATTAGAAACTGGAGTGAATGACAGGAGAGACATGGCAGTAGTATATGTTCCCCCTAAGATAAGGGAATGGAATGATGATTACCAGGAGATGTTGTCAGACATGGTGAGATATCTACAGAATGTGACTGAGAAAAGCAACAGCATAATTCCGACTGGTGATTTTAATTGTAAAGAGGTGAAATGGGAGGAATGAGACTCAGGAGGGAGTGAAGATTCATGGGACACTACTGTATATTGTTAAATATAGCAATGAATAATGTAATGATCCAGTAAGACAAAGAAGAGACTAGATTCAGTGGTGATGACACACCAGCAAGGCTAGATTTACTGCTAACCAAACAACCTGATATAATTGAATCTTTGAGATATCTGTGTCCTATAGGAAAAAGTGATCATGTGCTCACTGAGTTCCAGATGATAAAAGGGAATGTGGTGCCAAAAGATGAGCTTTAGAGGAGGGGAAGATACAACTCAGGGAAAGCAAACTTTACAGGACTGAGGAAATTTTCAAAAATGTGAATTGGAGAAAATTCAGATAAACAAGAGAGATACAGAGGAAGTGGGTTATCTTTCTGGACCTCTATAATTCAGGAGTGGAAAAATATGTGCCATGAGTAAGTGAGAAAGAAAACAGGAAAAAGGATTGGTTTAACAGACGGTGTATGATAGCAAAAAAAGAGTGGGACAAGGCATGGAACAACTGGAGAAAGACAGGTAATAATGAAACACAGGAAGAATATAGAAGAATTAGAAATGAATATGCATGAATACGCAGAGAGGAAGAATGGAGCTTTGAAAAAAGTATAATTGATAAATGTAAGGAAGAACCCAAATTGTTTTATAGATTTGTTAAGGGCAAATTGAAACAAAAGGAAGGAATCACCAAACTGAAAGTAGAAGAGAGGTCTATAAAGATGCAGCAATGCAAGATGAAAAAATAAACAAATGGTTCCGAATGGTTTTCACCAAAGAGAGGGATTTTGTGAAGGGGGGAGGGGGGAGTGACTAGAAATGTAGTGATACAAGTTATAAAAGTGGAGGTGCAGGAAGTGTATCAATCACAGGAAACTCAATATGTAAGGAGAGCCCCAAGACCAGAAGGAATCTCTAATTGGACATTAATGGAATGCAGAAAACAACTGGCAGATAAGATTCACAGTTTAATTGTGTGTTCTCTGGAAGAATGGAAAATGCCTCAGGAATGGAAGAGGGCATGTGTGGTACCAATTTATAAAGGAGGAAACAAGAAAGAATCCGAAATTAGAGAACAGTGTCCCTGACCTGCATGGTCACAAAACTGTGTGAGAGAAGCCTGAAAGACAGATGGACAAAATATCTGAAGGAGATGAGAATTTTGGCTCCGTCAGGTTGGATTAAGAAGTGGAAGGTCATGTGTTTCCAACTTGTTGAGCTTTTAATCAAGAGCAATTGACTTGCTACAGGAAAGAGATGGCCGGGTGGATTGTGTGTACAGTATTTAGATTTGGAGAAAGCCTTTGACAAGGTACCCCACAAGTGACTAATGTGGAAACTGAAGCACATAGGAGGACAGAAGGGCAACCTCCAGGAGTGGATGAGAGACTTCTTGAGAGACAGACAAATGAGGACAGTAATAAAGGACAAGATGTCCAGATGGACGGAAGTAACAAGTGGAGTCCCACAGGGCTCCGTGTTAGCACATGTAATGTTCCTGATTTACGTAAACGATATGGTAGATGGAATGAACAGTTATACAAGTCTGTTTGCTGATGATGCAAAGATCTTGCCGACAGTAGAAGTCGAGGAAGACTGTAAAATGCTGCAAGATGACCTGAATAGGATCCAACATTGAAGCCAGATGTGGGAAATGAAATTTAACACAAAAAAATGTAAAATATTGGAAATAGGTAAAAGTACCAAGACGCCATCACTGAATTATTTGATGGGTAATGAACCAATCACAAAAACAAGAGAAGAGAAAGATTTGGGAGTGCTGGTCCAGGATAGTTTGTCACCGGAAAAACACATTAACAAGATAGTTAGACATACAATCTCTTGACAAACATACAGGTGGCATTCCATTACATGGATGAGGAAATTATGAAAAAATTGATAGTGGCTATGATCCACTCCAGGTTGGAATATGCAGCAGTAGTGTGGTCCCCACACAAGAAGAAAGATATAAATAAGATCGAGAAAATACAAAGAACAGCAACCAAGATGGCCCCCAGCCTGGCAGTTCTGTCTTACGTAGAGAGGCTGGAAAAGCTGAACCTGCCTTCCCTAGAAGAAAGGAGAGAGAGGGGTGATATGACTGTAGTGTTCAGGGCCATGATGAGACAAGATAAAATTGATAAAAATGATCTGTTTGTATGGGATGGGAGAGTAACAAGAGGACACGGAATGAAACTAAAAAGGCCAAGTTGTTTGAAGGATATCAAGAAATATAATTTTCCATATAGATGCATAAACCTGTGGAACAGCCTGGACAAAGAGATCGTCCAGCCTAAAAACTTAAATGAGTTTGAAGCAAAATTTGACTTAATGAGAAAAAGAGACAGGACCCCACAAGCATAGCTAATTTGCTGTATATCACAACTAGGTAAATACAAATACTGTCATCTCTCCCCCATTGCCTACCTCAAACCAGCTTCCAGAATCACATCCATACTCAAATCACTCGTCGCTCCATTAAAGACAACACACAGCTGCATGTTATCCACCCTTTTGAATCCTACCTCCCTCATGAGGACAGGGTCCTCCTGGCCAGGCTGCAATGTCGGCATCATCCAACCCTCTTGAGTTATCAGTACATGCCTGTCCAGGATGCAACACTGCACTCCATACTATTAAGCACATTACAGAAGACTGCACTGCACACAATTGCCTAAGCCAACAACAAAATATACTCTCCTTGAGAGAGCTCAGAGGGAAAGCCCGGATTCGGCCGTGGTCTTCCTTAGGGACTAGGGGCGGTTCAGCCAGTCTGCCTGGGGAACAACTATTACTACTACCACAATCCTAACACATGCCATATACAAAGATCTCGCAGCATGGAGGAAGGGCCCTCTCAATTTCAAGAGTGGCAACATTAAACAGCTCCCTGAACTTCTTCCAACCACCCCTCACTCTAGCCCCAACTCCAGCACATAACATTTCTCCCCCCCCCCCCCCCAAAAAAAAAAAAAAAAAAAAAAAAAAAAAAAAAACTCTTCCACACACTCAAGAAACTCAGCAGCAAGTTCAATCCTTTCACAACTGGCAAACTCCACATGCCCTCCCTGACACACTGCACACATAAAATCAGCATTATCATGCAGTCTACCTCTAATACCACTACATCTCTTAGCACCCATTCACAAACACTCCACAAGATGGAATTGCTTCCCACTCCCTTGCTGCAACTCGCACATGGCCACTCCCCCTCTTCTTTGACAGTACTGCTACCAGCCCTAGGTACAATCACTTTTGTTTTATCTGCATTTACTCTAAAGCCCTTCTGCCTCACACCATCTCTTCTTTTCCTAAATGTCTCCTCTGACTCCCTTTCAGTCTCTGCAATCAACACCAAATTATCAGCATACAACATCTCCGGCTATGTGAGAGGACTTCAAGTACGATAGTAAACAACAAGGGGCTCAAGACTGACCACTTATGCACACCAACATTCACAGAAAACTCCTCGCTTAAAACTCCATTCACCTTCACCTAGGTATGAGCACCCACAAACATGGCCATAACCACCCTAACCAGCCACTCCTTAATCTCATGCTTTCTCATTGCCCACTTCACCACCTTAATGAAGGAAAGAATGGACTTTCTTGAGTTTTAAATTCATTTCAAGAAACATAATATTTATCTCTACATACTGATATATACAGTACATTCATTTTGTTTCACTTTTGAAGGCTCCAACATGCTTGCATGCGTCGGCCTTGGTCACCTAATGGCTGTTCTCCACGCTGCTCGATCGATGGCAGCCTCTTTGTTCAGTACCTTAACCCTGAGGTCACACTTAATGACCTCGTCTCATGTTTTTCACTGTCTATCCCTCACAACCTCACCCCCAATATTAATGCTTCTCACTTTCTGCACCCAATTATCATCCCCCATCCTCTCCACATGCCCAAACCATCTCAATCTACCTCTCCTCGAACAGAGAACCTGTATTTTTAAACAGGAAAAATCATCAGAGAAATTACCAATATGCCGGGAACCGAACCCGGGACTCTCAGGTGAGAGCCAGGCAGCATACCACTACAGCACGACCAGGTAAAAGTTAACTCACGTTGTCACAATCTTGTAACCAATGTCCCTCCGCCCCCCACTGTGGGCCTGAAGAGGGTGAGTTAACCCCCTGGCACTCGGGCAAGTAGATGCTTTTAATCTATCCCAAGCACTTACGGCAAGTCAGAATGAAGAGAGAACCTGTATTTTTACACAGGAAAAATCATCAGAGAAATTATCAATATGCCGGGAACCGAACCCGGGACTCTCAGGTGAGAGCCAGGGAGCATACCACTACACCACGACCAGGTGTAGCGGTATGCTGCCCAGCCCTCCCAGGCCTTGCACACAGGGATGCACTGCACATCCACCTAATCACTGTCATTTCTGTACATCTGAGCCTGCGAATATCCTCTTCCTTTGCTGCCCACGTCTCACTACCATACAGCATTACACTCCTAACACATGCTGCACACAAAGACTCCCTAGCATGTAGGGAGTGTCCTCTCAATGTCAGGAGAGGCAATAGCTCCCTGAACTTCTTCCAGCCACTTACCCTAGCCACAAAGCTAGCTCCAGCCCCATCTCCAGCACATAACATATCTCCCAAATAACAAAACTCTTCTACACACTCAAGAGACTCATCAGCGAGTTCAATCCTTTCACACCAGACAATCTCCAACTGCTCTCCATGGCACGCCGCACACATAAAGTCAGCGTTATCACACAGTCTACCTCTAATACCACTACATCTCTTGTGCACCCATTTATCACAAACAATGCACAAGATGGAATTACTTCCCACACCCTTGTGGCAAATTGCACATGGCCACTCTCCCTCTTCTTTGACAGTACTGCCACCAACCCTAGTTATCATCACTTTTGTTTTATCTACATTTACTCTTAAGCCCTTGTGCCCCATACCATCTCTCCACTTCCTAAATCTTTCCTCCTCCTCCCTTCCATTCTCTGCAATCAACACCAAATCATCAGCATACAACATCTCCCATGGGAGTCCATTTCTGAAGTTAAATGAGAGGGCTTCAAGTACCATGATAAACAACAAGGGACTCAAAGCTGATCCTTGATGCACACCAACATTCACAGAAAACTCATCACTCAAATCTCCATTCACTCTTACCTGGGTGCGAGCACCCACATACATGCCCATAACCACCCTAACCAGCCACTCCTCCATCCCAAGCTTTCTCATTGCCCATTTTACTACCTCTCTAGGGACTCTTGTCAAAGGCCTTCTCCAAATTAACAAAATGGAGATCAACATTAACCCTCTCATACACGATAAGTTTTGGTAAGTTTCTTGGCTCACGATTTTATTCCACCCCCCTCTCAGCCAGCCCCCTCCCCCTGCGCGCACCTATGAAAACATGTATTCTCGACTTATTTTCACCAACCAAACATAAATATATTGCCATAAAACCTACATCATCTTATTCGCCGATGTTTGTTCTAGCCGATAAGCAAAAAAAAAAAAAAAAAAAAAAGTACGAATAAATGTACATTAGGCCAGTGTGATTAAACATTCTGGAAGGTCACTCTCACTTCCCAACATCATACCTTGATTGTTTTCCATCACACAAAAAATTTTTATTAGGTATTTAGAAAGAGAATTGCATCTGTTTTCTAATAAGCTTTGCAGCTTTTTTATATGATTTTTAGTTTTTGAGAAAATAGCTAAAAACTAACAGTCATTTCCTACAGGTAACTGTTTTTGTTTTTTTGTTCAGAGAGCTCTAGCGCAAAAGTTTTCTTGCGGAGGTTATCTTTTTCTTTCATAATCTTGTGCAGAATTTCATGGGCTTTCTCAGGGTATCTGCAGATTTTCCATGCATCTCATAATTTCCAAGTAAATCGCAAAAAACTACTGGCTACCCATGCCCATGCTGCACTTTCGTCGTGCATACACAGTAACTGTTATATTTCCACCTACATAACAACGATTTTTTATCAAAGATATTATAATTGTTATTTTATGTACAGTACATGTACAGTATATACACAGAATTTTATGCGCTTTATCATGGTTCTTACAGGAAATCGATACATCCAATACTTTTGCGCTCACCCGCAAGCGAGATAAAAATACTCTCTTCCCATGCCTCACCCACACCTTCATATTTTTGCTTCATAGGTTTTATTTTTTTTTTTACTCAAAGAATACACGTAAAATATTATAAGCTTTTTGATAGTGCTCTCAGAAACTCGACATGACAACTAGTCTTTTTGCTAGGTATTGATAATGAAGCAAAGCTTTCTTCCGTCTCATATATGTAAAAAACAATACTTATACGTGTCAAGTGGGGTTGGTGGAGGATTAGTGCCCCTCCCTGTAAAACAATTAACTCTAAGCCCTTGGCCACCCCGTTTGGGATACATGGCGTCTGGCAATGAATGAATGAATGAATACTTATTTGTTTAAAAAATATAGAAATAGGTCAATATACAAATAAACAAAATACAGATAACTCACTTCCTCCAGAGGTGTTGAGCTACTGGCAGGACCTTGAAGGGTTTGAAGATGAGGAGTTATGTAGTGTGTGTGTGTGTGTGTGTGTGTGTATTTACCTATTTGTAGTATACAGGAATTGAGCAATGCTCGTGATGTCCTGTCTCCATATCCACATTTATCAAGTCTACCTTTACACACATGAATGTTTTTCTCATGCACCACCTCTTTGTCTATGTTGTTCCAAATATTTAAGTATTTACCTAATATACCTAATTGTGATATACACGGAATGTACTATGCTCGTGGGTTTCCGTCGCTGTTTCTCAATAAGTCAAATTTAGCTTTAAACTCGTTTAAGTTTTTAGACTGGACGATCTCTTTGCCCAGGCTATTCCATAAGTCTATACTTCTGTAGGGAAAGCTATATTTCTTGATATCCTTCAAGCAGCTTGACTTTTTCAATTTCATTCCGTGTCTTCTTGTTGCTCTCTTATCCCATATACACAGATCTTCTTTGTCAATTTTATCTACTCCCACCATGGTCCTGAACACCGCATTCATGTCTCCCCTCTTTCTCCTTTCCTCTAAGGAAGGCAAATCCAGTTTTTCAAGCCTCTCTCTGTATGACAGGTCTGTCAGACTGGGGACAATCTTGGTTGCTGTTCTTTGTATTCTCTCAATCTTGTTTATATCTTTCTTTTTGTGTGGGGACCACACTACCGTGGCATATTCTAACCTGGGGCGGATCATGGCCACTATCAATTTTTTCATCATTTCCTCATCCATATAATGAAATGCTACTCTTATGTTAGTCAAGAGTTTATAAGTCTCTCCAACTATCTTGTTAATGTGCTTTTCTGGTGACAAACTATCTTGGACCAGCACTCCCAAATCTTTCTCTTCTCTCCTTTTTGTGATTAATTCATTACCCAACAAATAATTCAGTGATGGTCTCCTGTTACTTTTACACATTTCCAATATTTTACATTTCTTTACATTAAATTTCATTTCCCACATCCGACTCCAATTGTGTATCCTATCCAAATCTTCCTGCATTATTTTACAATCCTCCTCAACCTCTATCTTCCTCAAGATCTTTACATCATCAGCAAACAGACTTGCATAACTGTTCACTCCATCTACCATATCATTTACGTAAATCAGGAACATTACTGGCGCCAACACTGAGCCTTGAGGGACTCCACTTGTTACTTCCCTCCATCCAGAAATCTTTTCCTTTATTACTGTCCTCATTTGTCTGTCTCTCAAAAAGTCTCTCATCCATTCCAGAAGTTACCCCTTCAGTCCTCCTATATATTCTAGTTTCCACATTAGTCTCTTATGAGGTACCTTATCAAAGGCCTTCTCTAAGTCTAAGTACACACAATCCGCCCAACCATCTCTCTCCTGTACCACATCAATCGCTCTTGAGTAAAAGCTCAACAAGTTAGAAACACATGACCTTCCACTTCTGAATCCAAACTGACATTCAGCCAAAATATTCATCTCTTCAAGATATTTTATCCATCTGTCTTTCAGGATTCTCTCACACAATTTTGCGACCATGCTGGTTAGAGACACTGGTCCATCTCTCTCCTGTACCACATCAATTGCTCTTGATTAAAAGCTCAACAAGTTAGAAACACAAGACCTTCCACTTCTGAATCCAAACTGACATTCAGCCAAAATATTCATCTCTTCCAGATATTTTATCCATCTGTCTTTCAGGATTCTCTCACACAATTTTGCGACCATGCTGGTTAGAGACACTGGTCTATAATTCAGGGGTTCTTCCCTGTTTCCTCCCTTGTAAATTGGTACCACATTTGCCCTCTTCCATTCTTTTGGCACTTTCCCCTCTTCCAGTGAGCATACGATTAAGCTGTGAATTTTATCCGCCAGTTGTTTTCTGCATTCCTTCAGTACCCAATTAGAAATTCCATCAGGTCCTGGGGCTTTCCTTACATCTTGAGTTTCCAGTAATTTATACACTTCCTGTACCTCCACTTTTATATCTTTCATCACCGGAACATTTCTAATCACTCCCTCCCCTTCCACAAGCTCCTTTTCTTTAGTAAAAACTGACTGGAAACGTTTGTTCATTATTTCTGCTTGCATTGCCGCATCCTTAAAGACCTCTCCTTCTACTTTCAGTTTGGTAATTCCTTCCTTTTGTTTCAGTTTGCCATTACCAAATCTATAAAACAGTTTGGGTTCATCCTTGCATTTGTCAATTATACCTTTTTCAAAATTCCTTTCTTCTTCTCTACGTATTCTTGTGTATTCATTTCTTGTTCTTTTATATTCTTCCTTTGTTCTGTTGTTACCTCTCTTTCTCCAATTGTTCCACGCCTTATCTCTCTTTTTTTGCTATCATACACCTTCTGTTAAACCACTCCTTTTTCCTGTTTTCTTTCCCTCTTACTCTTGGTACAAATTTTTCCACTCCCAAATTATAGAGGTCTAGAAAGATATCCCACTTCCTCTATATCTCTCTTGTTTCTCTGAATTTTCTCCAATCCGCATTTTCAAAAAAGTTTTTCAATCCTGTAAAATTTGCTTTCCCAAAGTTGTATCTTCCCTGTCTATGAAGCTCGTCTCTTGGCTCGACGTTTCCTATTAACATCTGGAACTCAATGACCACGTGATCACTTTTTCCTAAAGGACAGAGATATTCCAATGATTCTATTACATCGGGTTCTTTGGTGAACAGTAAATCTAACATTGCTGGTGTGTGTGTGTGCGTGTGTGCGTGTGTGTGTGTAGGTGTGTGTGTGTGTGTGTGTGTGTGTGTTTACCTAATTGTGATATACAGGAAATGAACTACGCTCATTGGGTCCCATCTCTGTTTCTCAGTAAGTCAAATTTAGCTTTAAACTCGTTTAAGTTTTTAAACTACACAATCTCTTTGTCCAGGTTATTCCACAGGTATATAAATCTATCAAGAACACTATATTTCTTGATATCCTTCAAGAAGCTTGGCTTCATCAGTTTCATTCCGTGTCCTCTTGTTATTCTTTTATCACATACAAACAGATCTTCTCTGTCAATTATAGCTACTCCCATGATGGTCCTGAACACTGCAATCATGTCACCTCTCTTTCTCCTTTCCTCTAAGGAAGGCAAATCCAGTTTTTCCAGCCTCACTCTGTACTACAGATCTGCCAGACTGGGGACCATTTTGGTTGCTGTGCTTTGTATTCCCTCAATCTTGTTTATATCTTTCTTTTTGTGTGGGGACCACACTACTGCTGCATATTCTAACCTGGGGCGAATCATGGCCACTATCAATTTTTTCATCATCTCATCCATATAATGAAAAGGTACTCTTATATAAGTCAAGAGTTTATATGTATCTCTAACTGTCTTGTTAATGTGTTTTCAGGTGGCAAACTATCCTGGACCAGCACTCCCAAATTTTTCTCTTCTCTCGCTTTTATGGATGGTTCATTACCCATCAAATAATTCAGTGATGGCCTCTTGGTAATTTTACCCATGTCCAGTATTTAACATTTCCTTGCATTGAATTTCATTTTCCACATCCAGCTCCAATCGTGTATCCTATCCAGATCCTCCTGCAGCATTTTACAATCCTCCTCAACCTCTACCTTCCTCAAGATCTTTGCATCATCAGCAAACAGACTTGCATAACTGTTCACTCCATCTACCATATCATTTACGTAAATCAGGAACATTACTGGCGCCAGCACCAAACCCTGTCGGACTCCACTTGTTACTTCCCTCCATCCACACATTCTATCCTTTATTACTGTCCTCATTTCTCTGTCTCTCAAAAAGTCTCTCATCCAATCCAGGAGATTCCCATTCAGTCCTCCTATATGCTCTAGTTTCCACATTAGTCTCTTATGGGTGTCACGAATTCGCGCGAGCGTATTTATAAATTCGTGACATAGTACCTAAGTAGGAAAACCACGAACTCTACTGGAATTCCCACTGGGCATCACTCAGTTCAACCGTCCTCGTATTTACTCCGACTGGATGGTTTTCAGAACATTTTTCACTGTTTCACAAGTGATCATTCTTTTGCACGACGCTAGTGCCTTCACAGAGTGATTTATTGTGAGCGTATATCGCTCACTTTCTCTCCATTGACCGTTGAAGCTAGGCCACGCCCTACTTCCAGCAAACACGGCCAGCCCCTGCCTCTTTCATAGTTTGGATCGCCGCGAGAGTAGGATCGTTTGTGCCCAGCGTAAGGCAGTGCCACCGTTGTACAGCGAGTTCTTGAAATCTCCACCTAGACGGTGAATTGGCAAAGAGGGTTTAGCGAATTGCAGCATCTGATGTCCTGCACAGGTGCCCAGTTCATTTCGCTCAGCTCCCCTCCACTGACCAGTATTTCTTTTCGTTTTTTCTAGGTTTAAGTGTTTAGCTTTTGAATGTGCGAGTGAGTGTATTCTCCTTGTTATTTTGAATTCATTTTTGAGACTCATGTAACGTAAATTTATTTCATTGTAATTAATAAATTTACAGTTCTTTTTCTTTGAGCTTAATGTAGTTAAACTCGTGTTTTATTTCTCCACGTTAAGCTTATTTTAGCTGCCGCTCCTAGTTTGCACAAACGCTTTACATTATTCATAACTGGTACTTAGGCCAGTTCTTTTGTATCAAGCTTAAATCTGTTGTGCCAGCCAGGAATTAATGCACTGGTAAGAACCTGTTTATTATTATTAGCATTAGTTATTGATTATCAGGGGTGGAGTCACTTTCTCGTGAGGCTAACAGTACTACAAACAGCACTCATGAGTAATTAGTCTCTGCCGTGTACTGTTGAGAAAGTTTATAAATTCTCATCCTTAGAGAATTGGCGAAGTAAGCTGGCATAAAGTAAAACTTTCTGCTTGATTTTCACAAGTCAATTCCTTGTGGAGAGGATGGAGGGTGAAAGACTGACAAAGAGAGTGTATGTGAGTGAGGTGGAGGGGGGAAGAGGGAGGGGGAGGCCGAAGATGAGATGGAGGGATAGGGTGGACAGGTATATGAGAGAGGGAGGCGTGAGTTGGGAGCAGGGCAGTGAAATGGCGGGGGACAGGGCGACTTGGAGGCGATTTGTTTGTGGCCACCCCAAACGAGATTGAGGCGTCTGGCAATAGATAGATAGATAGAATTCCTTGTCTCTATTTTCAAGTAACATTTAGCATTATTAATTCATAAATTCAATTCCCCAGTCCAAATACTCACATTCCACCCAACCATCTCTATCCTGTAGCATGTCAATCGCTCTTGAGTAAAAACTCAACAAGTTGGAAACACATGACCTTCCACTTCTGAATCCAAACTGACTATCAGCCAAAATATTCATCTCTTCCAGATATTTTATCCATCTATCTTTCAGAATTCTCTCGCACAATTGTGCAACCATGCTGGTTAGCGTCACTGGTCTATAATTCAGGAGTTCTTCCCTGTTTCCTCCAGTATAAATTGGTACTACATTGGCCCTCTTCCATTCTTGAGGCACTTTCCCCTCCTCCAGAGAACACACAATTAAACTATGAATCTTATCTGCCAGTTGTTCTCTGCATTCCTTAAGTACCCAATGAGGGATTCCATCTGGTCCTGGGGCTTTCCTTACATCTTGAGTTTCCAGTAATTTACACACTTCAGGTACTTCCACTTTTATATCTTTTATCACCAGTACACTTCTAATCACTCCATCCCTTTCCACAAACTCCCTTTCATTAGTGAAAAGTGATTGGAAACATTTGTTCATTATTTTTGCTTGCATTGCTGCATCTTTATAGACCTCTCTTTCTACTTTCAGGTTGATGATTCCTTCCTTTTGTTTCAGTTTGCCATTGACACATCTATAAAACAGTTTGGGTTCATCCTTACATTTGTCTATCATACCTTTTTCAAAATTCCTTTCTTCCTCTCTACATATTCTTATGTATTCATTTCTAGTTCTTTTATATTCCTCCTTTGTTCTGTTGTTACCTCTCTTTCTCCAATTGTTCCACGCCATGTCTCTCTTTCTTTCTACTATTATATACCTTCTATTAAACCACTCCTTTTCCTGTTTTCTTTTCCCTTTACTCTTGGCACAAATTTTTCCACTCCTGAATTATAGAGGTCTAGAAAAATATCCCTCTTCCTCTGTATCTCTCGTGTTTCTCTGAATTTTCTCCAAACTGCATTTTCGAAAAATTTTCTCAATCCTGTAAAGTTTGCTTTCCCAAAGTTGTATCTTTCCTGCCTATAAAACCCGTCTCTTGGCTCCACATTCCCTGTTATCATCTGGAACTCAAAGACCACATGATCACTTTTTCCAATAGGACACAAATATTTCAAGGATTCTATTACAACGTGTTCTTTGGTAAAGAGTAAATCTAGTCTTGCTGAGGTGTCCTCAGCTCTGAACCGTGTCTCGTCGTTGACCCATTGCGTCATCACATTGTTCATTGTTATATTTAATAATATAGTGTCCCATGAATCTTCGCTGCCTCCTGAGTCCTATTCCTCCCAGTTCACCTCTTTACAATTGAAGTCGCTCATTAAAATTATATTGTTATTTTTCTCAATAATTTTCTGTAAATAACTAGCCAAATCTGACAACATTTCCCGGTATTCATCATCACTCCATGATCTTGTCTTAGGGGGAACGTACACTACCGCCATCTCTCTCTTGGTATTCTCTCCAGTTTCTAATTTCATATTTATCACTTCAGCCCTGCCTCCTCCCATTTCCACGGTATCTACATTTATGTTGTTCTTCACTACTATCATCACTCCACATCCCGATTTTTCTTTTCTGTCTCATCTCCACAGTTTGTATTTACCATCTCCCATATGAACATCAATATCTTCTCTTAACTTGGTCTCTACAAAGTACATAACATCAGGTTCGTGTACCCTCAAAAAATCATTGATTTCTAGCCTTGCTGATATTAAACCATCAACATTAGTATATGCCACCTTCAAATTATTTTTGATGTTCTTTATACCCTCTTTTCTCCTTCTCTCCGTCAGAACCACTTCCTTAATTTCTGATCCATGACTCTCCAATAAAATACCGTCTTCTCTTCCTCCGTTCTCTGTTCGTGTTTTACCTTTGCTTCCTTTATTAACTCCTTTATTTTAGCACTTTCTTCCTCATTTACATCTCTCCTTATCCAAACATTTTTGAACACATCCTTGTCTGATAATTTCCATGTTCTACTGATAATTTCATTTACTGTTACCTGGGATTGAAACTTTACCTTCAATGGCCTTGCCCCTCCTTCCTCGTAATTTCCTAACCTAAACACCTCGGCAATCTCTTCTTGAGCTTCGTTGTATTTCTCCATGACTACTGATATTACTTTTTTAATCTTATTCAGTTCTTCGCTTTCTCTTTCTGATCTTACTGTCATACAATTTTCTTTAACTCCTGAAATTAATACACATTTTTTTTATCAGCTACATCCCTAATTAAAGATTCTCTACTTCTCTGTACCCTAACCACTTCCCTCTCCACCTTTTCCTTGCTTTGTTGTTTTATAATCTATTTCAAATTTACATTTCCTCCTTCCTGAATTATCTTCCATCCCTTATGTTGCTCCTTGATTTCTTTAATATGCTCGTCTTGTATTCTTGATTTGGACTCAGACTCATCTAGTTTGCTTTTCATCCTGTCCCTTTCTTCTTCTAACCTCTTATTTTCTCTCTTAAGCTGTTTTATTTCATTAGAGGCAGATTCATTGCTCACTTTTAATTCTGTAACTTCTTTTTCTTGTTCATCACTGCATGTACATACTTTTTCCAGTTTATTCCGTAGAATTTTGATCTCGTTTTCCTGCCCTATGGTCCGTTCCTGTAACTCTCTAATTACTGCCCATTCCTTTTTCATCTCCTGGACATTTCTCTCTGTTGTTTTCTCTACTCCTGCTACTCTTGCTTGGTTCAACTTCCAATTCCCACATCCTCTTCAGAGAAGCCCTCAAACTCTCTCTTGCCAGTTGTAAACAAAGCACCATCCCTTTCTGCCATGATTCAACCATATGGAGACTTTCTATTTCCACAATATCTTGTTCTTTTTATGACCGAAACCACGTTTTTTTTTAACTACTGTCTGACAGGACCACAACTCATGCACTCATTAACATAATCACAAATAGGCAGGTCTCCTTTTTGTCACTGATTCAGCGATTATTTCCCCACGATCCAGGAAAAGATCCATCTCTGTCGGCGACCTGTGTGTGTGTGTGTGTGTGTGTGTGTTTTCTTACCTAATTGTATCTTTACAGGAATGAGTCAAGCTCATACTGTCCTGTGTCTTAAACCATATTTATCGTACATATCCTTAAAATTGTGAATTGTTTTGGCACACACTATTTAATTCGGTAGTGCATTCCACTGATCAATTGCTCTATTTGGGAAACTAAATTTCCTTACGTCTTTATCACCTCTCTTCTTATGCAGTTTTTTGCAGTGTTCTCTTGCTGATGCTTCCCCATAGATTAAGTAATCATTTATGTCTATTTTCTCCTTCCCTGATATGCATTTATATAGCATAATCATGTCACCCCTTTTCCTTCTCTCCTGTAGTGTTGGTAGATTCAGTTTATTTAGTCTTTCTTCGTAGCTTAGATCCCTTAAGCTTGGTACCCATCTTGTAGCGGCCCTTTGAACTTTTTCAATCTTGTCAATGTGTTTTTTGGGATGAGGACTCCAGACTACTGATGCATACTCCAGGGTTGGTCTGATGAATGATGTTATTATCTTCCTTAGCATGTCTTCATTTATGTATGTCAATGCTATTCTCATATTTGCAAGCAGTGTATACATGTTCTGTACCTTCTCACTGATGTGGTCAGCCGGAGAAAGTCTGTTATTGATGATAATACCTAGGTCCTTTTCTCTTTCTGATGTGTGTAGGGTTTTATTTCCTAACGTATCATCCCAATCAGGTCTTTTTCCACTTTTACCAAACTTGATTACATGACACTTGTCCACAGTGAATTCCATTTGCCATGTATTACTCCATTCATGAAGTTTATTTAATTCTTCTTGTAGCTCATTACAAGAGTCTGTGTTAGTAATTCACTTTTGTATTTTTGCATCTGCAAACACTTTTAGATAGCTTTCATTCGAGTGTTACTGTCTATATCATTTATATACACTAAAAACATGACTGGTGCCAGCACTGAGCCCTGTGGTACTCCACTAGTCACTTCTTTCCATGATGAGTAATTTCCCCTTAGTACTGTTCTCATTTTCTTTTCATGAGAAAATCTTGCATCCAACAATACAGTTTGCCTCAAATTCCTCCTTGATGGTACAGTTTCCATAAAAGTCTTTGGTGTGGTACTGTGTCAAATGCTTTCTTCAAATCTAAATAGATACTGTCCACCCATCCTTCTCTTTCCTGTAATGTGTCTGTTACTCTGTCATAGTAGTTCAACAGATTAGTAACACATGATTTTCCTTTTCTGAAACCAAACTGTCTCTTTGTTATCATATTGTGTTCTTCTAGATGATTTACCCAAGCTTTTCTTATAAGCTTTTCTAATACTTTGCTTACAACACTGGTTAGTGATACTGGTCGGTAGTTGCGTGGATTTTGTCTATTCCCTTTCTTGAATAAGGGAACAATGTTTGCTTTCTTCCAAATATCAGGTAGTTTACCTTGACTCAAGGATTTCTTGAAAATTAAAAATAATGGTTTACTTAACTCCTTTGCACATTCACATAGTACCCAACATGAAATTTCATCAGGACCATTTGCTTTTCCTTTGTCTAATTTACTTAGCTCCTCCTGTATTACTTTTTCTGATGTTTGTATATCTGGTGGTATGTGTGGTGGGCATGCATGTTCCACATAGTCCCTCTCAAAAATTTTTTCCTCTGTAAAAACTGATGGAAAATTCTTGTTTAGTGCTTCACAAATATCCTTCTCTTGTGCATAGGTGATTCCATCGTCCGTAATGGATTGTATTTTATCTTTTACTTTGGTTTTGCTTCTGATGTAGCCATAATATAGCTTCAGTTGATCGCTACTTTTATTTATGACATCCTCCTCAAACTGTTTTTAGGGTTCCCTCCTTATTCTTGTATAAACGTTTTTTGCCTGTTTGTAAATATTATATGCCCTTTCACTACTGTGTCTTCTGTATCTATTCCACAACAAATCTTATTTTTCTTTTGATTTTTTACATTCTGTACTGAACCATTTCTTTCTTTTCTTTTCTGCTTCTTTGTGCTGTGGGATGTACTTCTGGACTCCTATTTCATAAAGTTCATAGAATTTTTTATATATAGCATTTAAATCTTGTCCTCTAAGCTCCTGTCCCCAATCAATTTCTAAGAAGCACTTCTTTAGGTCATGATAGTTTCCCTTTTTATAGTGTAGGCTCTTTTTGTAACTTTCATTGCTGTTACTGTCATATGCTATCCTGAAGTTGCAACTTAGTACTGCATGGTCGCTTTTGCTGAATGGAGGGTGGTATATTAAATTGTCAATATCGTTGACAATATGAGATCTAGCACTGAGGGTACATCGACTCCTCTTTTTCTGGTTCTTTCCCTTACATGTTGCATTAGGAAAAACTCTTGTACGAGATCCAGGAGCTTTTGGTCCCAACAGCTTTCTTGGCTTATTATATCTAGAGTACTGTATTCCAATTTATATTTGTATTAAAATCTCCAGTTAGTATAAGTCTTTCCAACTTCTCTTCCATTTTATGTAATAATGCTCTTAAACTCTGAAATGTAATCTTTCCCAGGTCCTCATATTTGTCTCTTTCCCATGTGTTTGATCTGGGTGGCATGTACAAATTGGCTACAATTCCCTTCAGATGTATTGATCTCTGCTGCAATCAGTTCTACTTGTGAGGGTATATCTAGTTTCATTTTTTTGACTTTTAGATTTTTCTCAGTTAATATTATAATTCCTCCTCCTTTTTTTTTAAGTTCCTATCTCTTCTCCATATATTATAATCCTCTAAGTTTAGGATGTCATTTGATAGCATTGGCGTTAATTTTGTTTCAGTTAGGCATATTATATGTGGTTCATCTTCCTGACAATCATTCATCTTTAATAATTTAGATACCATTCCATCCACATTTGAGTACATCAACTTAATCATCTTGTTTATATACTTGCCATGACTTGGTTCTACCTTCCTCCTTTTTATTCCCTCCTGTTTAAGTACCACTTTCGTACCTGCAATCCTATTACTTTGTAAAAAAAAATGTATTCTCCTCCTCTGATCTTCCCTCATTTTTTTTTTTTTTTTGCTTCCTCTCTCTTCTCTTTCAGTAATTCCAGTTCCTCTTGTGTTAGGCATCTTTTTATCCATACATTTTTGAACTCCTCTTTCTCCATAAGATTCTTTGCATTTTTTAGTATCTCCTCCACAGTGTTTACACTCTGGAAGGTTACCTTTAGGGGTCTTGACTTGCTTCTCTCATATTTCCCTAACCTTTTGTGTTCCTCTATGTCTTTACTACAGATTTCCTCTGATACTTCTTTCACTATGCTCATTACATTTGCCATCTCCTTTTTGTCTCTTGAGATCTTGTTTTTTACTTTTTTCTCTTCTATACCAGTGATTACTATAGATTTGTTGATATCTACTGAATCTCTGACTAACTTAAGACTGTTTTGGATTATTCTTTTCACTTCCTTTTTAATGCTTTTTTCTTCCACCCTTGTTTCTAAGTCTTTCTTTACTTTCACCATTTCAGCATAAGTGGTTTCCACATCATTTTTGTAGTTTTGCACAGCTTCATTCACCTGTGTTATCTTCTCCTCAATTTCACTGCTCTGGTCTATCAGACTGCTTACTTGCCTAACTGTCTCTGTATCATTTTTGAACTCTTCTATAATACTCTTGTGGTTGACTACTGTACTTGCCATTTCACTAATTTTTCTCCTAAGTGAATCCAATTCTATTGTCAGCTCATCTATGGTTGTGTCTTTCTTGTTGACTTCCTTTCCTGTTTTTCTATTTCTTCCTTTTCCAAGTGCATCTGTTTCTTAATTTCATCAATCTCATTTTGAAAAGCCATCTCTAATCTGTGTACTTGTTCCACCAGTTTATTTTGAGTCTCCATTTCAACCAGTTCTTGGTAGAAATTATCGTCCTGCTTTCTACCTTTATCCCTTTTCTTTTCCAAGTTTGCTTTACTAAAGTATGTGGTCATCCTGCAGTACTAAAAGCACATATAGTGCTTACATTCCCTGGGGCAGTTGTAGACTAAACAATCAGCTGATTGTGTGCATTCTTGCGCTATTTTGTTTTCTGCTTGAACAAGTCTTGCTTACTTTTTTTTTTTTTTTTTTTTTTTTTTTAAGAGCACCATTTAGTCTAACCTGGTACAGAGCCCGACTCATATAAAGATACTAATTTAGGTAATGCCACTGTGTGTGTGTATTTACCTATTTGTAGTATACAGGAATTGATCAATGCTCGTGTTGTCCTGTCTCCATATCCACATTTATCTAGTCTACCTTTACACACATGAATGTTTTTCTCATGCACCATCTCTTTGTCTAAGACGTTCCAAATATTTATGCATTTACCTAATATACCTAATTATGATATACACGGAATGTGCTATGCTTGTGGGTTTCCGTCGCTGTTTCTCAATAAGTCAAATTTAGCTTTAAACTCGTTTAAGTTTTTAGACTGGACGATCTCTTTGTCCAGGCTATTCCATAAGTCTATACTTCTGTAAGGAAAGCTATATTTCTTGATATCCTTCAAGCAGCTTGACTTTTTCAATTTCATTCCGTGTCCTCTTGTTGCTCTCTTATCCCATACACACAGATGATCTTTGTCAATTCTATCTACTCCCATCATGGTCCTGAACACTGCAATCATGTCTCTCCTCTTTCTCCTTTCCTCTAAGGAAGGAAAATCCAGCTTTTCCAGCCTCTCTGTATGACAGGTCTGCCAGACTGGGAACCATCTTGGTTGCTGTTCTTTGTATTCTCTCAATCTTGTTTATATCTTTCTTTTTGTGTGGGGACCACACTACTGCTGCATATTCTAACCTGGGGCGGATCATGGCCACTATCAATTTTTTCATCATCTCCTCATCCATATAGTGAAATGCTACTCTTATGTTAGTCATGAGTTTGTAAGTCTCTCCAACTATTTTGTTATTGTGCTTTTCTGGTGACAAACTATTTTGGACCAGAACTCCCAAATCTTTCTCTTCTCTCATTTTTGTGATTAATTCATTACCCTACAAATAATTCAGTGATGGCCTCCTGGTACTTTTACCCATTTCCAATATTTTACATTTCTTTACATTAAATTTCATTTCCCATGCCCGGTAACAATCGTGTATCCTATCCAAACCTTCCTGCAGCATTTTGCAATCTCCTCAACCTCTACCTTCCTCAAGTTCTTTACATCATCAGCAAACAGACTTGCATAACTGTTCACTCCATCTACCATATCATTTACGTAAATCAGGAACATTACTGGTGCCAACACTGAGCCTTGAGGGACTCCACTTGTTACTTCCCTCCATCCAGACATCCTATCCTTTATTACTGTCCTCATTTGTCTGTCTCTCAAAAAGTCTCTCATCCATTCCAGAAGTTTCCCCTTCAGTCCTCCTATATATTCTAGTTTCCACATTAGTCTCTTATGAGGTACCTTATCAAAGGCCTTCTCTAAGTCTAAGTACACACAATCCACCCAACCATCTCTCTCCTGTACCACGTCAATTGCTCTTGAGTAAAAGCTCAACAAGTTAGAAACACATGATCTTCCACTTCTGAATCCAAACTGACATTCAGCCAAAATATTCATCTCTTCCAGATATTTTATCCATCTGTCTTTCAGGATTCTCTCACACAATTTTGTGACCAAGCTGGTTAGAGACACTGGTCTATAATTCAGGGGTTCTTCCCTGTTTCCTCCCTTATAAATTGGTACCACATTTGCCCTCTTCCATTCTTGTGGCACTTTCCCCTCTTCCAGAGAACACATGATTAAACTGTGAATTTTATCCACCAGTTGTTCTCTGCATTCCTTCAGTACCCAATTAGAAATTCCGTCAGGTCCTGGGGCTTTCCTTACATCTTGAGTTTCCAGTAATTTATACACTTCCTGTACCTCCACTTTTATATCTTTTATCACCGGTACATTTCTAATCACTCCCTCCCCTTCCACAAGCTCCTTTTCATTAGTGAAAACTGACTGGAAACGTTTGTTCATTATTTCTGCTTGCATTGCCGCATCCTTATAGACCTCTCCTTCTACTTTCAATTTGGCGATTCCTTCCTTTTGTTTCAGTTTGCCATTAACAAATCTATAAAACAGTTTGGGTTCATCCTTGCATTTGTTTATTATACCTTTTTCAAAATTCCTTTCTTCTTCTCTACGTATTCTTGTGTATTCGTTTCTTGTTCTTTTATATTCTTCCTTTGTTCTGTTGTTACCTCTCTTTCTCCAATTGTTCCACGCCTTATCTCTCTCTTTTTTTTGCTATCATACACCTTTTATTAAACCACCCCTTTTTCCTGTTTTCTTTCCCTCTTACTCATGGTACAAAGTTTTCCACTCCCAAATTATAGAGGTCTAGAAAGATATCCCACTTCCTCTGTATCTCTCGTTTCTCTGAATTTTCTCCAATTCGCATTTTCAAAAAAGTTTCTCAATCCTGTAAAATTTGCTTTCCCAAAGTTGTATCTTCCCTGTCTATGAAGCTCGTCTCTTGGCTCGACATTCCCAATTAACATCTGGAACTCAATGACCACATCATCACTTTTTCCTAAAGGACAGAGATATTTCAATGATTCTATTACATCGGGTTCTTTGGTAAACAGTAAATCTAACCTTGCTGGTGTGTCCTCACCTAGAAACCGTGTCTATTCTTTGACCCATTGCGTCATCACATTGTTCATTATTATATTTAACAACATTGTGTGTGTGTGTGTGTGTGTGTGAGGCATAATTGTTTTGTCCTCCTTGCGTTACATTTGCCTATCACATGTAATGCACACAATAGATCTCTCCACGAACACTTGCTGCACGACATACGGATATTTCACACTAATCCATATGCAATATTGCACTGCCTGAGATTGGTACAATACCTTTTCACTAAGTTTGTGGTTGTGTGGCATATTTGTTGTCTCTGATCCTTGCAGTATGTCTGTGCTAAGTCAGTCAATGCAAGCAATATTTCTCGGTGAACACTCGCTACACTATTTTATACGTATATTTCACACTAAACCATACACAATATGCCACTGTCTGAGACTGGTACAATACCTTTTCACTGAAGTCTGTGGTTGTGTGGCATATTTGTTGTCTCTGATCCTTGCACTAAGTCTGCACTAAATCAGTCAATTGCAATATTTCTTAGCGAACACTCGTTGCGCTATTTTATACGTATACTGTATTTCACACTAAACCATGAGCAATATAAAACACTACCACAATGATTCCATCCCAACCTCCTCTGCTATTCCCTTCCCGACTCTATAGCGTACGTGATCGCCTGTTCCCTTAGTGACTACGGCGTATCTCTATGGCGTACTTAATGGCTGCTAAGGTAGGTCAGTTATTTCATTAATCCAGGCACTACTGTATATGTTTCATACAATATAAGTATTGGCTTCACTATAAAGGTAAAACACTCATGTTTCACACAATATACGTATTGGCTTCACTACAAAGGTAAAACACTCACATCATTTACAGGCAGGGTGAAGCAGAGTGGCAAACCCCGCTATAGCAAATCCAACTCCTGCCTCTAGGCCTGACGGCTGATAAAGGGCCCCAATGCTTTACAAATAACATATTTATGTTCCACTGACACAATCACTTCACAGTATAGTAAAAAACACTATACAATCACAATATTTCAGTAATGGCTTCTGCCTCGGGCAGAAGGAGGAAAATGGAGGAGTTAAAGGGATGACTGATGCAGCACTACCCTTCAGCCTGGCTGGTTGTGAGGTACTGAGGTTTATTGCTGTGCACTGTCTCATCAAAGCAGTCACAGTACTGCTAAGTATTTACTTTGGGTGCGAGACTGGCATGCTAGAACACACCAAAATTTGACGCAAATTGGCCAAAAACTAAATTTTTGGAGAAATTTTTTCAGCTTTTTCACGCGATTCATGTCAATGTGCGTTTACCAGGCAGCATCCATGGGACACGAATCACGTCATCGTGCGCAAGAGGGTTAATTCTCAAATTATTGTATGAAAGAAACTGGACAGTTCAAAAACATACACAGTGTGAAGATGGTGTTGCGGAACGAAGTAACTTTTTGTAAGGAACAGGTTTTGTTTTTTTCTTTTGTACCTTCCTTTACATACTGGTAAAACTAAAGAAACCCATGACTGATAGGCAGTACTTAATACTGAAAGATGAGTGTATATTTGAGTGAAAACTGTTCACATCAAATAACCTTTCAGCACTCTTGGCTGAGAATCTCCCCCCCCCCCCCAGAACTGCCCTTCCAGAATTAGGGTGCATCTTTCACAATGCAGCATCTTATGTGGTGCAAAAACAACACTCACTCTCCTTCACTGCTGCACCAAAGTACTGTACAGTTGCCCCAAGAGGTGATGGCAGAGTTTCAGATTACTTTGGTCATTCTACACTGCCATGCATTGAAACATGAAAACTTAAGTGAATATAAGGTAAAAATTCTATGCCTTCACTGTGTCAAATCAAATTTTAAATATATAGTATACCACGATAAGAATTATGTAATATGAATAATAGGACACAATGATATATTGGAAGTTAACACTTACATGTATGTGAACGAATGTGTATTGTACAGCTGCCCCAGGAAGTGATGGCAGAGTTTCAGATTGTTTTAGTCACTCTGCACTAACATTCGTTCAATGAAAATGTAGTGAACATATGGTAAAAAAATACATGCCATCATCACGTCACATCAAATAAAACATACCACTCTAAGAATCATGTAATATGAATAACATGGAGCAGTGATATATTAGAAGTTAACACTTTCCTGATCTGAATGAATGTGTAATGTATTGTGTTACTCTGCATGGCATGCAGTACAACTCAGTGTTCCTGACGTATATGCTTCCCAGGACTTTAAATACAGATGCTGTAGTTTCAAAGACCAGTTAGGGAAAATTCTTGTGACCACAATACAAAACCCTGTTTTCAAAAGGTATGGTGATGATATAGTAACATGGGTGCCACAACAATGAAATTACTCTTAGTAATGATACCCTACTCGCAGTAGCAACAAGACCATTCTGCCTTTCATTTTTTGTCTTCCCCTCATTTATAATAATTATAATTATCGGTAGCTACTTTATCCCCAACTGATGCTAAATTATTTTCAGCTGTAAGGAGGTATGACAGATTTTACCCTTTTCTCTTACCCTACGCAATAAAGAGGACCAAAACATGAACTTATAAACTCTTACATTGCAAATGCACATACTTTTGCTCTAATCTGTAATATCTTTATTTTTAGATAAACCATGATGTCCTGCTTAACTAAAAATGCTGATTTTGGAAGCAACGAACTAAGTTATTTGTTTATGAACCTCTGTATTTTATTACTCTTGCCAGTCATTATTGCACTAAGGATACTGGGCCATAACACTAGTTGGCATTCTCCAAGGAGTTCTGACCCTCGGCAAAATTTTGAGGTTTGTTCTTTATATTTCATTCACTGAGGGTACTCTGGGTTATATTAAATCTTCCACAGATTTACTTAATGGAAAACTGACCAAATGCAGTGTACAAGTAATAACTGCATGTCTGTGAGTAAAAGCTGTCTCCTTTCGTGCTTGTTATCTGAGCCATTTAAATTTGCCCACAGTACTAATTTACAGTACACCGCTTTCTGTTGTTGTCCGTGGAGACAAGAGAAATGGAAATAAATGACTAAGTTATTCCCTAGTATTGTAATGCAAATTATTTTACAAATACTAATGACTCACTTTAACTGGTTATTGAAGCCATTTTCTTTCCAGTCTTACGCTAATAAAAAAAAATACAGGTACTGCATATTACCATACTAGATTTGAACTTCACAAATTATTCCTGACTGTCACTGAGCAAGAGTTCTAAATTTCAATTAACTCCATTTAGGATTTCCTATTATTGTAACTAAAGAATTGCTTCCTGCAATTCTGAAATACCGTATACCAGTTCTTTGGCATTTACTTATTGTTTTCTGTAACAATTTTACATAACAGGTTTCACCATATAATTATATAAGCAAGAGTATGTGCACTATCACTAACCGAAATCTTCTGGATACTCTGCCATCACTTCTGTGGGCAACTGCACGTAAAACTCTTCTGCTAATCCAAGTTTCTCTCCATTCACCAGTGCATCACACTGCAAGTCATCTTTCCTCTTATCTCCAAAGTACAAGGTCTAACCTGTATGGCACTGGAAACTGGAGGTTGTGAGGAAGTAGGCTGGGGGATGCTATGGGCAATGTAAGCCAGCTGTAGCAGTCTCTCATCTGAAATGTCATCATCATCATCATCAATCTCCCACCACAATATCAGATGCAAAGGAAGCAAGAGGGCAAAAAGATAGGAAAATTATCAACACAAAATGCAGTGAAATGAGCAAAAACCCATTCACTTAGCCTCAATATTCTTAGCTCCACTTCAGAAGTATATCAGCATAAAAATGTGTTTAATTATGCCTGTGTAACAAGAACCACTAAATTAACTGCCAAGTTAATAATGGGGTGAAAATTTTCTCATATCCATCTGTACACATACATACTTCAATCATCTGTTTCTAACCACTATCAAGTCTTTTACTTCCTCAACTTCCATATACAGTGCAATTCCATCCATCCAATCCTATGTTGCCCCATGAAGAGCAAAGAAGCCTGGGACTATGCAAGTTGATCCTGACATTTAAGATGAGAATGACCAGCCTCACTCATCCCTGGGTGGCATTACATGAACAATAAACCCCAACCACTCCTTGGATATAAACCTACACAGGCTCAATCTGATTGGAGCACGCTAATTACCCACTAAACCACCAGATGCCATATCCCGGGATTAAGAGGCTTTTGGAAAAGTTATATTTTTGGAAAGCTGGATTTCAGTCATTACTATCACTTATATGTACAGAGATCAACCTGCTTGCCATTCCCTTCAGTAATCACTGTATCTGTGCTACAATATATTATCCCACAAGCAAAATTTTTAGAGTTCTGGCACAAAAATTTGACGATGAACAACGATAATTGTGTGTATGCAGAAGCAGTATCAGAGGAAAAAAAAAAAAGTGAGGAAATCAGCATCGCAGGTCAAATTGATTCCAGCCTGAGGTAGGCTGGGTGAACGTAGAATACTGCAGCACCTTTTGAAACCAGCAGTGACCCAAAAAAGTAAACCAATTCTTTTGGTGATAAATATATTTTCAAATATTTTCTCCAGTAAACTGGCTCAAAATTCTTTTAGAAACCTGGTATTTTTGGAAAACTTGAATTTCGATTTGAGGAACTCCAGGGAACTAGGGAGTAAGCTGTAGCACCAGATGATCAGGATGGTATACCCAAAGAGGATGGGAATGCTGGTGATATGGAAAGCTGGAGCTCCTGTTTCACTAGCCAACAGGATATCTTGACCATCCCCCTTGGCTGACTTTTTTCAGTGACAATAACATAGAATGTGGGCCAGCATACTCTCCCAAACAATTTTTCTCTATCTCATGCACTCCTCTACATGTGCCTTATATATCACACAACATACCCTACTACGTACAGGGGTTACCACCAGCAAGGGCACAGGGCCAGAAAACTTTGCTCGTGCTACACAGTGGCAAACCTGAGGGGAGGAGTGGCGTAGGCTTTGTCGACGTAGTTTTGGGATCAGAATAGGAGGGGGTTCGGATCTGTGTCATAGAGGACAGGGAACTGTAGTTCCCAGGCTGCCACTTCTGCTCAATAGAGAGGGGTGCAGTGTCCTAGGAGGCTGCCCTGTCAATGGGTGTATAATGTTTGGGCATTTACAGTGCCAAGGCGTGCTTGGAGTGTGCCTCTGTCGCCATCCTGGCAGGGTACCCCAAGGCCACTGCCACAGCTACTAGGCACTGCTGGTGGGCTGTGGATCCTAGGTTCCATGCCTGGACTTAGGACAGTGCATGTGGGTGAGGCCTGTGGTCTGTCACCTCTTTCATTTACCTTACTTATGACTAGATGATAAGAAGTAAGAATAAAAGCAAGCCTGTGTAAGTCAAACCACCCATGGGGTTCAAAGTGGCAATGTGGAATGTGGGTAGTTTAAAGGGCAGAGCAAGAGAAGCAATGGAGATGTTAAGCAGAAGGAGAATGGATGTCTGATGCATACAAGAAAGCAGGTTCAAGGGAGTATTGGCTCTAATAATTGCTTGGAGGGACTGTAGGTATAAGCTATTTTGGCATGAAAGTGTAGATGAATATGGTGATGTGAGTGTGCTGGTTGAGGAGAAATGGGTGGAATGTGTCATGAATGTAATGAGAGTGAACAAAAGGATTTTAGCAGTGGAAACGTTGCTTGGTAAATTCATGATTTCAGCTATACCAACATGTATTCCAACGGTTGGCTTAGATAATGTTGAAAAAGATTCTGGGATGACCTAATACATCTGGCCGGTGGTATGAGGATGATGAGCTTGTAGTTTTGGGTGGGGACTAAAAAGGTCATATGGATGAATCAGTTCAAGGATATGAAGGGATGCATGGGGGATGCGCAACTGATATAAGGAATGCAGAAGAGGGTTGCTGAAATTTCAGGAGGCTGTGAAAACACTATGATTGTATTCAACACACATTTTGGGAAATGAGGGAGTAGGCTGATTACATGAATCTAGGGGCAATAGTCGCCAGACTGACTATTTCCTGGTCAGGAAGGTTGATAGGAGATTGTTGAAGGATACCAAAGTTATAGGGAGTGAAGAGTGTGTGCAGCAACACAAATTGCTGATATGTAACATGGTGTTTATGGTTCGACTGGTGAAGAATAGGACCTATGCACACCCACTAGGAAAATATGTTAACTGAAAAACCAGGCAGTGATGGATAACTTATACAGAGATGAGCAGAGTGACAGATAAAGAGCGAGATGTTGGTGTTAATGAACAGTACCAAGCTCTCAAGAACAATCTCCTGACTTACTGAGTCAGTGTGTGGTGGGACAAAGGCCCATGAAGACATAATGTAACTTAGTGTTGGGATGACAGTATAGAAGCCACAGCTAAGGAGAAAAGAAGACTGTTCTAGGTATGGAAAAGGGGTGGTAACAGAAACAAATACTTGGCTGTCAAGTGGAGGGCTAGAAAGGAGGTACAAATGGGCAAAATTTGAGTCTCAGAGACTTTTACTGAATAACCTAAACAGTGCTGAAAGGAAGAATATGGTATATAAGGCGGCATGCAAATCAGATGAAGAGACAAAACAAGGCTATCAGAGGAAAGAAGTGTGTGAAGCATAATGAAGGAAAGGTGGTGTTGGACAGTGAGGATATTAAAAACACCTGGAGATAGGATTACAGTATAACCAGTTGCTGAATGAGGAATTTGAGGAAAGGCAGTGTTGGACAATGAGGATATTAAAGACACCTCGAGACAGCATTATAACTAGCTGCTGAATGGGGAGTTTGACTGGAAGACGGAAGGTCTGGAGTCTATTGATCCAGTGTTTGGCCCCAGGCTTTTGACTGACGCTGCTACTGTGAGCAGGGCAATAGGCAGAATGCAGTTAAGGAATGCAGCAGATGTATGTGTGAGTTGACTGATGAAATGCTGAAGGCCTCAAGAGATAGAGTGGGATTAGTTACTGTTTTGACAAATCTGACAATGTGTGTGTTGTGCCAGATGACTGGCTGAAGAGTGTGATCATACATCTGTATTAGGGGAAGGGTGGTGCCCTGGAATGGGAAAATAATAGAGGTATAAAGCTTTTGAACCACATAATGAAGGTAATGGAGAGAGTCCAAGAAGGTGTGATTAGGGAAAGTATGAAAATTGATGTGATAAAGTTTGGGTTTATGCCAGGCAAAGGAGCCAATGATGCCATACTCAATGTCTGATATCTTCAGGATAAATATATAGGAAAGAAAAGGGATCTGTATTTTGTTTTTGTTGATTTGGAGAAAGCCTTTAACAGAGTCCCCAGGAATGTGGTGAGGTGGGCAATAAAAGAGCCTGAGACTAAGAAGTGGCTGGTTATAGTGGTTATGATGATGTATGTGGGTGCTTGCATTCAGGTGAGAGTGAATGGATATTTCAGTGATGAGTTATCCAAGAATGTTGGCCAGCATCTTGAACCACTTACTGTTTGTCATGGTGTATGGCTATGGAGCTCTCTCACAAGACCAGAAAAGGACTCTCATGGGAGATGTTGTATGCTAATGACTTTGGGTTGACTACAGAGAATGAACGTGGTACAGAAAAAGGATTTATGAAATCTATCTATCTATGTCGAGTAGACTGCAGCACCAGTCGAGCAGGGCAGTACTCCCGAGGTGGATGGAAAGCTGATGACAGGGAGACCTGGAGCTCCTGTTTCATCAGCCCTCAGGACTAGTTCCTGACCATCCCCCTTTGCTGAAATTTTTCAGGGTCTCAGTAACACAAAGAGTTGGCCAGCATGCTCTCCAACACAAATTTCTCTATCTACACTAAACTACATGCACAGTACGCACTACACTTCCTTTTCTAAAATTTAAAAAAAAATCATGGGTACTCAACGCTCAGCCTGAGAGTCCCCACGGCAGGGGGGGGGGGCATAAATGCCCCCATCTTCTGCCCCTGTGCCGGTGACGACTTGAGTTGCCTGGAACCACTGTCTGACTCACTTCTTTGTCATTTCTGCAACATTCACGGTCTTTCCTCCAACTTTCGCTCTGTTGAGCACCACCTCTCCTCCTCTAAACGTCACCTTCTCTTTCTAACTGAGACTCAGCTGTCTGAGGCAACTGACAGCAAACTCTTTTCTGTATCCTCCTACTTTCTCTATACTCATTTAAAAGCCAAAGGTGGATGTTGTGTATACATACGCAATGACTTATCTTGCTCTCGTGTTCCAGAACTCGATTCTTCTGAATTCTCTACTCTCTGGCTTCGGCTTTCCTATCATTCTCTGACTAAATATATCTGTGCTGTTTACTTATCCCCTAATTCTATTGACTATCAAATATTCTTCGACTACCTTACTTCTATGATGGAACACATTCGATCCATTTCTCCTTTCTCTGAAATCTCCATTGTAGGAAATTTCAATGTTCACCACCACTTTTGGCTCTCCTCTCCTTTCACTGAGCCACCTGGTGAACAAGCCTACATCTTTTATGTCCTTAATGACCTAGAGCAGCTTGTACAGCACCCTACCCGTATCACAGACCGCCTTGGAGAGGGCTCCAACATACTTGACCTCTTCCTTACAACTGATCCTTCTGCTTACACTGTTAATCTTTTCTCTCCGTTGGGCTCCTCTGATCACAACCTTTTCACCTTAACCTGTCCTATAACTCTGGCACAGCCTATGGACCCTCCAAAGAAATGTTGTTTAAGGCACTTTGGAACTGTGGATTGGAAGGTCCTCAGGCAGTAATTCTTTGATTTTCACTGGAATGATTATTGCTTCCATGGCTGGGAGCCATCTGAGTGTGCATTATGCATTATGGAGGTTATTCTTTTGGGCATGGAAGCATACATTCCTTTCTCGTATCCTTTGTCTAATGCAAGAAAGCCCTGGTTTAATCTCGCTTGTTCTAATGCTGTCCACAACAAGGAGAGGGCCTACAAAAGGTACCGGAGCCAACCCATCCCTGAATCACATCATCTTTACATTTCTGCCCGGACTCATGCTAAGTCTGTTCTTCACTCTGCTAAAAATAATTTCATCCGTACTAAATGCTCTCAACTCTCCCACTCGAATTCTTCCCGCTCCTTCTGGCACCTTGCCAAAAACTTTTCTAACAACTTTACCTCATCATCCTTCCCTCCTCTTTTCTACTCTGATGGTTCTGTAGCTATTTCTTCTACTGATAAAGCAGATCTCTTCGCTTAGACTTTCTCCTCCAATTCCACCTTAGATGATTCTGGTGCTGTTCCTCCATCACTTCCCCCCTCTGACTTCCTCATGGCTGACATTAAAATTTCTTCAGCTGATGTATTTTTTGCCATCACTGGCCTCAATACTAACAAGGCATATGGGGCTGATGGAGTCCCTCCTGTTGTTCTTAAGAACTGTGCTTCTGTGCTTACACCCTGCCTAGGTAAACTCTTTTGCCTTTGTCTGTCAACTTGTACCTTTCCCTCTTGCTGGAAGTTTGCTCTCATTCAGCCAGTCCCAAATAAGGGTGACCATTCCCAACCCTTTAACTATCGTCCAATTGCTTTAACGTCCTGTATTTCAAAAGTTTTTGAGTCAATTTTTAATAGAAAAATTTTAAGGCTTCTTTCCTATCACAACCTTCTTTCTGATCGTCAGAGCGGGTTCCATCAGGGACGCTCCACTGGCGATCTTCTCACCTACCTTTCAGACTCCTGGTCATCTTCCTTTCGGGACTTTGGCGAAAGCTTTGCCATTGCACTTGACATCTCAAAGGCTTTCAATTGAGTCTGGCATAAATCTTTAATTTCCAAACTGCCCTCTTACGGTTTCTATCCTTCTATCTGTGCCTTCATTGCTAGCTTCCTTTCTGGTCGTTCTATAGCCGCTGTTGTAGATGGCCATCATTCTTCTCCTAGATCTATCAACAGTGGTGTTCCTCAGGGCTCTGTCCTATCACCAACTCTCTTCCTTTTATTCATCAATGACCTTCAAAGCTGTACATCTAACCCTATCCACTCACATGCTGATGACTCCTCCCTTCACCTTTCCGTTCAGTTCCCACAACACCCATCTCAGCAGTTACTTCAACAAACAAGGGATGAGGTTATGGCACACCTAATGTCTGACTTGGCTCATATCTCTGACTGGGGTAAAAATAATCTGGCTGTTTTTAATACATCTAAGACTCAGTTCTTACAACTATCAACCCGACAAAATCTCCACAGGTATACCCACTAATGTTTAATAATATTCAGCTTAATCCTGCATCATCTTCGAACATGCTTGGGGTTTCATTTACTCGGGACTTATCTTGGAAAGATCACATTACATCTCCTGTAAAATCTGCTTCCAAGAGATTAGTTGTGCTAAGCCAACTCCGTTCCTACTTTACCCCTGCACAATTGTTGACTCTATACACGGGTTTTATCTGCCCCTGTGTGGAGTACAACTCTCATATGTCGGGAGGCTCCCCACACACAGCTCTTCTCAATAGGGTGGAGTCAAAGGCTTTTCATCTCATTAACTCTCCTCCTCTTACTGACTCCCTTCAACCTCTGTCTCTTCACCGCACTGTTGCATCTTTATCTCTTTTCTATCGCTGCTTTAATGGTCACTGCTCCTCTGAACTGTCTGCTTGCATCCCTCCACCTCTATGATGGGCATGTAGCACTCTGGAACTGTCTCCCTCTGTCTGTATTTCCTGCTTCCTATGATCTCCAGTCTTTCAAACGCAGTGTGTCCAGGCATCTCGAAATGATCAGATCTTGAATTTGGCTCTCTCTTGTATTTTGTTTTTCTCTTGGAGGGAACTGTTATTGCAGGCTCATGGCCTTTGGTTCCTTCTTCCTCGCATTAAAAAAAAAAAAAAACTAGGCTGCTTCCCCCAAGGAAAGGGAGGTAGCTGAGACGGGACGACACACTCCCAATTTACTCATCCACTCAAACACATTCATTCACATTTTAGCCCCAAAGGGAAGAAGGGACAGATCCTCATTGCACCACACTGCACGAGGGTCAACTGTGCAGTGCAACCAGTGACATTTAGGAAATGGAGAGAAGAAATGGGGCACAAGGGACTAATAGTTAATGAGGGTAAAACAGAAGTGATGTTATCTAGGGCTGGTGGAGGTACTATTACAGCAGAGGGAGAGTGGCCCTGTGCAGTTTGCCACAAGAATGTGGGAAGTAGCTCCATTTTGTGTAGTGTTTGTGATAAGAGATGTAGTGGTATTTGAGGTAGACTGTGCATTACTGCTGATTTTGTGTGTGCGGTGCATCAGGGAGAGCATGTAGAATGTCAGGTGTGAATGGATTGATCTTACTGGAGAGTTTCTTGAGTGTGTGGAAGAGTTTTGTTATTCGGGGGACATATTACGAGCTGGGGGTGGGGCTGGAGCTAACTCAGTGGCTAGAGTAGAGAGTAGTTGGAGGAGGTTCAGACATTGAGAGGGCTCTCTCTCCATGCTAAGGGGTCTTTGTATACAGCATTCATTAGGTGTTTAATGCTGAACTGTAGTGAGATCTAAGTAGTAATGAAAAAGGATATTCATAGGCTCATGCATACAGAAATGATCATGATTAGGTGGATATGTAGTGCATCATTGATAAGAGGTCTGGGGGGGGTTAGGACTACAACTGAAGATTTGGACTTGAATGTATTAGTGCTGTGATGAGGAGGACTAGACTGAGGTGGTTCAGGCTCAGTCAGAGGATGGAAGACAGCAAGTGGGTTAGGATGGTGTGAGGCATGAATATCAATGGTATGGTTGTGAAAGGCAGACCAAAAAAGACGTGGTATGAGGTCATAGCGTTACCTAAGGGATAAGAAACTTAATAGGGAGGATGCCAGAGACTGAGCAGCATGGAAAGTCACTATTAGGTGACCAAGGCAAACTAATAAAAGCACAATGGGGCCTGTATTAATGGGGCCTGCATTAATGAGATGTATAAACAAAACGATTCACTAAGATTTCATTGTCAGTCAGGCAGTACAAAACCATTTCATTGATAAAGGTCAACATGCTTACATACATTGGCCTTGGGCACCTAATGGCGGCTGCCTACGCTGCTCATCTCTGGCAGCCTCCCGATTCAGTCCTTTATCCCTGACATTATATACTATGACCTCATCCCAGGTTTTTTCGGTGTGCCTCTTGCAACCCTACCCCTAACATTAATAATTCTCACTTTCTGGTCCCAATTATCATCCATCATCCTCTGCACATGCCCAAACCATATGATTCTACCTCTTCTCATCACATCATCATTACACTACAGTCCAATCCTTCCTTTTAACTCCCCCATCATAAACCTAGACCCCCAAGGCCTCATATTCAAGAAGGAACTGCACATCCACCAAATCATTGTCATTTCTGTACGTTTGAGCCTGCAAATAACCTCTTCCATTCCTGCACAAGTCTCATAACCACACAGCATTATGCTCCTAACACATGCCACATACAAAGATCCCTTAGCACGGAGGGAAAGCCCTCTCAATGTAAAGAGAGGCAACAGCTTGCTGAACTTCTTCCTACCACTCCTGGCTCTAGCCACACAGCTAGCACCAGCCCCACCTCCACACATAATATGTCTTCCATGTAACACAACTCTTCCACATACTCGACTCAACTGCAAGATCAATCCTTTCATGCCTGACAATCTCCACATGCTCTCCCCGACACACCGCACGTGGCATCAGCATTATTTTGAAGTCTACCTCTAGTACCACCACGTCTCTTATGTACACATTTATCACAAACACTTCACAAGATGGAATTACTTCCCATGCCCTTGTGGCAAACTGCACATGGCCACTCTTCCTCTTCTTTTGACAGTACTGCCACCAGTCATAAATATCATCACCTTTGTTTTATCTGCATTTAATCTCACACCCTTGTGCCCCATACCATCTCTCCACTTAATAAATCTTCCTCTGTCTCCATTTCATTCTCTGCAATTAATACCATATCATAGGCATACATCTCCCACAGGAGTCCATTTCTAGAGCCACACGAGAGGGCTTCAAGCACCATGATAAACAACAAGGGGCTCACAACTGACTCCTAATGCACACCAGCATTCATGGAAAACTCATCTCTCAAATCTCCATTCACTCTCACCTGGGTGTGAGCACCCACATACATAGCCATTACCAATCTAACCAGCCACTCCTTGATCCTAAACTTTCTCACTGTCCTCTTCACGACCTCCCTTGGGACTCTGTCACAGGCCCTTTCCAAATCAACAAAAACAGTACAGATCCCTTTTCTGTCCTATATTCAGTATTTATTTTTTTCATGAAGCTATCAAACAATAATTGTGGCATCAGTGGTCCCTTTACCTGGCATAAACCCCAACTGAATCTCATCAATATTCACTCCTCTAATCATACCTTCTAGAACTCTCTCCATTATCTTCATTATCTGGTCCTAAAGTTTCATGCCTCAATAATTTTCTCTTTCCAGGACATCACCCTTTTCCTTGTACACATTTACAATCACACTCTTCAGCCAAACATCTCGGACAACACACTCATATATAACTGTATTTATCAAATCAGTAACTAACCCCACTCCTATATCTCCTGAAGCCTACAGCATTTCAGAAGCCAACCCAGATACACCTGCCATCTTCCCCATCTGCTTCCTGCCTACTGCCCTGCTCACAGTAGCAGCATCAATCAAATGTCAAAGGCCAAACACTTGATCTGCTGACTCCAAGCCTTCCCTATTCCAGTCAAACTTCTCATTCACCGATCAGTTATAACACTTTCTCTAGGTGTGTCTAATATTTTCTGTCTTCACCATTACCTTTCCTTCATCATTCTTCACACACTGCTCACCTGTTTTCCCTCTTCATCTGATCATGTGTTCCACTGAGTTGAAAGCCATTTAGTACTCAACAAAATCTAAGCACAGTTGTTTATTATATTCTGTAGTTTTCTCAATTAGCTGATTCATTGTGCATGGATAATCAGTAGTTGAATACCCGCTTCGGAATCTTGGCTGTTCACACAGTTGGTTTTCTTTCAAATTTGCTGTTATTTTGTAAAGACTTTAGTGAAGGGTCTGTAAATAACTGGTAATATGCTAATGGATCAATAGTTATGAAGCTCTTTTGAGTCACCCTTTTTATAAAACAAAACAATATTGTATTGCATTACACAACGTTTTGAGAATTTTCTTCTTTATACACTGGGTAAATAAGTGGGCATGCCTGTTTTGTGCTTCTACTACCGCATCCAATGGTAAATCTGTCACTATTCCATCTTCTCCTACAAGACATCCCTCTTTTCTCACTTTAAAGAGATCTGTTTATCTTGTCTGGTGTTACCTCAGGTATTTCACTTATGTCAACTGAAAGGTCTGCTATTGGTATTATTAACTTTTATACATATAGTACTATGTAAAATTCTTCAACTCTCTTGACCATCACCATTCTATCTCTGCATTAAACGACTTCAATGCTTTTGTCTTTTAGTGAAATAATTTGTTATTTTTCTCGTGCCCTTTTACTTCATACCCATTCCAGACTTTTTCCTTTTCTGATTTTTTTTTTCTTTTTTTTTTTTTTTCATCCATGTACAGTATATATATATCCACTCACTCAATGTAGAAATGCTATATGATCTCTACACAGTGACAAGCCAAATGGTTTCCTGTACCCAGGAAACTATTTAATACGCTGGGTGGTAACCACATAACCGGGGTTTCTGGCAGGGTTTAATGTCCCCCAGATTCCCCTATCCAAAATCACTTAACCTCTAAAGTACTAATCTCATTGATCGGGCTTTTAGCGCAATTTCTTAAAAGGACGAGCAACACCGATTGTGCAACATCCAGAAAAAACTGGCGGCAGCTGACTTCACCCCAACTGTGATGCAGATGGCTTCTAACCAATCAGAACTAAGTGTTGGACACACAGGAGGGGTGACCCAGGCCCGTACCCAGGCTGTGGGGGGTGTACCCCCCACCTCCCTCTCGCCACATCCCTCTACCCCACTACCTTATTGCTACCAAACCTCCCACCACTCCTACCACCACCACAACCACTCCCACACCCTCCTAATGCATCCCCCCCCTTCCTATGTGGATCCCCCCATGACTGGGGGAGGGTATTTCCCCCCTACTCTCCCTCCATGTCCCCGTACTCCGCTGGGGCCCTTCCTTTGTGTCTTGTGGTGGTCTCCTCCCATCCCTCCATCCCCATACTCCCCCTCCTGGCCTTACCACCTCCCACCACCACCCCCAACCCCCCACCCCAACACCAACCCTCACCCCAACCCCCTAGCATGCACTATCTTTACCTCCCCAGCCTCGAATGTTGTGTATTTTGTATGCTTTATGGCGCGTGTTTTTGAATCATTACCTGTAATTTATTCGTGTCTTTGCAAACAGATATGCACACCACAATTATTTTAGCTGTCTTTATTCGAACCCCACCAGGAAAAGAAATTTTATTTTATGCCGACGCATGCAAACATGTTGGAGGCTTCAATAACGAAATGAAACAAAACAAAAACTAGCTAGATTTGACAGCTCGGAGGGGAGGGAAGGGGGGAGGGGAAAGGGGGGAGGGGAGATTAGGTGTGGGGAGGGAAGGGAAGGGAGGAAAGAGGAGGGGAGGGAAGGGAAGAGGAGGAGGGGGACTGGAGGTAAGAGGAGGGGAGGATAATTTTACTATTTATCTTATTAATTGGAGAGGTTTGTCACCATTTTATTTTTTTCTAAGCACATTACAGTGGTTTATAACATCAGCACATACCAAAAAAAATTGATTTTGGTGATTTTTTTACGTATTTTTGTGAAGAAAACAGGTGTGAGAGGCGTATTTTTTTCTCGCCGGGGCCGTGATGGGTAACTATTATAAACTTTGATGGGCCATAGCTCGGAAACTATTGTGTCTAGGAGGGTGGGGTTTGCATTTTCAGGTGTGTAAATTCAAGCTCTATAATTCAGGCATAAAACTTTTAACCTTTGAGAAAGTCGAAAATTATGCCTGTTTTTGCATCCTGGGGGGCAGTCGAGGCTGGATAATTGTGTACCCTAGGGGTTAATCATGGCAGTCATTTCAGAGAGCCTCAGAGGGCGCAATACCTGCCCAGGGACCCAACCAAATGGGCAGATTCACATGGCCATGTGGAATGTGAGAGGGGTGAATGAGGAGAACAAGTAGGTGGAAGTAATGAATGTGTTCAAGAGTGTGAGATATGTCGTGATGGCATTGTGTGAAACGAAGATGAGAGGGTGCGAAGTGGAGGAATGGGAGGGTGTGAAATATGTAAGATCAGAAATGAATGGGTGAGGAAGATGCAGGGAAGGAGTTGCTTTGTTGATGAATGAGATGTGGTAGAGTGGAATGAGAGACAACAAATGTGTCAGCTCGAGATGTATGTATCTCAAGTTCAAGTTTGAGAAGGTGAAAGTGGCGGTGACTGTAGCGTATGCACTGTGTGAGGACAGGAATAAGAGAAAGACAGGTTTTGGGATGAGCTGGATGAAGCAGTGGGAGAAATACCCAGGAGCTATAAAGTGATCGTAATGAGGGATATGAATGGAAGAGTAGGCACTGGTCCAGAGGATGACATAATTGGTTGTAATGGAGTACAGTGAGTCCTTGATAAATGAAGGGGACTGGGACCGAAAAAAACTTTCATAATTCGAAGTTTTGTATATCGAAACAGTTTTCCCCACTGAAATATACATAGAAATGGGGGGATGCGTCCCAAGACCCCCTCGGACCTCCCATCTAAACTTTACCCCTCCTATTTTGAAGTAAGTAATACCTGTAGAAGTAAGTAATATCTGCAGATGTAGAGAACATGGTGGCCATTTTCTTGTACATATCCTTTTTCTTGGTCACAGTCTCAACAGTGGAAGCTGCTAGGCCTAATGCACGCCCAATCTCCGAGACTCCCTGCCTCTCCTCGTGGCATCTTATAATTTCCAATTCCTTCTCCAGAGTCAGAGTATGGTGCTGCTGCTTCGTTGCAGCAGGCTCCCCTGATGCTGGAGATGATGCAGGGTGCTTGGGAGGCATATCTAAACAGAACAAAAAGGTGTACAGCTGCAAAAATATCCTCACCTACAGCGAAACTGCGAGGAGTGACGTGGACTTGGTTCCGAGACAATTCACCGTGAAGTCAATTCGCCATCAAAACATGGACGATTCCCCATCAGGACAATTCGCACCCAAGACAATACCCCGTCATTCTATAAATATACTAAATATCAATTGATTAACTATAATAACTAATTTCATGGGGAACTATCAAGGTCTATGTTCATTCAACAGCATAGTCTTAGGATATCATTTATAATCTGCACTTGTAGTCAATAATTAACTTGCTTCTGCCTTGCTGTAGTCGACTTTGAATTATAATCTATCTTCTCCCATTGCTGTCTTCAGTAATTTTTATTGTAATTTTTGGATGTAGAAGGTTGAGACTGATTGATTAGCTGAGAATGTAGATGTAATATGAAGATTATTCGTATAACTTTAGAGTATGTTGATCGTTCACTTGCGGTTATTAGGCATTTATATAAATGCCAATGTCTCATACGTAGCCTTATGATAAAAAATGGAGTGAAACATCGTACGTCACTTGATTCACATTTCAATATACAGTACCCTCGCGTCCAGCACGCGTTAGTCCAGCACGATTCGAGTCCAGCACGGTGAGCAATTAATTAGTATTATTTAATACGATTTAATTACTGCAACACGAGTGTGTTAGCATAACACGCACAGAGCTCCGAGAAGTGGGCCAAATCCCCAGAGTTCACTCTAGCACGATCACCCCCGGTCCAACACGGCCATACTGGACATTCCCATGATGATGATAGCCAATGAAAAACTTCTGATCAAGTAGCCTTCCCCGCCCGCTATCGTGACGTGATCATGATGCAGCCCAATTAAAAACGCTTCTGCTGTCACGTGATGTTTTGTTTACATTTCTCCCGCCACAGAGCCACTCAGTCGCATAATTGCATTGGAAGGTGCTTTTTTCTTGCTGCATTTTCTGCCCTTGTTACTGCATTTTACCCCGCTCACGATGCTTAGGAAGCCTTCTGAGAACCCCAAGAAGCGTCGGCACCTCCCTCAGGCCACCAAGCTAGAATGCATCGAGAGGAAGAAGAAAGGGGAGAGGAAAGTTGACATTGCCAAGGCCTACGACATGAATGAAGCCAACGTGATCATAATAAAAAACTTAAGACAAGATCCTGGCAGCCGAAGGCTATCACACAGCACTTTATACCAGGTTTGCCGAGGATACGATGGTAAATCGGAACGGTAACGTGGTAAAATTGCCGACGATACCACGGGCATTTGGAATTCATCTGGATGGATTCCTGCCGAGGATACGGGCAAAACAGTGTGACCAAAATCCAGGCGACTCGACAGAGAATGTATCGTACTACAGCATTGAACATTTAGCCTGACACTGAATACATATTAATATTTTAGAATAAATATCAATCGTTTTGAAACCCTTCTCATCGGCGTGCGTACCAGTTTATAAACAAAGTTGCTTCTCCTTATTCTCTACCGAGTCAGCGACAGCGATCACTTTCCACAGTCACGAGACGGGGCTCTGGCAACAGTGTGAGAAGCATGCACTTTGCCCAGGATTAATGGACAAAGATAGTGATTCTGAGTGTGATTTCGAAGGATTTATGACGGAGGTTTGATTTCAAAAGATTTATGAGGGAGGCTGAGGAGGAGCAATAGCCATTACCCGCTAGTGACGCCAGCAGCCATCCTCCGGGGACCCAGTAGGACTAACTACAGCCTTGGATACCACCTTCCATTCCCAGCATGCCCACCAACACTATCCTAAAAGGTTAGTTATCATTCATAGCACAGTACCATTTATTATAATTACAATAGTACCAATATATGTATAGGTATATGGTAGGTATTTAGGGTGACTTTTCTGAGGGTTGCTGACATAATTCATTTTTCCCCATAAGCTCTATTGTTAGTCCAACACGTTTTTGGTCCAACACGTGACCCATGCATGACAATATTACCGTGCTGGATGCGAGGGTACTGTACTTATATTTTTTTCTGTTAATACCAACTATTTGATGCCATATTTTACATTTATTATAAAAAGAATTAACCACCAACACCTTTATAACTCATATAACTTGAAAACTAATATACTTGCTAAATAAACTAAGTAGTAAATAAATGATGGGGAATTATCCTGACGGTGAAAAGTCCTGAGGGTAAATTGTCTTGTTACTGTTGTGATGGCATATTGTCCTGAAACCATGGACTCAACTAAGAAGCGCGCAAAAACGTTTCCTCACCGCAAGCGAGCGCCCATTTTGAATTTTTCTTATTTCCTTTCGTATTGCTTTTCATATCACTGAGACAGATACTTTTGTACTGTGGAATTTGTCCTATATTCATCGCTTTCATAACATCGAAAACTCGTACTTCAGGTTTTCGTTTACCAAGGACTCACTGTACCAGAAGAAAATGATAATAGGAGGGGACTAAAGGATATGTGTCAGGACAGGAGGTTGTGCATTTGTAACTTGTATTTCAAACACAAAAATGCACAAAAAATATACATGGTATAGACGGAATGGGGATCGTGCTGAAAGAAGCCTGATTGATTACATGCTCGTAGAGAGGTCGACGATGGGAATGGTAGCTGATACAAGGGCCATGAAAGGATGATGTGAAGGTCTGTCAGATCATATGATTGTGGTATGCAAGATCAAACTGAGAGGAGTGAGGTGAATCACGAGAGAGAGGAGCTGTCAGGGAGAAAGAGTGAAAGTTGAAGTTGAGGATCAAAAAAATGGCAGATGATTACAGGACCAAAGTAGAGGAGGAGTTAGAATCAGTGAACTGGAATGAAATGGATCTGGACAGCCTGTGGATGCATATAGGGATTGTTTAGTTAGGAATGCTAAAGCAGTGTGTGCTGTGGCATGAGTAACAACAAGGAAGAAAGGTACGGCATGGTGGGATGATGAGGTTAAGAGAGCAGTGGAGGAAAAGAGGAATACGTGGCTAAAGTGGTTACAGGACAGGTGTTCAGTTGAAATAAAAACTGAATATATTGAGAGCAAGAACCATGTAAAGAGACTAGTGAAAAAGAAAAAGGTGGTAAATGATGATCTAGGAAAAAATAATGAATGCAAACGACTCTGAAAATAGGAAAAAAAAAATTAATGCAAACTACTCTGAAAATAGGAAGTTGTTCTGGAAAGAGGTGCAGAAATGGAGAAGAGAATGCAGAAAGAAATCTGATGGTGTGAAGGATGTAGGTGATAAATTATTAACCCAAGGGAATGAAGTAAGGACCAGATGGAAAGAATATTTCAAAAGCCTGATGAATGGGAATAGAGAAAGCAGAGTGGCTGTAAAAATGACTGGTTTTGGGGGTGTGCAGAGAAGGAATGCAGTGCCAGGAGACGTGACATTCACACAGGTGAAGAATGCTGTGAAGCGGCTGAAAAATGGGAAAGCAGCTGGAGCTGATGAGTTGTATGCAGAGATGATTAAGTGCAGTGGAAAGAGTGGAATGAAGTGCTTGTTGGAGATATGAAAGAAGGCATGGATGAGTGAAACTGTGCCAGGAGAGTGGAAAAAGGCTGTGACTGTACCCCTGAACAAAAATAAAGGAAAGCGAAGTGAGTACAAGAATTATCATGGCATAAGTTTATTGAGTGTGGTAGGGAAGGTGTATGGAAGAATTATTATAGAGAAAGTAAGAGAGGTATCAGAAGACCTAGTGAGTGATGAACAGGGTGGCTTTAGGAGTGGCAGAGGATGTGTGGATCAAGTATTTGCAGTGAGACAGATAGCAGAGAAGGCTTGTGAGAACGACCATAAGGTGTTTATGGCATTCGTGGATCTGGAAAAAGCTAACAAAGTGGACAGACAAGGATTGTGGAAAGTTTTGCACAAGTGCAGTGCAGATGGTAAGCTGAGGTGCCATCAAGAGTTTTTATGATGGTTATGAAGCATGTGTAAGGGTTAATGGGCATCTAAGTTAATGGTTCACGATCGGTGTAGGTGTGCGACAAGGTTGTGTGACGTCCCCATAGTTGTTCAATATATATATACAAATACGGATGGAGTGATGAGAGAAGTAAAAACATGAGTAATGGAGAGAGGGATGGCACTGGTAATGAGTGGTGATGGGTGGAATATCTCAAATTTGTTGGAAGCTGATGATGCAGTACTGCTTGCAAATACCGGACAAAAATTTGGTAGGCTAGTGCTGAGTTTTGCTGATGTCTGTGAGTGTCATGCCTTCAGAGTAAATGTACAAAAGAGTAAAATGATGGTTATTGAGAGAGAAGGTGACTCCCAGTGCGATGTTACACTGAAGGGAGAGAGACTGGAATTGGTGAGCGAGTTCAAATACCTGGGTACAGTGATGGAAGAGAGAGAAAAAAGTGGAAAAGAAGTTGAAAGTAGAGTGACACAAAGAAGAAAACTAGCTGGTGTAATGAAGGCCTTGATAAGAAACAGAGGCTTGAGTGTCGCAGCTGCACAAGGCTTACATGAAGAAGTGTTAGTGCCAACTTTAACATATGAATGTGAGACTATGGTGTTGCATGAAAATGAAAAGTCAAGCGTGACAGCAGTGGAGATGGGACCGTTGAGGGATGCATGTGGGGTACAGAGGGTGGAGAGGATACAAAATAATGTGATTCGTGAAAGATGCAGAGTGAGGAAGTCAGTGAACACCAGAATCAAAGAGAGTGCACTGAGCTGGTATGGTCACGTGGAGAGAATGGACAACAACAGTGGTGAAAAAGGTATATCTGAGTGAATTTGATGGAGGGAGGAGGTAAGGTAGGCCAAGGAGAAGGTGGAGAGATATGATGGATGAGTGCGTGAGGAAGAGAGGTTTGGAAGTCAGTGAGGATAGGGAACTGACAAGAGCTTGAGCTGGCTGGATGAATGTTGCGAGGAGAAGTGCATGATCAGGGATTTGACACCCCTTTTAATGTGGCAACATCTGGACTGACATTATCAGATACATTTATGTGAAGCTATAAAAAGTGGCGAATGTTTTTGGCGTATCCAATAGAGCCAGGATTCTGGGGGCTTCAATGGTAAGTGAGTGGAAGCGTAGCCCATTGGACTGGGCTAAGCTGGGCTGTCTGGACACTGCTACTCATCAAGCTGCCCTAGGGTGGGAAAGGTGGTCCAGATGATGACGATGATGATGATTATATATTTTATATACATAAATAATACATACATACATACATATATATATATATATATATATATATATATATATATATACATACAGTAATCCCTCCACTATCCGACGTAATAGAGCCAAAGGCATGTCCGGAAAGTGGTCCTATCCGGATAGTGGGCACCAGCCTCCTGGACTTGTACTTATGAACCCTAACTCAGAAAAACACCTATACAACTCCCTCTGGACATGCACAGCACCTATTTAAGACCCAAATCACACCAATAAGGGACATAAAAGACTGAAATAAATGCAAAAGAACCATAAAATGAGGTTTTTGAGGTAGGTTTATACAATATTAAACATTCTGGGTACTTACAAGTCCTTGGCTCCTGGACTGGTAGTTATGGACCCTAACCAAGCCTAACTCAGAAAAACACCTCCTTACTGCACATGCATAGCGTCTAATACCCTATTCACACCAATAAGGGACATAAAAGAGTGAAATGAGGTGTTTGAGGTAAGTATAGTATGGAAAAAAATACAGCATGAAACATTCTGCCTACTTACAGCAAGTCCATGGCCATCTAGATGAATAACCGCCTCCTCTCGGACTCTGACAGTAAGAAGGATTTCCTGAAGCGCTTGCAGTACACTGTTCATGAAGTCTTGCACTTAATTTAGTCATTCGCACCCAGAAGTCCATTCTCTTCACACTGCGCACTCTTGTCTTACTTGTGCTCCATAGTAACTTAATAAGTGTTGCACTCTGCACATTAAGTCTTTCCACTCATAAAACCAATTTCAAAACAAATCACAAGTTTATTTACATTAAATTTAGTCCAAAAATTTTGTCTTTTCACTCAAATTTCTACTTTCTTTACAATACTGTATGCACTGTTTTTCTTTCACTAAACAACACTAAATTCCCATGTGGTCTAGTGGAGAAGTTCTTGCCGTTTAATCACTGTCAGAGTCTGAGAGTATCGCTGGCAGGTGACCTAGGGGTGCGTAGCTGGGTCGTGGTGATGGCGTACCCACTACAGACGACTCTGAAGATAGACGAAAACTCACGTCGAGTGGTGACTCCACCGTGGCTGATGTGCTGGGCTGTGGCTCGGAGCATGAGGGCCTGTCTTGGGGAGGCAATGGAGTGGAGCCAGGGCTGAGCACAGCAGGAGTCAAGGGCCTGAAAAAGCTGTCAATCGTTGACTGACGCAAGGAACGACGATTCTGACGATTGATGATGCGCTGCCTGAAAGCACGCACTTCCTCCATAAGTCCCAAGGGCCTCATCTCCCTGTCGCAGTCCGGGTGTTCCAGGTAGTCCAGAACGAACTCTAGGTGTTCCCGGAGTGCACTAAGCTTGGGGATGGCTGGAGTTGTGTCATGCTGAGAGGAATCCGCATCATCGTCTCCGTCCTTGTTGGAATCTTCAAGCTGGGTATTGACACCTGCAACTGAAGATGCGATCTCGATATCAGACAGGGTCTGATACCCAGGATCGCCCTCGTCGTCATCCAACCACTCACGCACTTCGTCAACATCAACATCGTTGCCGTGCGCACGTAGACTTGCATGGAAGTCATCCACGTAGAAACCTAGGAAATCGTACTCTACATCCGTTCCGAGAAGCAGACGAGACCAACCATTTCTAGAGTCTTGACACGGACTTCCTTCCACGCACTGGCCCAGTTGTAAATGGCAGACGATGTTGTAGTGGCAAAGGTTTTCCAAAGTCCGCTGGCCTTGCGTGTCCCATCCCTCCCTGCGCTCGTCCTCGTCCTCGAGAACAACCATCACCTCGTCCAGGAACTTCCGTCGGTATAGGTGCTTCGTTGCCACGATCACTCCTTGGTCCATTAGTTGGATGAGAGCAGTAGTATTAGGTGGCAGAAACATGCACCTAATGCGCCCAATCTCAGCCACCAACTTCTTGTCGCACGGGTGGGCAGGTGCATTGTCGAGGAGAAGGAGGGCCTTTACATGGTCACGTGGGATTCACAGTTTCTCCATCAGGTAATGTCTGACCTCCTTGACGAAATGGCGGTGGAACCAGTCTTTGAAGATCTGGGCTGTTAACCATGCCTTCAAGGAATGGTACCAGATGACAGGAAGGACATCCTTCATCCCACGAAGACACAGAGGCTGCTTTGCACGGCCAACAATAACAGGTTTAAGACGGTGCATGCCGTTAGCATTGGCACAACACAAACCAGATAGCCATTGCTTGGAGAGCTTGCGGCCAGGTACATGCTTCTCTGTCTCCTCGGCTAGAGTGTTCGTAGGCAAAGAATGACAGAATAAACCAGTTTTGTCTGCATTGTAGACTTGACCGAGAGTGAGGCCCTCCCTGTCGATCAAGCCCTTCACCTTGTGCTGAAACTCCTCTACTCCAACCTTGTTAGCGTCCAAAGCTTCGCCATGAGACTTACGGTTTATAAGGCCATGCCGTAACTTAAACGCGAAGAGCCAACCCTCGAATGCCTTAAAGTCTAGGGCATCGTGAAGCCTTGTGAACTTCTCAGCAGCAGCCTTCAGCTCCGTTCCACGTATCATCACACCAACAGCACGTTGTTGTCAATACCAAATCAATGTGGAGCGGTCAATTTCAGCAAACTTGGGAGTAGACATCACCTTCCTCTCCACGTTGAGTTTGCTTCTCGACGAGAAGTCATGCGTGTACTGCATGAGTTTGTCTCAGGATCTCTTGACATCGAACAAAGTAGATCGGACCAGGTTGAACTCGTTGAGGATGCTGGAAGAAGACCACTCCGCATCTACTTTCTCCAATATCTCCCGTTTCTTCTCCAGAGTCAACACCACTCTCTTCCTCTTCTCAGGAGGCAGGGCCACCATCACACACACTAATAAGAGGCCCGAGAGCAGCAGGAGTGCCTGCAGCAGGTAAGGAACCACCACAAAAGCGAGCACGTGGGCAGCCATGACGACGAGCGTGCATTCGCGGCGAGGGACAGGCGGAAAGTGGGGAGGATGCAGCGGCGCTCTATTGGACATCAGAGGAATGACACACCAGAACAAAGCTGTCCCGCGCCGCGCGCGGCAAGTTCAAATTACGGGGGGGAAATTTATTTATTTATTATTTTTTTTTTTGCAGACAAGTTGAATACGTTTTGACATGGAAGCACTTAGATCTCTAAAGTAATCTAAGGACATTTCTTTACACCAAACATTTGTCAGTTCAGTCTTGAAGTTGTCCAGATTGGGTGTCTTCTTCTCTGCCATGATTTTCGTCAACTCTGCCCAGCAGTTTTCTACCGGATTTAGATCCAGACTGTTGCCAGGCCAGTCGAGGACCTCAATCCGATTATCCTGAAGCCATTTCGTCACCCTTCTTGACTTGTGACATGGAGCTGAATTGTGCATGAAAAAGTCGCACCCATGAATAGCAAAAAAGTTTCACAAATGATCTTTCGGAACTTGAATGTATCAGCCACCATTCATCATCAAGTTCTTAGGAAGTAGAGGTCTCCCCATCCCATTTCACCTGACAGACACTCCCCTACCATTACTGATTGTGGATGCTTAACAGTCAGCACCGTGTAAGCAGGGTCAGATTTGACTAAGGGAGGCGATGTCAAGTGTGTATACTTCTTGGCAAACTGAATGCGTTGCTTCTTCATGCGGACAGTGAGAAGCGGTTTCTTGGCTGAGGTGCGGCTTGGAAAACCCAGTTCCTTCTGCAAGCAGTGTTGGATAGAGCATTCTCTTCAATTCTGCTGCTGTCAGTTGAGGATTCTTGATTACTTCCCTCTTCAGAAGCATATCTGTACCTCTGGAAGTCATCCTCTTCTTTCCACCGCCATGTTTGTGCTATGGTATGACATCAGGTGGCAGGCAGTGTGCTGCAGCAAGAATCTTCACGACGGTCAACTTTGTGCATCCAGCACGTTCACAAATTGCGTTGATAGGGACATTATCCTGCATCCATGCAATGATACGGACCCTCTCATACCTTGAGTAGTACTTTCCAGGCATGACATGTCAACTCTAGGAAAACAACAGGGCATACAGTAATGCATACAAAAAAAGAGGAAGGTGCAAGCTCAGAGTGACGTGAACATATACTCCCACTCTCGTTTCTGGACAAGCACTGACGTGCTGAGTGTTTCACCACCTCCCGCCAACACCAGAGGAGTTGTCAGTTAACTTCTTGCCCAAAAAATTCACTTGGTAGAGGTGGAAACACAAGCAAAGACAGACAACTCTCCAATTGCAATTCTGTGTGTAGGTCCTAAGTCAATCTGCGGTGGGTGTAACTCAAAACCTGGTATACTTGTTTAGTACAGTAAACTGATATGACAGGAAATGGATATATCTTTTAATATACATTATCAGTTGCACTGATCAAGACGTGATAACTTTAATTCTTTGCAACTGGAAGGACGCAGCCACCATATTGGTGATGACATCAGGATTCGTACTGCAGACGATGCTCCAATCCATCACACAAGACTTTACCGGAAACGCCAATAACAGTTGTCAAGATATTTACCGACATGGCCACCACAGATCCAAACTATCCTCTTCAGGTATGCTGTGAAGGAATACTTTTCATGAATGTAAACTGCAGTGAAATCGACTAAAAGTAGCTAGCAGCTATCACTGTTTACACCATTTCCAAGCTGTGCTCATACCTCATGGGTTGTAAGTGTTTAATGTATGGCATACAATATCAGCTGTATGAGTTTATAATGGCATCATGTTCATGAATGTTTAACATCTGACCTCTTCATTATTAGTTTTCTGAAAGAACAGTTAAAAAAACATTTATTGTTGAGAGGATCATGGCAAACTTTGATCTCAGTCAAATCAAACCCTGGTCTACACCAAAATCAACTTGTTTACCTTTGGTTATACAAGAAAGGACAATGATGTACTTAAAAAAAAAAAAAAAAAAAAAAAAAAAAAAAAAAGGTGCTCTAAACTTGATGGATTTAGGAAGTACAGTACATTTGGGATACTAAGTGCAGTATGGCAGTTGTAGGCCAATAAGTCTAACTTCTGGTGAAGAGAAATTTCTTGGAAATAGTTCTGAGAAATACACAGGTTATACTGTATTATACATCACTTCTGAAAGCCTATGGCTCAGTAAGTCTTGAAAATTCTGGGAAACATGAAGGCCCATCCCTTCTTTTCTGGTTAAATATCGCAGCACTCACAATTTTATTATGCTCAAAAACTCAATTCATAGAAAAAGAGATGAATGCAATACTCACAATGAAATGATCTTCACAATAGCAAAGATTACATTTCTGCACTGGGAACTTCCGACAAGCAGCCGCCACCACTGCTTTCGTTTATTCTTATTTGCTGGTATACAGAGGAATAATTTCCCAGGTGTGCTTTTGTTTGTGCTCTTACACACTGAGACGAAACACCAGTGATATTCCTCTTGTCACTGGACATTCTTGAAGGTCAAAAATAAGCACAGAGTATGCAGGCTACATGTAATCAAAGTTGACTATGCCACCTCAGTGTGAGCAGTGATGTCACGACCACTCGAAGGCCGTTTCAGAGTTATGTGATTTTTCAACTACTTGATCTATTATTTTTTCATGTATTTGCAATTTGTTTGTTTGTTTGTTTGTTTGCATTGAAATTTTCTCCATATTCTTTATCTACACAAATACCCTACTTTAAAAAAAGTTGGAAACTCGCCTATTGTCCCAGAAAGTACGGGCTTGCCGCCTTTATGCTGGACCAATGAGTTTCATCTCAAGAGTAATTGCCTTCCTCTTCTTCTCATCAGTAGTAGGAGAGACAGATGGGCATTTTGTGTACATGAGGGATGAACAAAACACAATGCAGATACACAGAGATTTTCAAGAAAACGCTGGCAACACAGAACACTGTAAAGCATCGAAGCATCGACTGTTTACACTAATAACCACCCAGCCAGTCTGGGACTCAGTTTGCTGCTGCTGCATCGTATTGCATGTCACTAGCCCAAGAAAAGATCAAAATTCAAATTCTGAAGAACAGTTTCTACCTCCATAAAGTTGAAAATTAGTAGGCCGACTGTTCATAAAACGGGGACTGCCCGTACACTAAACATGCTTCGCAACTTACAGAATCCCTCCCTGCTCACCTGTTCAGCCGGGCTCGGGTTTCTTCCAGAAGTGTAAAAATTTTATTTAATGCACAATGGTACAAGTTTAATTAAGAAGTGCTTGATGACCCGCTAACAGAACTACGGCATGGTTTCTATGAATACTGGGTAACCTACTCTAATCTATAAACTGAGCATCCTTTGGATGTGAGGATACAAGATGTTTTTGCTGGCAAGTTAGCAACTAACCTGCAACAGAAAGGTAAATGCTGGGAAGTGAGATATTGAGCTTGCACCGAGCCAAGGAGGGATCATCTGTGAGCAGGCACTTGAAGAGGTCCAGCTTGAGGGTAGTGGGACGCAGGAGATGTAATACTGATCCCTCCCCACCTTCACAAAGGGAACCCTGCCAATCTTCACCTGCTAGTGATACCAAGGCCTGGAAAGCAAATACAGTTTATCTCAAATGCTACTGTTATTAATACTGTAATATGAAAGTCATCATCAATATCATTCTAACTCAGTTTCTTACATTATGAAATGGGAATATAAAGCAAAACACTCTGATATCACAATTGCTGGGGACATAAATCACAGGAGAAAGAATGTCTCAGATACCATCTCCCCTATACATGTGGGAAAAATCCTTATACAGTACTATCTATCTATTGCCAGATGCCTCAATCCCGTTCGGGGTGGCCACAAACAAATCACCTCCACATCGCTCTGTCCCCCGCCATTTCACTGCCCTGCTCCCAACTCACAACCCCCTCTCTCATATACCTCTCCACCCTATCTCTCCATCTCATCCTCGGCCTCCCCCTCCCTCTTCCCCCCTCCACCTCACTCATATACACTCTCTTTGTCAGTCTTTCACCCTCCATCCTCTCCACATGGCCAAACCACCTCAGTGTATTTCTCCTAACGCTTCCTATCACATCCACATCCACACCACAATGCTCCTTTATATCCTCATTTGTCAGCCTGTCTCTCCATGTGACTCCACAAGCTCCTCTTAAATAGCTAATTTCCACTGCTCTCACTCTTGACTTGTGTCCTTCCAGCAACGTCCAAGCTTCACTACCATACGTTAGAGTTGGTATCACAATACTGTCACGTAGTAACTTTTTCACTTCCAGGCACACTTCCCTGTTTCTTATCACTGCTTTCAAGGAACCAGCAACCTTTCTTCCCTGCATACCCTTTCAAGCACTTCACCCTCCAAACCTCCATCCTTACTCATCACACTACCCAAGTACTTAAACGTACTCACATTTTCCAATTCCTCACCATCCAATCTCGCTGTACATTCACTGACTTCACCTCTCTCAAAGACCATCACTATACTCTTCCCTACATTCATCTTTAGATTCCGTTTCCTACACACTCTCCCAAACTCATCCACCAAGCCTTGGAGCTCTCCTTCATCTTCACTCAACAACACAGTATCATCTGCACACAACAGTACAGGGAGTTTCCAAACACTACCCTCTCTCACCAGGGCCACTTCAACATCCACTACCCTACCTTGTACCTCTTTTATTACCCCATCCATGTATAGATTGAACAACCATGGAGACATGACACATCCCTGTTTCAACCCAACCTTCAAAGAGAAAAATTCACTCAGTTCACCATCCACACACACTGCAGCCTTAGCACAGTACTAATATTACATATTACAACTTAGGCTTTCATGAAATGCAGTATATAATTATTTTATTCCTTGGCCCCTTCATGCCCAGGATGTATGTATTTATGTCTGTGCTGCACCCGGTAAGTGTGACTGTGACGTACGCCCTTCTGTCCTGTTATAGCAATGTTTTCTCAGTGTTTTTCACTTGGTGGTACAGAGGTGTGGGAGTGTTTTCTGAGTATGATATAGGCCACTGAAGCTCTCAGACACTTCACCCACTAACCAATCATGCACGTTTGGGTGCGAAGGGGTTTACATTACCATCTCAATTCCCCATATTCTTGTTTTACTTTTAAACATCATCATCATCATCACTTTCAGTTTTATATGTTTTCCTTTCCATTTACAGTAGCAAGGGTCAAATGGGTTCACCTGCTAGAATTCCTGCACCATATCTTCCACACAGGTTCTCTGGTAATATTTCTAGATCTGAGGTAAGCATTTATCACCACATCCTATGTATTCCTCAGTCTAACTCTCCATTAACAGCTTGGTACTTCAATAAAACACCTCTATACCCCTGGCCCATCCTCTCAACATGTACAGTACATACCATCTCATCCTTTCTACTTCTGATGTTTTCCATTCCCAGCCATCCTCAGTTCTTTGGAAGATAAAGTACCCACAGAAAGTCTGAGAACTAAGGGGCCTTTTGTTGTGTGGTCAAATGTCCTCAGACTATCCATATCTTCCAACCTAGTGAATGCTTGTATCTTGCTTTGCTGGTACCTTTCAGCAGTCCCTGATGTTCCCACTATGACAGACAGTAAGTTTCTTCAGTGCTGTGTGGGACACACAAGAAAGTGTCTGTTTTGAGTAGTTTAAATAATCAGTATACTATTTCTGTGATACATTCACTGTTTGCCCTGCTGCCACTCCCCCACACATCAGACTGGGTTACAAGAGCTTCATTGAGCAAGAAAAGACACGGATTCTTGCCTTGAGGGATTCATTCATTGCAGAGAAGGAAATTTGTCAGTGAACAGAGAAAAGCAAGTTCATAATTTACAGCCTGCTTGCCAGAGCCAACAACATTCCTCATGGGTGTGCCAGAAAGGCTTCAGCAGCAACTGATAAGCTGATCAAGTGACAAGTGTTGATAAATCCATGCATAACAGCCATACAACTGAAATAGGCCATCCCTATCCTCTTTGCAAGTGATGCAATATGAACCATCCCAGAACACTGCCAGAAACAACTGAACCCGCTTCTTTGCACCCCTACCATTAAACCCCTACTGACTCACAAGATGCATAGTAAGCATCTCAGTTTTGCAAGGAATTACAAGGACATTACTGCTGAGGACTGAGGAAGAATTTTATGGAATGATGTGGTTACCTTCCTGTATGGTGCAATGAGGTGTGACAAACTGAGACATCCCTCACAAACAAATCACCCTGAACCTCATTATTGAAAAAGCTTCCCAAGAATGAAACAATGACTGATACCAGCTAAACTGAAGTTCTTCATGACCACATGGTGAACTTCTATGTAAGCCACAACTCCAACTTCTTCATGCAGGACAATGCAACATATCAAAAGGCTAAGAAACTCATGAAATGGTCATCATATCAACATGCAAACATGTTTGTGTGGCTTTTGAGTTTTCATGTAAGACTTAAGCAACTACAAGAGGGACAGTTCAATCCCTCACCTTTGTGAAGCCATCTGAGACATCTGGGTGCACGAAAATCGCTTAATCATTGCAAAAACTTTGGTGACTCTATGCCTCATGATGTTCTGAAGACATATGGTGGCCATCATATCATATCGTATCATTTATAAAGGCTCCAACATGCTTGCACATATTGGCCTGGATCATTTAATGGTAGCACTCCATGGTACTCGATCTCTGGCAGCCTTCCTATTCAATTCCTTACCCCTGAGACCACGCTCTATGACCTCGTCCCAGGTCTTTTTTGGTCTGTCTCTCGCAACCCTACCCCTGATGTTGAAACTTTTCACCTTCCTCACCAAACTGTCAGTCTCCATCCTCTCAACATGCCCAAACCATTTTAATCTATCTCTCCTCATCACAACACCAAGACATTCCAGTCCCATCCTTCCTCTCAACTCTTTGTACAAAGTACTATAATATATATATATATATATATTTTTTTCCTACCCATTCATCTGACTTTCCATGAGCACTGTAACAGGATATCCCATCATCCAATGGATAATGGACCATCATCATTTTGTTCTTCTCTCATTATATCCTCCTCCTCCTTTACCACTTATATTTCACTGTCATATAATATGACACTCCTTGTATAGATAACAAACACTTTCTCTTTTGCTAGAGTGAGGAGTGGTTGCAAGAAGTTCAGGAAGCTGTTGCCCCTCCTGACACTGAGAGGCTCTCCCTCCCTGCTTAGGGATCCTTGTATGTTAAGAATGTAATGCTGTAAGGAGGTGAGACCTGGGCAGCAAAATGAAGAGGATATCTGCAGGCTCAAACATACAGAAATGGCAATGATTAGGTGGATGTGCAGTGCATCCTTGAGTGCATGGCCTGGAGGGGCTAGGTTTACAATGGATGTGTTGAGCAGTGGGATGGGACTGGAGTGTATTGGTGTTGTGATGAGGAGACGTAGATTGAGATGGTTGGAGCATGTGGAGAAGATAGGGGATGATAACTGGGTGCAGAAATGAGAAGTGTTGATGTTGGGGGTAGGGTAGCGAAAGCAGACCGAAAAAGACCTGGAACGAGGTCACTGAGTGTGGCCTCATGGTTAGGGGACTAAATAGGGAAGTTGCCAGAGATCGAGCAGCATGGAGAGCTGCCATTAGGTGATCAAGGCCGACGCATGCAACCATGTTGGAGTCTTCAAAAACAAAAACGAGACAATGAGTTGTTGCTGTTGTTGTTCTTGATAACCCCATCTGTTTGGCTGAACAGACCCATCAACCACAGGCAAGCAACTGCCTCTACAGGGCTGTCGCACATGGTAAACCAATGTCCCCTTGTGGCTGACAGCGTCTCGGCACAGTTGTGACGAGGTGTGGGAAATAGTGTGAGTCTGGTTTCTGAATGAATGCAGCATTTGCATCTCACCACCCAGTTAACATTGGTACCATGCTATGCTCCGCTTCACTCTGTAATCTGGTTATCTGGTTACCACTCAGCAATGCAAATGGTTTCATGGGTCATAGGAAATCATTAGGGTTGTCATTGTGTCCAGAGCAAACAGAAGTGGAAAGAAGTTATAAACTGTGACAAAAAGAAGGAAGAAATAGGAAAAGGGGAAACAGTTTAAGATGGGTTGCTGTTTTCTTAACTTTTTCCATCCACTTTGCACCCTTGCAATGGATGAATCCTGCAGGAAAGTCTACCTGCATTTCATGGAGACTGTAAACCAAAACGGGCTTCAAAGGCTCCCAAAAGACCCCCAAATGAGAAAATCCCTGGTAATCATCCAGGGGGGCCATAAGATGGCCCCTGTAACTGTCCAGGGGGCTCGAGGGCTGCTGGAATGAGCTAATTTCAAATCAGTCTCTCTATAAGACAGCCAGTGACATTAACATTTCTAGGCCAACCCTTGGGAAGATCTGGTAATAAACATAAGCTACTTCAACTTTAATCACATACAAGTTCTGCTGACATAATATGGAGCAATGGTACAGACATCCCACCAAATTAGACCAGATGATACATTCATTTAGCCACGACGAATTTCTGATGGCTTGAAGGAAGTGCTACATTTAAATGGTTCTGTTCAGTGAATGCCAAATTAACTCCTCCAATCCAAGAAAACATTCACAGAAACAAGTTAATGGGCCACGCCACATTTTTCCCTTTTAATGTGGCATGTCGATACAGTACAATTCCAACTAACTAAGTGGCCTGGGGAATTTAACTTCCCGGTTACTGATTTTCCCTGGGTATCTGATATTATACAGGTATACGATAATCAATCATTTATTCAGACATAATAGAGCCAAAGGCATGTCCAGGCAGTGGCAACATCCAGTTAATGAACATTATTCCCCTACCATACCCAGACCCTACCTATACCCAACTTATAATCTATATCCAAACTAATTATACCATACCTGTGCTTCATTTGGCAGTGGTTTCCAATCATTCAGGAATATTTACACGTCAAAATACACAAAGGAATATCCAAAGTAATGCTAAACACCAAAAAAAACATGCAGAAAAATCAATGAAAACCAAAAAGCACCTATACCTATACACTACTATATGTACAGTATCCCTCCTTGTTTTGGCTGTGCTTTCCAGTCACTCTGCCATATTTTGACATCAAAATATACTGAGGATCATCCAAAAAAAATTTCAACACCAAGAAAACCATTAAAAAAATAAAAAAATAAATAAAAAATCTATCTATCTATCTATTGCTAGACACCTCAATCCCATTTGGGGTGGCCACAAACAAATCGCCTCCACATCACTCTGTCCCCCGCCATTTCACTGCCCTGCTCCCAACTCACAACCCCCTCTCTCATATACCTCTCCACCCCATCCCTCCATCTCATCCTCGACCTCCCCCTCCCTCTTCCCCCTTCCACCTCACTCACATACTTTCTCTTCGTCAATCTTTCACCCTCCATCCTCTCCACATGGCCAAACCACCTCAGTGTGTTCCTTATAACGCTTCCTATCACATCCAAACCACAACGCTCCTTTATATCCTCATTCATCAGCCTGTCTCTCCATGTGACTCCACAGGCTCCTCTTAAATAACTCATTTCCACTGCTCTCACCCTTGACTTGTGTCCTTCCAACAACGTCCAAGCTTCACTTCCATAGGTTCGAGTTGGTATCACAATACTGTCATGTAGTAACTTTTTCACTTCCATGCTCACTTCCCTGTTTCTTATCACTGCTTTCAAGGAACCAGCAACCTTTCTTCCCTGCTGTACCCTTTCAAGCACTTCACCCTCCAAACCTCCATCCTTACTCATCGCACTACCCAAGTACTTAAACGTACTCACATTTTCCAATTCCTCACCATCCAACCTTGCTGTACATTCACTGACTTCACCTCTCTCAAAGACCATCACTTTACTCTTCCCTACATTCACCTTTAGAGTCCGTTTCTTACACACTCTCCCAAACTCATCCACCAAGCCTTGCAGCTCCCCTTCGTCTTCACTCAACAACACAGTATCATCTGCAAACAACAGTACAAGGAGTTTCCAAACACTATCCTCTCTCACCAGGGCCACTCCAACATCCACTACCCTACCTTGTACCTCTTTTATTACCCCATCCATGTACAGATTGAACAACCATGGAGACATGACACATCCCTGTTTCAACCCTACCTTCAAAGAGAAAAATTCACTTCGTTCACCATCCACACGCACTGCAGCCTTAGCACCATCATACATACTCTTCACAGCATTCAACAACTTCCCATCTACTCCATATATTCTTAATACTTTCCACGATCCTTGTCTATCCACCCTGTCATATGCTTTCTCCAAATCCATGAAAGCCGCGTACAACCTCTTTCCCTTCTCTAGAAACTTTTCCACTAAAGATCTAAGAATGAATCTCTGATCTACACAACCTCTTCCCTTCCTAAAGCCTCCCTGTTCTTCTCCAACTAAATCCTCTGTTCTTTCTCTAACTCTGTCAATAAGTATCCTACCATACACTTTTCCTATAATACTAAGAAGAACAATGCCCCTATGATTACCACACACTTCTTATTCCCCTTTTCCTTTGTACAAGGGAATAATTATACCTGACTTCCAATCCTACGGGACTCTACTTTCCTCCCAGGCCAATCTGCACATTTTCCACATCCATTCTACAACTCTCTCTCCCCCATGCTTCAGCAATTCACCACACACTCCATCAATTCCTGGGGCTTTCCCTAATTTAACTTTCTTCACTGATTCCACAACTACTATCCTACTGATTTCTTCCTGTCTTCTCACCTCCCTCCTTCTCCCAGCCATTCCCCAGCCACTTATACTCGCATTACGTCCATCCTGTATGTTCAACAATTCCTTAAAGTGTTCTATCCATCTGCTCACTTTTTCTTCCTTCTCCACTAGTAATCTACCATTTTTATCTTTCACTCCCTTGCTAACCTCTCTTCCACCCGGTCTTACTCTCTTCACCTCTTTCCAGAACATTTTCTTACAGTCTCCCCACTTTATACTCAAATTCATTCCAAAAAAAAAATGAAAACCAAAAAAAAAATACCCTACCTATACACTACTGTATGTACAGTCCTCCTCCTAATTTTGGCACTGTTTTCAGGTCAATCTGTCATAATTAGACATCAAAACACACACAGCAATATCCAAAGTAATGCTGAACACCAAGAAAACCATGCAAAAAAAACACTTAAATCCAAAAAACACCCTACCTATACACCACTGCATGTACAGTACCTCTCCTAATTCTGGCAATGTTTTCAGGCCAATCTGCCATATTTAGACAAGAAAACACACAAAGGAATATCCAAAGTAATGCTAAACACCAAGAAAACCATGAAAAGAAAACAATGAAAACCAAAACCCAACTGACCTCTACACTACAATCAACATTATGCATTCTTCAAAACCTGCCAGTACTCTACCTGATCCAACTGAACAGCTCATTCAAATACATGTTTAATTAAAAAGCAAGCTCATTTTGTTCCGATATGTAAGAAATGAACAAAGAAAATTAAGTGTACACAATTATAAAATCAACAAAAGCTGTTACGTCACATTCACCTGGAAATGAAAACACTACCAATCAAGGGCCATGTGAATGTACCAGCTCAGTCCAGACGCTCAGTACTAGAATAATTTCATGATGTATCAATAATGGTTAAGAGTAAGTATGGTGTAAAGAAAAAATTAGCCAATACTAAGCAGACGAAAGAAGTACCCGGAGATTCTTCTGCCAAGGCCATTCCTATCAATAATCCTTTCATTTTGCTTAAGCAGATTTTTTTTTTTTTCCGGTTATTTCCTGTAGCTTAATGTCAGAAGAAGACAATGCTATGTTCTTCATGATCAGCACCATGTTCCAGTGTTACTCTCATATTACAGCTCAACATTCAAGATGAATAGATGGCAGTTTCATGTCTAGTTAAAGTGAATAGCATTAATTTGCTGTTATATTAGATCCACTGAGGATGAAAAAAGAACTTACTGTATCATTTACTTATCATGTAAAATCTGCTATTTTGTCAAGCTGCAATGATTCTGACCTGGGTATCAACAAGTGTGGATGAATGAAGTAGGACTTACTATATTATTTACTTATCACACAATATTTACTCGGTAGTTAAGTTACTACAAACTCTGACCTGGATATCAACAAGTTGGATGGTGAAGTGGTCATATGAGGCTGATCGCATCAGTTCAACAGCTTCTTCCTGGGTGTGTGTGGATCCAAGAGCAGCACTGGCAGCAGCCTTATCCCGTGGTACACTGTGCATCACAACACTACCCAATGTCACCACTACTGCAGACCCTCCCCTGCACATCATAAAAATTTTATGCAATGTTTATTATGCTTATAATAATGCTACATGCTACCACACATACATACATATATCAATAAATAAACAAATCCACCTACCTATCTATCTATCTATATGTTATTGTGCACACTTGGAACTAAGCCTACTGTATGACAACGAAACTGTGCAATAAAGAAAGCACAGAACCTATGGAATTTATCGCAAGTAGGTGGGGGCGCTCACCATCCACTTACTTAATGCAGTGCTGCTTTCAGATGACTGCCCTTTCCTCTCTTCCTTCCTTTCTCTTCTGTCTTTACTTCCTTCATTCTTTCCTCTTCCTTCTGCCTATGGGTGACTCTACACTAAGTAATAAGCCAAATAGTTTCCTGTACATCAGGAAACCATTTACTACACTGGGTGGTAGCCATATAACAAAATTACAGCACATTGTGGTTCAGTGGGCAGTTCAGGCACTCCAATTAGATTGAGCCTTTGCAGGTTTCTATCCATGGGGTGGTTGGGGTTTATTGCTCATGTAATACCACTCAGGGATGAGTGAGGCTGGTCACTAAATGTCAGGACCAACTCGCCTAGCCCTGGGCTCCTGCGCTCCTCATGGGGCAGCACAGGATTAGATGATTAGGTACTGGGCACCCTTTTCACAGACCTAAATTCTTGCCTTTACATCAATTTATACTCACTAAATAATTACATAATGTTATGGCAGGCGTCAGAAACACAAAGGCATGGTTAGGTTAATAGAAAGTGACAAAGAGGGCACAAAAGGGAAGAAACACATACCAAAGAGAGACCTGAGATGAGCTTGAGGTAAGGAGTTCAGGGGTTCTGAGAGAGAGAGAGAGAGAATGGAGGGAGGAGAAAGAAGGTACTGCAGAGCAGAAGCAGAAAGGATGACATGAAAAGTAAAGGAAGAATAGAGAGGATGGAAAGAAAGGGGTGAATATTTAAGAAAGGAAAGATGAAAATGATGGATAAAATAAGAGAAAGAGGAGGAGGGAGAGAAAAGGATGAATAGGGAGAACAGTAGAAAAGGAGAAAAAACTGAAGAAAAGAAAGAAAACAGCACACAAATCTGAGTTATTGTTGTTGATCAATCCTAGTCTGTCTGACCAAGAAGACCCATCAACCACAGGCAAGAAACCACCCTCGCAGGGCTATCCCAAGCACTGAACTGACTTTCCATTGTGGATGACAGTGCCTCACCACAGCAAGGTGTGAGGAAAAATGTGGAGGTCTGGTTCCTGGGTGGATGCCGCACATGTGTCACTCCAGAGTATGCTCCACTTCAACCCAAGATCTGATATGTGGTTACAAAATTACTGACAAATCATGCACAAGTGTCACACAACACCAAACTCTCATTCCCACTGGAACTACATAAATATCTGAAGATGTGTGCCAGCAATGGGGACTTACTGTTTATATACACCATGTTCAGGCACAATGATGTGTGAGGCTGCAAAGGTTACACTGAGGTCCAAGATGCTTTGGTTGTCGATAGCTGCTTGGAGGCCAGCCACACTCCTCTCCTTTACCACCTCAAGCTGGTTCAGAGCTGCAGCTTGCAGTCTGTCAATGTACATAAGGTACAAGATTCAATTATGCAGATAAGGAATATAAGGCTCCTATACCTCACATGGCATAATATGGAAATGGTTGTTTTACTGCTAATTCAGATATGGTACTCTAAATTAGAGAAAGCTTCAATGAAATGAGTGGATGACTTCAACACTTTCCCTTAATCCTAAATATTTCTAACAAAGCTATATACTGAAGTTTTCCTCTTCTTTGGATGAATATTCAACCATCACCAGCATTATCATCATCATCTCCAATGCCTTCCCTCCTCCTTGGAACCCCCCAAAGAGGGAATGGCCTTGACAGTATCATCTCTGGACCACTTCATCTAAAGGATACGTGTATGCTTCTCTCAGTCTCTCAATCATTCTTCTTCCCTTTCCCTCGCCAAAATATTGCACCACTCTTTTCCTCCACTACACGGCCTCCATCAACGACATCCTCTTTCTTACTTCCTCAGGTTTTGTAGCACAGTCCATGTTGATGCTTTGAGTATGTCTATACTACACATTCTTTAACAGAACTACTTCCACTCCTCTCAGTCCTGACCTTTAACACTCGTTATATCGAAGTACCCATTCCAAAATCAATATTTCACTTTTATAAGTACCCAATTTAAATTTTATGCATGAGCCCACTGTCTGAAACACAGACATCACCTTTTGTCAATTCAGCCAGCAGAATTGCACTATCTGTATGTCACAGGGTTTTTAAAATATAAATGCAAATATTATTTAAATGATAATAATGTTCAAAAATATTGCAGAGCAGGGACAATGATTGTCTTGCTAAATCAAGCAACAATTACTTTACGCTGGCTTGCTTCACACGATTCTCTAAGAACGAGAATTTATAAACTTTCTCAACAGTACACAGCAGAGACTAATTACTCAATTGCTGTTTATTAATACTGTTAGCCTCTGGAGAAAGTTACTTCACCCCTGACAATAAATAACTAATACTAATAATGGTATCAGGTTCTTGCTGATGCTTAACTCCTAGGAGGCACAATGGATTTTAAGCTTAATACACAAGACTGGCCTAAGTACCAGTTATGAATGGCAAACGTTTATGCAAGCTAGGAGCTATAAGAGAAATAAGCTTAATTGCGGAGAAATGAAACAAGAGTTTACATTACATTAAGCTCAAGAAAAAGAAGATAAATTTATTGATTACAAAATAAATTTAACGTTACATTTCAAATCAAATTAATGAGATCGCACTCACTCACTCACTCAAAAGCTAAATTCTTATGCCTAGGAAAAACACCTTAACTAAACTCTTAAGTCTAGGAAAACGAAAAGAAATACTGGTCAATGAATACGGTGTATCACCAACGAAGGGTGGGAGTCTGGAGAACTGTAGTCTAGTGGAGCCTGGGTTGACCTCTCACTTCTGGAGTACAGAACCTCACTCCGTCACAGCAAACACTGGACTGCCTATTCAAACGATGCGTGTGGTAGAACGCACAGGCCACCGGAAGAAGGCGTGGCTAATGGTTGAGGCAAGCAGGGGCGAACAATAAAGAAACAATAATATCGCTCAGTAGAGCACTTAGTGACGTGCATTCGATCAGTTACTTTTGAAACAGTGACGAATGTTTTGAAAAGTATACCACCGAAATGGAGAGAGAAACGGTTAACTGAGCGATACACAGTGAGTTTTCCACTAATAGTTCGTGATTTCTCACAAAAGGGAAATGTCGCGAATTTGATTCGTGACACTGTATATAAACAAGCTCATGTTATTCACATGTTACCTCTTAATTCTACCGTCATTTTCTACGTATACTGTCCTCACTATCAACTCCTTGAATATCATATCCATAACTGAACAAGAGATACGAGATGAATTTAATCCAAGTCTATGGACCATCATCATCCTAAGACAATGAGGAAGTAGATAAAAAAACTATGAAGATAAAGAGAATTGAATAAGCACAAAACTCACTATATACTTGTGATGGGAGACTACTGCAAAGGTTGGCAATAAGAAAGCTGCCGAGACTGAAGTAGGTTACAGTCAAGTCGCCCAAGGCGCAGCTAACTGGTTCTGGACCGCGCCCGTGCCATAGAAAACCGTGCCATACAAATAACTACACCTATGGGAAAAATCGAATTTGGTTCTGGATGTTCACCCAAGACCCCCTTTTCACCCCACTTTTCTCCATTTTTCCCAACTTTACAAACACACACAATCAAGCAATCAGTCAATGCATGTATTACACGTAATAATAGGCACAAAAAAATGGGAGGGTAATCAGCCTTGTATCTACTTGAAAAATACCACGCAGTGCAGATGGAGCGAAAAAAAAGCTCGGCCAAGTAGACACAGATCAACTGAATGACTAAAACATTAAAGTTTTTTTTTTTTAATGCTAGGAAGAAGAAACCAAAGGCCACGAGCCCACAATAACTGTTCCTTCCAAGATAAAAACAAAATACAAGAGAGAGCCAAATTCAAGATCCGATCATTTCGAGATGCCTGGACACACTGCATTTGAAAGACTGGAGATCATAGCTAACAGGAAATACAGACAGAGGGAGGCAGTTACAGAGCTGGCCTGTTACATAAATGAAGGACTGGGAGTAATGGTTAACTCTTGGATTTGAGAGCTGGACAGAAATGAGATGAGAGTTTGCTGCTAGACAGGTGCTATATGCCTGTCACAGAGGTGGAGGAATGCAAGCAGACAGTTCAGAGAAGCAGTAACCACTGAAGTCATGACAGAAAAGAGATAAAGATGCAACAGTGCAGCGAAGAGACAGAGGTTGAAGGGAGTCAGTAAGAGGAGAAGAGTTGATGAGACGAAAAGCCTTTGACTCCACCCTCTTGAGAAAAGCTGTATGTAGGGAGCCTCCTCACACATGAGAGTTGTACTCTACACAGGGGCGGATAAAACCCGTGTATAGAGTCAACAATTATGCAGGGGTAAAGAAGAAACGGAGTCGGCTTAGCACACCTAATCTCTTGGATGCAGATTTTACAAGATGTGTAATATGATCTTTCCAAGATAAGTCCCGAGTGAATGAAACCCCAAGCATGTACAAGGATGATGCAGAGTTAAGCTGAATATTATTAAACATTAGTGCGTATACCTGTGGAAGATTTTGTTGGGTTGATAGGTGTAAGAACTGAGTCTTTGATGCATTAAAAAAAACAAGATTATTTTTACCCCAGTCAGAGATATGAGCCAAGCCAGACATTAGGTGTGCCATAACCTCATCCCTTGTTCGCTGATGTAACTGTTGAGATGGGCGTTGCGGGAACCGAATGGAAAGGTGAAGGGTGGAGTCATCAGCATGAGAGTGGATAGGAGTACAGCTTAGAAGGTCATTGATGAATAAAAGGAAGAGAGTTGGTGATAGGACAGAGCCCTCTGGAACACCACTACTGATAGATCTAGGAGAAGAACGATGCCCATCTACAACAGCGGCCATAGAACGACCAGAAAGGAAGCTATAGATGAAGGCACAGATAGAAGGATAGAAATCGTAATAGGGCAGTTTGGAAATTAAGGATTTATGCCAGACTCGATCGAAAGCCTTTGAGATGTCAAGTGCAATGGTAAAGCTTTTGCCAAAGTCCCAAAAGGAGGATGACCAGGAGTATGAAAGGTAGGTGAGAAAATCGTCAGTGGAGTGTCCCTGACGGAAACCATACTGACGATCAGAAAGAAGGTTGTGATGAGAGAGAGACTTTTAAATTTTTCTATTAAGAATTGACTCAAAAACTTTTGAGACACATGATGTTAAAGCAACTGGACAATAGACAGAGGGTTGGGAATGGCCACCCTTCTTTAGGACTGGCTGAATGAGAGCAAACTTCCAGCAGGAAGGAAAGGTACAAGTTGATAGGCAAAGGCAAAAGAGTTTACATAGGCAGGGTGTAGGCACAGAAGCATAATTCTTGAGGAAAACAGGAGGGACTCCATCAGGCCCATATGCCTTGTTAGGAATGGGGCCTGTGATGGCACAAAATACATCAGATGAAGAAATTTTAATGTCAGCCATGAGGAATTCAGAGGGCGGAGGTGATGGAGAAACAGCACCGGAATCGTCTAAGGTGGAATTGGAGGAGAAAGTCTGAGCGAAGAGATCTGCTTTATCTATCTATCTATCTATCAACTGCCAGATGCCATAATCCCGTAAGGGGTGGCCATTTGACTTTGAGTTATGTGTTTCATGGGGAGGGGCACGAACCCTCCACCATCCCACTTGCTGACATGTAGGGAGCACGTATGGTTTGGTTATATGGTTACCACCCAGCGTTGTAAATGGTTTCTTGGCTTACAGGAAACCATTTGGCTTGTCACTCAATGTAAAGCCACCTGTTAAGGAAAGAAAAGCAATAAGAAGCGACAGGAAAGATGGGAGAAATAGGAAAAGAGGAGGGCTGGCACAGAAAAGGAAGGATACAGGCTAAGGAAGAAGTAGGCAGCACTACATCAAGTGAGTGGATGATGGTCACCACCACCTACCACTACCTGCTTTATCAATAGAAGAAATAGCTACAGAACCATCAGAGTAGAAAAGAGGAGGGAAGGATGATGAGGTAAAGTTGTTAAAATAGTTTTTGGTAAGGTCCCAGAAGGAGCGGGATGAATTCGAATTGGAGAGTTGAGAGCATTTAGTACGGATGAAATTATTTTTAGCAGAGCGAAGAACAGACTTACACAATTCCAAGCAGATATGTAAAAAAAGATGTGATTCAGGGGTGGGTTGGCTCCGGTACCTTTTGTAGGCCCTCTCCTTGTTGCGGACAGCATTAGAACAAACCTGATTAAACCAAGGCTTTCTTGCATTAGTCAAAGGATATAAGAAAGGAATGTATGCTTCCATGCCTGAGAGAATAACCTCCGTAATGTGCAAGGCACACTCAGGTGGTTCCCAGCCATGGAAACAATAATCATTCAAGGGAAAATCAAAGAAGTACAGCCTGAGGGCCTCTCAATCCGCAGCTCCAAAGTGCCACAGACGACATTTCTTTGGAGGGTCCACAGGCCGTACTGGAGTGACAGGACAGGTTAAGGTAATAGGGTTGTGATTGGAGGTGCCCAACGGAGCGAAAAGATTAACAATGTAAAAAGAAGGATTAGTTGTAAGGAAGAGGTCAAGTATACTGGAGCTCTCTCCAAGGCGGTCCGGGATACAGGCAGGGTGCTGCACAAGCTGCTCTAGGTCATTAAGGCTAGAAAAGATGTAGGCTTGGTCACCAGGTGAATCAGGGAAAGAAGAGGAAAGCCAAAGGTGGTGGTGAACATTGAAATCTCCTAGAATGGAGATTTCAGAGAAAGGAAAAATGGATAGAATGTGTTCCATCGTAGAAGTAAGATAGTCAAAGAATTTTTGATTGTCAGCAGAATCAGAGGATAAGTAAACAGCACAGATATATTTAGTCCGAGAATGACAGGAAGGCCAAAGCCAGCGTAGAAAATTCAGAAGAATTGAGTTGAGGAGCACGAAAGCAAGATAAGTCGTTGCGTATATATACACAACAGCCACCTTTGGCTTTGAAATGTGTATAGAGAAAGTAGGAGGATACAGAAAAAGGTCTGCTGTCAGTTGCCTCATTCAGCTAAGTCTCAGTTAGGAAAAGAACGTGAGGTTTAGAAGAGGAGAAGTGGTGCTCAACAGACTGAAAGGTAGAGGAATGACCGAGAATGTTGCAGAAATGATGAAGAAGTGAGTCAGACAGTGGTTCCAGGCAGCTCGAGTCATCACCGGGAGAGGGACAGAAGGTGGGGCATTTATGGTCCCCCCCCCCCTGGGGACTCTGAGGCTGTGTTGTGAAGCCATGAGTTGTTTTTGAATTCTGGAAAGGGAAGTGTAGTGTGTACTGTGCATGTAGTTTGGTGTTGATCGTTAGAGAAACTTGTAATGGAGCATATGCTGGCCTACTCTCTGTGTTACTGAGACAATGAAAAAGTTCAGCAAAGGGGGATGGTCAGGAGGCTGCCTGGTCATGCACTGATTGAAGAAGTTTATTTGATAAAGTTTGTATGCTCAAGTGTCAACAAAACGCACATTTAACACATTAATAATCATTCTTATATATGTGATGATGATGATGGGATGCATTATTCTTTGTCTTAGCTCAGAGACAGGTGCTTCATCACTAACCCATTCATAGCAGTTTTATGAACAAACCTATAAACGAGTCACAATACCCAAAGAATCTTTAATGTTTCATTACTTAACACAATGAATCTGGTGAAGTTTAACTTCCTCATGGGAGAGAAAAAAGTCCAAAGTTGGAGCACTTGTAGTATGGAGCTGAAGTGGTCGCCATCTTCTTTAGTTTACAAACAGGGAAGCGCGCCACCAGGGGAATTTGTCCGCGTTTTTCAAACCTTGCCGAGCTCACGCCATACGTAGTTTATGCGCATGGTTCGTTTTTGGGGGGTCTGGCACCTTTCCGTGTCATAGAAAACTGTGGCATAGAAGTCTGCGCCAAAGGTGGCTTGACTGTATTTTGGAATGGCTATTCAGAATGTGTGAGCTAACATGATAGTGGAATATGTAGAAAGGAGCAGTTCGAGAGTGATGAACACATTCTTCCAAAAGAAACAAAGTAGGTGGTGGACTTACAAGGGACCAAATGGTAAAATGGAACAAAGTAAATGTATGAAGCAATCAAAGAACATTGAAAAGCCAAGTAGAACTAGATCTCAGAAGAAAGAAGGGATAGGTTAATCCAAAGGAAAGGGTCTTAAAAAGCTGTCATTGGATGACTGACGCAAGGAACGATGATTTTGGCGATTAATGATGCGCTGCCTGAAAGCGCGCACTTCCTCCACAAGTTCCAAGGGCCCCATCTCCCTGTTGCAGGCCGGGTGTTCCAGGTAGTCCAGAACGAACTCTACATGTTCCCGGAGTGCGCTCAGCTTGGGGATGGCTGGAGTAGTGGCAAACTGAGAGGAGTCCGCATCATCATCGCAGTCCTCGTCGGAATCTTCAAGCTGGGTACTGACACCTGCAATTGAAGATGCGATCTCGATATCAGACATGGTCTGATACCCAGGATCGCCCTCGTCATCATCCAACCACTCACGCACTTCGTCCACATCAACATCGTCGCCATGCGCACGTAGACGTGCATGGAAGTCATCCATGTCGAAACCTAGGAAATCGTGCTCCACATCCGTTCCGAGAAGCAGATGAGACCAACCATTTTCTAGAGTCTTGACAGGGACTTCCTTCCATGCACTGGCCCAGTTATAAATGGCAGACAATGTTGTAGCAGCGAAGGTTTTCCAAAGTCCGCTGGCCTCGCGTGTCCCGTCCCTCCCTGCGCTCGTCCTCATCCTTGAGAACAACCATCACCTCATCCAGGAACTTCCGTCGGTACAGCCTCTTCGTTGCCACGATCACTCCTTGGTCCATTAGTTGGATGAGAGCAGCCATATTAGGTGGCAGAAACATATACCAAATGTGCCCATTCTCAGCCACCAAGTCCTTGTCACATGGGTGAGCAGGTGCATTGTCGTGGAGAAGGAGGGCCTTTACCTGGTTGCATGGGATTCCAAGTTTCTCTGTCTGGTAATGTCTGACCTCCTTGACGAAATGGCGGTGGAACCAGTCTTTGAAGATCTGGGCAGTGAACCATGCCTTCAAAGAATGGTACCAAACGACAGGAAGGGCATCCATCACCCCACGAAGACACCGAGGCTGCTTTGCACGGCCAACAATAATGGGCTTAAGCCAGTGCATGCTGTTAGCATTGGCACAACACAGAGCAGATATCCGTTGCTTGGAGAGCTTGTGGCCAGGTACACGCTTCTCCATCTCCTCAGCTAGACTGTTCGTTGGCAAAGAGCTACAGAATAAACCAGTTTCATCAGCATTGTACACTTGACCGATAATGAGGCCCTCCCTGTTCATCAAGCCCTTCACCTTATGCCGAAACTCCTCTACTCCATCCTCGTTGGCGTCCGAAGCTTCGCCATGGGCCTTACGGTTGGTAAGGCCACGTCGTAACTTGAACGCGAAGAGCCAACCCTTGGATGTCTTGAAGTCTAGGGCGTTGTGAAGCCTTGCGAACTTCTCAACAGCAGCCTTTAGCTCTGTACCAAGCACCAGCACACCAGCAGCACGTTGCTGTCGATACCAAATCAACGTGGAGCAGTCGACTTCAGCATACCGGGGAGTAAACATCATCTTCCTCTCCACGTTGCGTTTGCTTCTCGAAGAGAAGTCAGCCATGTACTGCATGAGTTTGTCGCGGGATCTCTTGATATCAAAGTAGATCGGGCCAGGCTGAATTCACGAAGGATGCGTGAGGTTGACCATCCCGCATCCACCATGTCCAATATCTTCCTCTTCTTCTCCAGAGTCAAAACCACTCTCTTCTTCTTCTCAGGCAGCGGGGCCATCATCACACACACTAACAAGAGGCACGAGAGCAGCAGCAGAGCCTCCACCAGGTAAGGCACCACCACAAAAGTGAGAACGTGGGCGGACATGATCACGAACGTGCACTCACGACAAAAGAGACGGGCAGTAAGTGGGGAGGATGCAGGGGCACTCTAGCAGACAGCGGTGGAACTATGCACCAAAACACAGCTGGTCTGCGCCGAGTTCAAATTACGGGTGGAAAAAAATCGGATTTTCTTCTATTTTTTTTTTTTGCGATTTTGGCCCATTTTGGGAATATTAGATCCCGGGACCAAAATATCCGGTGAGTGGGGATGTCCGGAAAGTGGGAGTCCAGATAGTACGGGGATTACTGTACAAGAATACGTAGAGAGGAAGAAAGGAACTTTGAAAAAGGTATAATATACAAATGTAAGGCTGAACCCAAACTGTTTTACTGATTTGTCAATGGAAGGAATCACCAAACTGAAAGTAGAAGAAAAGGTCTATAAAAATGTGACAATGCAAGCTGAAATAATGAAAAAATGTTTCCAATCACATTTCACTAATGAAAGGGAGTTTGTGGAAGGGATGGGAGTGATTAGAAATGTACCAGTGACAAAAGATATTAAAGTGCAGGTACAGGAAGTGTATAAATTACTGGAAACTCAAGAGGCAAGGAAAGCCCAAGGACTGGATGGAATCTGTAATTGGGTACTGAAGGAATGCAGACAACGGCTGGTGAATAAGATTCACAGTTTGTGTGTTCTCTGGAAGAGGGGAAAGTGCCTCAGGAATGGAAGAGGGCAAATGTGGTACCCATTTGTTTTTCCTTCCTCCGTTCTGTTATTTATATATATATATATATATAAAAAAAAAAAAAAAAAAAAAAAAAAAAAAAAAAAAAAAAGGGAGGAAACAAGAAAGAACCCCTGAAATATAGAACAGTGTCCCTAACCAGCACGGTCCCAAAATTGTGTGACAGAATACTGAAAGATAAATGGATAAATATCAGGAAGAGATGAATATTCTGGCTGAAAGTCAGTTTGGATTCAGAGGTGGGTCATGTGTTTCCAACTTGTTGATCTTTTACTCAAGAGCGGTTGACGTGCTACAGGAGAGAGATGAGTGGGTGGATTTTTTGTACTTAGATTTGGAGAAGGCCTTTGACAAGGTACCCCATTAGAGACTAACGTGGAAACTAGAGCATATAGGAGGACTGAAGGGAAACCTCCTGGAATGGATGAGAGACTTTCTGAGAGACAGACAAATGAGGACAGTAATAAAGGACAGGATGTCTGGATGGAGGGAAGTAACAAGAGGAGTCCCACAGGGCTCGGTGTTGGTGCCAGTAATGTTCCTGATTTACGTAAGTGATATGGTAGATGGAGTGAACAGTTATGCAAGTCTGTTTGCTGATGATGCAAAGATCTTGAGGAAGGTAGAGGTTGAAGAGGACTGTAAAATGCTGCAGGAGGATCTGGATAGGATACATGATTGGAGCCAGATGTGGGAAATGAAATTCAACGCAAAGAAATGTAAAATGCTGGAAATGGGTAAAAGTACCAAGAGGCCATCACTGAATTATGTGATGGGTAATGAACCAATCACAAAAGCGAGAGAAGAGAAAGATTTGGGAGTGCTGGTCCAGGACAGTTTGTCAACTGAAAAACATATTAACCCCTTCAATCCAGTGACGTACCTGGGACGTCATGCCAGGCACAGTGTTCTATCCCATGACGTACATACACGGTCATAATCAATACGTAGTGGGGTAGAAATTTTCAGCTGGGACTGTCTCCTGAGTAAAGAATACATGGCCTGGACTGTTGGTTACATTATCTGTCAAACATTAAGTCATCAGTGTAATATATATATATATATATATATATATATATATCTTCTCTACCTAATCTTATATCACTGAATGAATTTTCCTATTTCTCCTGCTGAAAATTATGATGAGAAAGAAGAAGGGAAGATAAATTGTACTGTAGTGTGGAAGAGTGGGAAGTACACAAAGACCTCCCTTGGGTTCCTCATTTCACCTCCCCCTCCTCTCGCTTGGCACCTGCGTGTCTCACACACACACACACACACACACACACACACATACACACACACACTAATTACTGCCACCCTACTTTCCCATCAGTTTTTCTGATTTTGTTTCACATGACAAAAATTGGGATGCTGAACACAAGTTTTCTGACAGTCAGTATAAATATTTATTTGACTAGCTAATTGCTTCTTGCAAAACTTTTTTTCAGTATTATTGATGACCTAATGTTTGACCCAAAAGTAAGCTAATTACTTATGGATTTATTATTTCTTCTGGAAAATTTTGTTAGAGGAAAAATACAGAAAGGGGAGAAGTGTAGGAAAAGAATAAAGTGGTTATAGACAAGGAAGGTTTGAAAATAACAGGAAAGTAGTGGAAAAGTAAAGGAACAGAATTTAGTGAAGTTGAAGGGAAAAGGGAAAATTTCTCTCTCTCTTACATTCTCTGAATTTCTTCAATTATATTTTTTATGCCATATCCCACTCCAATCAAAACTGATAGTAGCATCAGTGCCTCGAAAAATATCTCTATTCTTCTGCACCACTTCTGGTTGCCTCCTCCAGCTGTTTCCTTTCCTCTTGTTTCTTCTTTCCCCTTCTCTTCTTCTCTCTCTACCTCTTCATCATCTCCATCTGTTGCACTTCTACTGCTGCCCCTTGATCCCCTTCTTGCTCCCCGTAGTCAAAGGGAAGTCGCATAAATTCCCCCTTGACAAATGCCTGCACATCCACGGCCTCCATTGCTCAGGTGTCTGACTGGGCTTACATAAGTGTGCAGTAAATTTGCTCCCTTTTTTTTTTCTTTCTTTCTTCACAAATCACAACCACTTGTCATAATATATGGCTAACGTAATTTGTATTATTGAATGATTATGTAATTTTCATATTACAGTACTATAATAATATATATGTACAGTACATCCCCACAGTATGCGAGTTCCGCGTGCACGATCCCCCTTGTACGTGAGGACCTATTCTCTTTCTGTTTTAGTGTATTTTTTATTAGTACGCGAATTGAACTCCTTGTAAGCGAGACAGTCAGCGAACAGTGGCCCAAATCTGGGGTTACCCCAGGCACGCGACATTGCCCCCCCAAGACGCGATAGTGGGTAAAGGTGAGCAGCCATATTCTTGTTGTATTTGGTTAAGCCATATCCTTGTTGATTTACCTAGTAAAGCCATAATCTTGTTGGTTTACTTTATCTTAGGAAATAAATATTTTAGGATATATATATATATATATATATATATATATATATATATATATATATATATATATATTTACAGATGCTTACCAACACAAAACTATAAATTGGAAACATCAGCCTGAGAGGGTTGGTAATGATTTTTTTTTTTTCCTCACTCTGATTCCCAATAGGTATTATTCCATGGACGTAAATATTCAGTGAAGAAGCTTTGCTTTACAGAGAAATACAAACACAACAACTGATTAGTATATGCTTGAGGAAAAAGAGGAGATACAGATGAATGGGGCATGGAGGTTGGGGAAGTAAGACAAACCGGATTTGAACTTGACGCGCTTGGGAGACGGGCGCCAGGACGAAGGGGTTAACAAGACAGTTAGAGAGACATACAAACTCTTAACTAACATAAAAGTAGCATTTCACTACACTGATGAGTAGATGATGAAAAAATTGATGGAGGCCATGATCTACCCCAGGTTAGAATATGCAGCAGTAGTGTGGTCCCCACACAAAAAGAAAGATATAAACAAAATTGAGAGAATACAAAGAACAGCAACCAAGATGGTCCCCAGTCTGGCAGATCTGTCGTACAGAGAGAGGCTGGAAACGCTGGATTTAAAGGAAAGGAGAGAGAGGGGCAACATGACTGCAGTGTTTAGGACCATGATGGGAGTAGATAAAACGGACAGAGGAGATCTGTTTGTATGGGATACGAGAGTAACAAGAAGACACGGAATGAAACTGGAGAAGCCATGCTGCTTGAAGGATATTAAGAAATATAGTTTTCCTTATAGATGCATAGACCTGTGGAACAGCCTGGACAAAGAGACTGTCCAGCTTAAACGAATTTAATGCAAAATTTGACACTGAGAAACATAGATGGGACCCCACAACCGTAGCTCATTTCCTGTATATCACAATTAGGTAAACACACACACACACACACACACACACACACACACACACACACACACACACACACACACACACACACACACACACACACACACACACACTTTTTCGTATCTGTGGATTTTTCCTAAGTCGATCCTTCGTACGTAGGGGTCTGACTGTACTGATTTCATGTAAATATTCACACCTGTAGCTTAAGTCAGATATATAGTAAAGTAAGGGCTTGACTACTGCATGTTTCACACACCTAATTAACTATAATAGAAGATACTCTATTTCCTATGGCCAGACAGAGTAGGTAGTGGCAAACCTGTAACATACTATTATTTAGTGACCTCGCCAGGATACACAGCTCTTGATACTAACCTAAAAAAAAATGCTATCATGGTTCTAACTAGTGACAATGATTTTACGGCATTTGTAGAATCGCAGCCTAGTCCAAATGATGTGGAAAGCTTTACAAAAGCCGAGCTCAAAATTGTGGCTTGATCTCCGCAGCTGAGATTCCATGGGAATGTCAGCAAGTCTATTTTGCTCAATGCAGTTTTACAGGCTATGTTTGGAGATGAAGCTGAGCAGGAGTCGCTAGACTCTGTCCCCACCTCAGAGAGTTCTGAAACACCTGTATTATATAGTCCTGATGACAATGCCTTGAATGTTGACCCTGAACCCTTAGATCATGAGAATCTTGCACACAGTAGTTCTTTGGGAGAGCCACCACTTCCCAGTGTTGGTGATAATTTAAAGCTTGAATTTGCCAAGATTAAATTAAAGAAGTTGGAATTGCATGTTCGTATGAGACAGGATGAAATGGATCATAAGTTTCGCCTGAAGCATCTCAGTAGTTCCCCTCGTTCTAGTGTCTTGAATGGTGAGGTGTTTAATGTGGCAAAAATATCAAGCTGGTTCCCTCTTTTTATGAGCAGGATGTCCACACAGTGTGCCAATTATAAGACAGTTAAAAATTCCATCCTTAAGGAAAACAAGCTTGTGCCAGTGGCCTACCGAATCACATTCAGAACCACGAACAAGCAGATGGACCAGACGCATATGGGGTATGCTAGGATGCTTACAGACTTGCTAGATCAGTGGTTTCACTCAAAGAAAGTTAGTGGCTTCCCTGAGATGAGGGAGCTTATTGACATGGAGAGCTTCCTCACTAGTGTTTCTAGGGATGTACCCACTCACTTGTTTAAAAAGGGAGTGGATACCCTTGCTGAAGCCACTGTGATGGCTGATAATCATACGGTGGTCCATCGTTTTGACTGAGCCCCCTTTGATTGTAAGAGGTCAAAGAGAAAAACAAATTGTGAACCCTTCTTCTTGCAATGATAGAGTCATTCCTGGTGACTTGGGGAAGTCTTCCTCCCTAGGGTCTAACAGAGACCCTAAAGTTTTGGTGGACAGTGCGGATGGGAGGTCAGGGAAAGAGACTCGATTTTGTAACTACTGGACTAGAATGGGTCATAATGAGGAGTTTTGCTGGAGAAAGATTGGGCACAGCTTCAAGCCAAAGCCCATTGCATTTGTGAATTCTCGGGGTTTTCAGGACGTAGATGGGGATACGTGTACTCACTAGTGCTAGCGGTCGCAAATTACTTGCCCAGCAGTTCCCTGTTTGTAGTAAGGCCTCTCAGGAGCCAGTTGTAGTTAATGTTAAAACTCCTGCAGAGCCCCCATTTGACGAGTGCAAGTCTGAGATGGTGAAGGCCCCAGTTAGCCATCATGAGGTTATCCCTTCAGGATCCCCCCCCCCCACTCTTCCTCCCAATGCTGCATTTGATGACTTTATTTCTAAAGGAACCGTTACAGCTAATGGGCATTGTAAAAGAAGTCATTATTCTTTGAGATACTGGTGCTTTACAATCTCTTATGTTATGGGGTTCAACAGATGTAGCTGATCCCGTTGAGCATGAGCTTTTGCTGGGCTTTACTGGTTATGTTTCTGTTCCCCTAGTTGATGTGAAGCTCCAGTCAAATTTAGTTACGGGAACAGTGTGTGTGGGTGTTGTAGACCAGCTACCTGTGGAAGGGGTTACGTTTCTTTTAGGTAATGACTTGGCATGAAGACCAGTGAATGCTGTCCCCCATGTGTTGCAGAATCCCCAAAGTCAGGAGCTAGGATGCTCAAAAATTTTCCCTGCCTGTGAGGCAAAGTCCAACCATGAGGTTGAAAGTACGAGTGACGATGTTAGTCATCCTAGTTTTATGCCCAATACTGTAATCAAGGATGATGTTTCCCTTGGAGATACTTTCTTTGCAAGGTTGTTTGACTCTGAGGCAGATACCCCTACTGATGTGGATGGAGGATTGATTAATTTACAGAGGTCAGACCTGGAGATTTCTTTTCTAACTGACTCAGCTGTGAATGAGGGAAAATATTGAGCTGTTTGAATTTTGAGCTAGGAATCTCCCGACCATGTCCTCTGTGTACCATCCTCATCGTCAGGGAGCCTTGCAAAGATACCATCAAACCCTGAAGGCTATGATAAAGAAATTCTGTATTGGTCAGGAGAAGGGCTGGAGCAGAGGTTTGCCTCTGCTGTTGTTCACCACCCAGGAGGCCCCAAGCGAATCCCTAGGCTACTCTCCCTTTCAGTTTATTTTCGGACATGAAGTGAGAGGACCTCTCAAGCTTCTTAAGGAACAATGGGTCCAAGGTGATGATCAAGTTAATTTATTACGGTATGTCACACAGTTCAAAGACAGGTTGTCCAGTAGTTTGGAGATAGCCAGGACTCACTTGGAATCAGCCCGGGGGAAAATGAAGAGGTGGTATGATCATTCCCGTAAAGCAGCTATCAGGGAGTTTTGCCCTGGAGATCAGGTGCTAGCTTTAATCCCAACTCATGATCAACCTCTGCAAGCTAGATTTTCAGGCCCTTACACCATAGAGAAGAGAGTAGAGTAGTCAATTATGTAGTTAGGACCCCGGACGGGCATAAAGAACATGGGCTATGCCACGAATATGTTAACCCCTAAAAGATGAATGTCTGCATATGCTGTCCCGCCCTGCCCCCCACCCACCCACACCCCAACCTCCCCATTCCCATGCCCCCACCACTCCCTACCCCCAACCCCCCACCACCCACCCCCCTGCCCCCCATATCCCATCCCCCCAATCACCCTCCACTCCCCCACAATTGCCCCCACCACTCTCTACCCTCAACCGCTACCCATTAGCCCCCCTCCAACCCACACCCACACCCACACCCCGGCCCCACCCCCTACCCACCAGCCCACAAACCCACCACCATATCGTACCTGTGGATTATGCCTGTCCTGAGAGTATGTCAAAACATTCAGATGTCCGTCTTTCAGGGGTTAAAGGAGTACCACTGATGAGAAAGCACAGGCTCCCCGACTGCAGTGTGCCATATCTACTGTGAAGACTAAGGAGGACAAGGGTGGGGTGCTGAATGTTACCAGTTGGAGGGACAACTCCAAGGCATGGGGGGCGCTTACTAATAAACTCTCCCATTTGACAAAGGAAAGGCGAGCTTCACTCATCACCCTCCTTGGGAAGTTTCCAGACATTTTCAGAGACACACCAGGGTGGACTGACGCTGCCAGACATGACATGGATGTGGGAGACACCAAGCCAGTGTAGCAGTCCCCCTACCATACCAGCCCTCACAAGCAATCCATCCTGCAGACAGAGCTGGACTACATGCTACAATAGGAGTTAATGGTGCTGTGGCACGGCGAGTGGTGCACCCCGGTCATGTTGGTCCTGAAACCTGGTGGGTCCTACTGGTTTTGTATTGATTTTAGGAAGGCCAACTCAACAAGTCAGACTCCTATCCCCGTCCTAGGGTGGACCAGTGCATCAACCATACAGGAAGAGCACAGTTCATCACCAAGCTGAACCTCTTAAAAGGGCACTGGCAGGTCCCTCTGACTGAAAGGGCCCAGGATATCTCTTGCTTTGTGGTTAGTGCAATACCTATCAGTGTAAGATCATGCCCTATGATATGAAATATGCACCTGCCAACTTCCAGGGATTGATGAAAGAGGTTACTCAGGGCCTGGAAGAACATGTGATCTATACTGATGATGTAGTAATCTTAGTGACTCCTGGAAGAAACACCATGAGTGCCTTGAAGCCGTGTTACAGTGCCTGTCCTCTGCCAACCTAGTCCTTAATTAACAAAATGTGAGTTTGGAATGGCCCAGGTACAATACCTCAAGTACATGGTGGGGTTAAGTGAGGTCTGTCCCCCTGATGCTAAAATTCAGGCCATAAACCACTTCCCCTAACTGAAGAACAAAAGAGAGTTGCAGAAATCTGGGGGGATAGGTGGTTACTACCAGAGATTTGTTTGTAATTTCGATGACAATGTAACTCCCTTAACTGACTTGTTGCTGAAGAATGTGAAGTATGAATTGAAGTCAGATTGTTAAGATGCTTTTTCTAAGCTAAAAGCAGTTCTGTCTAGTCAGCCTGTACTTCAGGACATCAACTTCAGCAAGCTGTTCAAATTGGCTGTTGATGCTAGTGGAGTCAGGGCTGGTGCAGCGTTGTTGCAAGATAACTGTCACAGCGTAGAGATGCTAGTGTGTTAATTTAGTAAGAAATTTAATTAGGCACAACAAAATTACTCAACCACTGAAAAGGAATTACGTGCCCTCATACTAGCCCTCCAACATCTTTCTGTATGTAAGTTCTGGCTACACCCTAATCAAAGTCTACACTGATCATCAGCCCCCTTTAATCCTGGCCAAATTTATATAAAAAATATTCGAGGCTGACCCATTGGGCCCTCCTCCTACAAAAATATGCCCTAGAAATCCATATGTCAAAGGGGTACCCAGTCTCCTCGGCAACTGTCTGTTGTGGGCCTGATTGTACGTGTAAGTGAAATTTTTTTTTCCAGGAAGAAAGGTGTCACGTGGGGCTACTACTACATGGTTTTGTTTCCCAGAGTAAGCCGGCTGTATCTGGATTTCCCACCTGCCTGAGAACAATGCTCTCTACCTGTGGATTATGAAGTGACCCTTTTTAATGATCGGCGCTGAACACCTGCCTAAAATACACTCTGGATGAAAGCCTGGAGACGATAATGAGGGGTAGGCGAGATGACAACTTCATGCTGCCTCCTAACCTTAATCTTTTAACGAATGCCGATCTCTTAAGTGAATTAGCTCTGGCAGCATCCTTTGTTCTGGGCAGCCAGGTGAGCATGAGTCAGGATGGAAGCAGTAGCGACTGATTCACAAAGGGCGGTGCTCTGTTAAACTCCACCCCTTAGACCTTGCCCTTATATTGTAGGGCAGTAGGGAGCTTGCTTGCTTGCTCTCTCTCTCTCTCTCTCTCTTTCTCCTAAGGCTCGCCCCACTCATCATGTAGAGGTAATCCAAGCCTTCATTAAATTAAGGCTAATTAGTATGGAAGTACCTATTGCCCCTTTTATGTATCTTGTCCCTCCACTACCATTAGGGTAGTATCTTGGGTTGTATACCTTGTGTATCCTATTAGTGTACCAGTATCCTGTTTGTGCACCTGAGTCTTGTTTGTGTACCTGTTATGTGCACCTGTTATATTTAACATTCAGAACTCGTAACTTGGATTGATTTCATGTAAATATTCACACCTGTAGCATAAGTCAGATATATAGTAAAGTAAGGGTTTGACTACTGAGTGTTTCACACACCTAATAAACTATAACAGAAGAACCCTCATTTCCAATGGTCAGATAGACCAAGTCGGTAGTGGCAAATCTGTAACACTGTGCATATTTTATTACTAAGCCATTACTGTATGTATCACTGTTAACATTTACACAATAATGCATTTAAGTGGAGGTAATATTTATGGGCTCAGACTGCTGTGTGTAGCACTGAGAGTTAGCACAGTCTGCTAGGTCTGGGTGCGTATTTTCAGTAATGTGGCTTGACCGTTGCCTTCAAGGATTTAGCAGAAAGTACCTCAAAATACCAAAAAAGTTTCCCTTATATTAAGCCTTGGTACAGAACTCGACTTTGCGGAAAATTCGAGAAAACTGAATAGGGGTTGGCTGAATTAGTTTGTTAAATTAAGCATCTACTGTAAATAGTTTTGACAGTAATTTGAGGAAGCATACTAAGAAAACAAACAATCACCTGAACATTCTAAAATCTCAAAATACAGTGAACCTGATTGAATTGTTGCACACACACTCTAATCTTTGCCAAAAAGCTGACAAGAAATCATCATCATCATCCGGACCTCCTTTCCCACCGTAGGGCAGGGTGAGGGGTAGCAATGTCCAGACAGCCCATTTTTGCCTAATTCAATGGGCCATGCTTCCATTCACTCATCATTCAAGCCCCCGGATTCCTGGCCCTATTGGATACGCCAGAAGCATTCACCACGTTCCGTAGCTTCACATAAACGTATCCGACAGTCAATCCGGACGCTGCCACGTTAGAAAGGGATGCCAAATCCCTGATCACGCACTTCTCCTCACAACATTCATCCAGCCAGCTCAATCCCTTGTAATTTCCCTAGCCTCGCCGACTTCCAAACCTCTCTTCCTCACACACTCATCCATCATACCTCTCCACCTTCTCCTTGGCCTGCCTCACACCCTCCTTCCTTCAAGGTCGCTCAGATATACTGTACCTTTTTCACCACTCTATTGTTATCCATTTTCTCCACATGACAATACCATCTCTGTACACTCTCTTTGATTCTGGTGTTCACCAACTTCCTCACTCTACATCTTTCACGAATCACATTATTTCGTATCCTATCCACTCTCTGTACTCCACATACATTCCTCAGCAGTCACATATCCATTGCTCTTACTCGTGACTTTTCATTTTCATGCCACATCACAGTTTCACATCCATATGTTAAAGTTGGCACTAACACTCCTTCATGTAAGCCTCGTGCAGCTGCAACACTCAAGCCTCTGTTTCTTATCAAGGCCTTCATTGCACCAGCTACTTTTCTTCCTTGTGTCACTCTACTTTCCACTTGTTTTGCACATTTTCTTCTCTTTTCTAATACTGTACCCTGGTATTTGAATTCTCTCACCAATTCCAGTCTCTCTCTCCATTCACTGTAACACTAACAAGATATACACGTGCCAAAATCATCTGTTCATAAACTGCTTCAAACTGCCGCAAACGGGAGTCAACTGATGTAGACTGCAAAAATCAACAATTAGCTGTGGTTAAGGTACATGCAGGCACAATACTAAATAATAACTTGGTCATTTTATGCACAGCATGGTCCGTGCAGCGATCTGATTCAAGGTGTGTGCTCATGAATTTGAAAGTCACAAGGACTTCCTTGATTATGAAATCTGATGTATGGATGCATTTTTTGGACATAATATACGGCTATACCTCCACTAATGGATGCCCTGTGGTGCAGGGGAAAGGGTAGGAAAAAACCCCAGTGGGCCATGCAAACAATGGCAAGAGAGCAGTTGCATATCTTCACAACATCCAGAGGGCCCTTGATGCCCTACCCCACCCCGTGCATGCTCAGGGTCCAGACTCCTCTCCTACCTTTACACAGGCAATACTACCCTTACCAAATTATTACTACTGTTATCACATCATGGTGGTAGGTGGGGGAGCTCGCCATCCACTCACTCGATGTAGTGCTGCTTTGGGTGTCTGCCCTTTCCTCTCTTCCTTCCTTCCTCTTCTGTATATCCTTCATTTTTTCCTCTTCCATCTGCCTACAGGTGACTTTACATTCCCTCTTCTGTTTTTCTTTCCTTCACTCTTCCCTTTTCTTTCTTTCTATGGGTGTCTCTAAACAGAGTGACAGCCTGTACACCAAGAAACCATTTACTATACTGAGTTGTAACCATATAACCAAATTATGGTGCCTGGCAGTTTAGTGGGTAATTAAGATGCTCCAACTGGATTGAGCCTATGTAGGTTTATATCCAAGAGATGGTTGAGGTTTATTGCTCACGTAATGCCATGCAGGGATGAGTGAGGCTGGTCACTCTCATCTTTAATGTCAGGACCAACTTGCCTGGCCCCGGACTCCTACGCTCTTCATGGGGCAACACAGGATAGGATGATGGATGAATGGATGGCTATCACATCAAATCATTTTAATGCATCTGAAAAAAAAAACTTCCTCCAATACCAGATACACTTAGAAACTTTTATAGCCCCACCAAATCAACCCTCCCAAAAGTTTCTTCAAATCCAAGTGTGCAACATGCAACAGTTTATTCAGTTAACATCCTCATTGTGACTATCAATACATCTTCCATTTCCAAATACACACAAATTCTCAACAGTACCTTACCTTCATGTTCTGCATCATCTCTTTAAGTACTCTATCATATATTTTTCCCAGCATGTGCAACAAACTGTTATGAAAATTCTTACACTTCTTTCATGGTAGGTGGGGGTGGTCACCATCCACTCATTCGATGTAGTGCTGCTCTCGGGTGTCTGTCTTTTCCTCTCCATCCTTCTTTCCTTCCATTCTCTTCTGTCTTTCTTTCCTTCATTCTTTCCTTGTCCTTCTGTCTACGGGTGACTTTACACTCCCTCTTCTGTCTTTCTTTCCTTCATTCTTTCCACTTCCCTCAGCCTGTGAGTGACTACACTGAGTGACAAGCCAAATGGTTTTCTGTGCACCAGGAAACCATTTACTACACTGGGTGGTAACCATATAACCAAATTTTGGCTCCTGGTGGTTTAGTGGGTAATTATTGCGCTCCAATCGGATTGAGCCGGTGAAGGTTTATATCCAAGGGGTGGTTGGGGTTGATTGCTCATGTAATGCCACTCAGGGATGAGTGAGGCTGGTCACTCTCATCTTAAATGTCGGGACCAACTGCCTAGCCCCGGGCTCCTACACTCCTCATGGGACAATGTAGGATTGGATGATGGATGGATGGACTTACACTTCTTACTACCTCAATCTTTATACAAAGGAATTATCATTGACACTCTCCAGTCATGCAGTAATATCTCTGTATCTCACATCCATTCGCTTACTTTATGCAACACTGTACTGTATGTCAAATACTGTATCTCATGAGCATTATCATAACTCAACATTTCTCCACCAAGGCAATCCTCTCCCATTTGCATTTTACATCTGCTGTCTAATCATTATTTCTACACGAATGTGTTTAAGCAAAAATTCCAATTAAGTCAACTTCTCCCATACAGTTTCAATCTCCAAATGACTATCTACAATACTCACTGCTGTAGTGAGACATCCTGTGGTGGATGGAAGACAGCAGTGATGCGGTGAATGGTCTCTGCATGAAACACAACCTGTAGAGGCTGAGCTGACACCTGTATTCGCTGATCGCAGGTCTGGTCCAGGGGCCGGGTCTCAAATAATACATCCAGTAATGGGGCTGAGCTCATTACACCTTCTGACGTCACCAGCTGAGGAGGTACACCAACAGGATCGCTGCCTGCATATCCAGATACCATGAAGCTCTGGACACTGGCTAAAACCCTGGGTGGTTTGGCAGAAAGATGGCTGGGTTAATTCTTGTACTCAATTAGTTTCTCTCGTACAGTATTTAAAATGTAACTGAGGCAGCAACAACAACAAAAATCTGGCATTCATTTATTATAGCTTCTTTCTCTAATCTTCTGTGTTACAATCTGGACTTCTTATGCTAAAACTTATGTACAGTAATCACAGTGTCTACATCAAAGAAGTGCCATCACCATCATCATTTCCGATGCTTCTTCCTTTGTAGGGAGATAATGGTCATGACAAAACTGTCCCTAAACTACTTTGTTCTCACATACCTTTCTCACACTCTCAGACATTCCTCTGTCTCTTCTTTCTCCCTTACCAGTACACTGATCCTATCTATCTTCCATCCCTTATTGGGTCTGTCCAGATTTACCCTCACTCTCACTTGCAAAAGACTTTCTCTGACACCCTATTTATGTGCATTCTCTGAAAAGGTTCATAGCAACTCAAACTTCATCCATTCATAAATTCCACATCTCACTCCCATTGCTATTTATTCCATTCCAAAATACCCATCAATTTCTCTATTACTTACACCATCCATCCTACTCACAGAAGTAACTTGCCATGTTTTTTCTTTTCTAAATGAAAATCAATCAACCACATGAAATGAAGTAAGACCATGGGATTAAAGTTTCATGCTTTGGCAACAATCTGTAGAAGTTCAAGCACTGTTTAGAATAGGCCTATTTACTATTTTTATTAAAAAAAAAAAAAAAAATTGTGAAGAGCATTTAATCAAATAATCCATCACCCACATGCTTCACCAACTTACACTTACAATATCATATGTTATTTTCAAGGGTTTGGGGGGGTTATTGTTCTTGAATTTTGCTGTTTTACAGACAACAATGATCTAAAAAGCTGGATATGAGAGGGAGCATTTGTTAAAAACCAGCAACAAAGTGAAAAATCTTCATATACCATCGAGACCCTACAGAAACAGGACAAGGTAAAGGAAAGGATCATCATCTCAAAGCCAAAAAAGAAGAGAAGGAAGCTGTCAGACCCAGTCTATGCAACTATTGCATACTACAGCATATGGTATCTTTGCTAGTAGTCGTATATACCGATTATATGGAGACTAAGGAGGTGGTTCATCACAGGAAAAAATACCCCTTGTCTGTGAAGAATAAAATGCTTCAAGAATGCCCCAACAGTGAATTTTATAACCAGAAAAGACCATTAATCCTACAGAATTCCTTAGTCATTGTTATATGTCACTTGCAGTACAACAAGTGCTCATATATGCAAGTAATGCATGAGAGAAACTAAATAAACTCTTATCATTTTCTGAAAACTAAGCTCTGTTGCATATCAAAGCCTGGTTCTATCATTGTTTATTGAATAATTCTAATTCTGTTTGCACCATTTTGAAGCACCTGAAATTGTTCACAAACGGCAAATAACAAATATCAATCCATCCATCCTTCATCCAATCCTACATTGCCCCATGAGGAGCGTAGGAGCAGTTGGTTCCGACATTTAAGATGAGAGTGACCAGCCTCACTCATCCCTGAGTGGCATTACATGACCAATCAACCCCAATCACCCCTTGGATATAAACCTTCACCAGCTCAATCCGATTGGAGCGCAATAATTACCCACTAAACCACCAGGCACCATAATTTGGTTATATGGTTACCACCCAGCATAGTAAATGGTTTCCTGGTGTACAGGAAACCATTTGGCTTGTCACTCAGTGTAGAGTCACCCACAAATATCAATCAGTATCATATTTTTTGCTTCCTTAATTTTTAAAGCACCAATTCTGACTCCCTCCCCACAAACGCGTACACACTGCTCCATAATGAATGCTCAACACACGTTATTTTTACACCTAAACAGTTTTGCTATTTGCCATTTATTAATCCACGTCTACATTCACCCTTACACATCTGAGCAAAATCCTGAGAAGTACTGTATTAATAAGGAAAAAAATAGCATTTTAATACTAAACAGGTTGTTACTGCTTAACCCCAGTCTGTCTGGCTGAGCAGACCCAGCCACTGTAGATAACTAACTGCTCCTATGGAGTCATCCCAAAGGTTCCCTACACCATTGATGTTTCTACATCTTACTGTTTTGCGTGCGCTGTGCAGTGCTCCATTACGTGGGTTATGTTGTGTAGGCCTATTCCACAAGTGGGGCATGTGCATTAGTGAGTTCACCCAACAAATGCAATCTGGGAAATGGATTTGTAAGGGAGATACCTGGAATGCAAATGATTGAAGAGGTGGAAGAAGAGAAGGCACACATCAGACCCAAGAAACTGCCACAGTGGCACTGACACTATTTATTGCTATGAACCTCTTTAAAGTCACTGTCTTGTCTGCTTAACTCAGGGCTGTTGGTCATACCCTTACATATCTATGGTCTGATTGGGGTCATAGAAAGTTTTTACTCTTCTTCTACATGTGCCCACTTTGCCTTATGCTCTTCTAATACACTATTCACCTTCTCTGTTTTATTCTAGTTTTCTCCTCAATTCGATATTTTCTCGCTTCAAATTCCTGATCTCCTCATTCGCTGTCTAACTGGACTGAATCAGACTCTGTGTGTGTGTGTGTAAGTCATACCAAGGAAGGGTGGAGTCAGGTGAAGAGTGTGTGTCACATCAGTCATACCAAGGATGGGTGGAGTCAGGTGAAGACACTGACAAGGTGATAATTGCAGTTTGGGGAAGGGTAGGGGATAAGTGAACAATGGAGGCAATATTGGACTTTAATCTGGATATGAGAGAGAGAAAGGGAGAGAGAGTAGGTAGCACAGAAGTAGTTATGGAGTAGAAGGGGGATGGGCTCAAGGAAAAGAACTTTGTCATTAGTAATTATATGCTTAGGACTGGGATGGATAAGTGTGGTAAAGGGTGTGTGGGTTTCAGAGATAGATGCAGGGGAGGTACAGGGTGTCATTATAACTCTGGTGCAAATTGTATGATGAGGGAACAGCAATATTCAAGAGTTTTTAAACATAGCTAACTTCAGTGCAGTAAGTGTGAACAGGTTTTGTGACTTCCGTAGTGACTTGCTGACGACTTGGGATAAAAAAATTCAGCTCTTACAGTATGTGACGAGTTCACTTGTTGATGTTAATAGTTGAGCCTTTGTAAATTAAATTTTCATACAAATTATACTGCTTGGTTGACTTCTTATTTAAAAGCATAAATAACTACAAAGTTGATGGACAGAGTTTACTGTTGAAGTTGGATGCAATGCCAGTGGCATGTCCTGAAGAATTTCATATGTTTTGGGGAAAATATGTGGTTTCCAGAACCTAAGCCTCTATTTTACATGTAAATATATGTCAATCTTTAACACAAAACTGATTTAACACAAGGTTCCACATGACCAATCTCATGTTATATACAGACTTCACTGTATTACTGTACCCCTCCACTCTATTGGTACTTCCCCAGTAACCCAAGTGAGAGTGCACACTCTGAATTATATTGCTGCCTCATTACCACCATACCTCAATATTTCTCCACTACTTTCATCACTCAGCAACTGCTGAACCGAGTAAGTGATCATTAAAGATGGAATATGAAAATATTCAGTATGATCATTATGTCACAACAACTTTATCTCTGCCAACTGCGTAATGGGAGATCTCCGTTTCTGAGCTAGAAGCTTTTTCACTGCAATATACACTACTCACAAGAGGGATTCTTTGAAGGGCTGCGTGATGTAAGGTGTCCTCATGCCAAATCATAAAACACCAGAATACGGGTTCAAATGGCAAGTGGCTAGCAAAAGGAAGATGTACATTTTTTGAAGGACTTCACCATACTTCCAGCAGCAGATGGTGTTCTCATTCAGGGCCACATGGTAGAGTATGGGTGAAAGTAGTTTTATCCAACAAAAACACATTTTCCGGACGGTGGTCTGTGAACCCCTTCAGTCACACAGCCCCTCAACTATCTAACATGAAACAGAATTATAACCCCTTCAATCTAGCAATGTACTTTTAATGTATATTATTGCTACATCCAGGCAGTTATATTCTGTTTAGGTTTGATTTTTTGAAAAAGAAATGTCAGCTCTAATCTTCATTAACAATATCATCTCTAGTCATCATTAACATCTTACTTTGCTTTCAATATCATCTCAGTGCAGCAAGAACAAACTGGAATATATCACTGGAGTGAAAGAGTTGAAATAAATATTTGTACTTACTTCACAGCTTCAGCACCGCCCCTCCTCTGGAATTCAGCTGCAACATGACGAAGTGTGGCCTTGGTAACACACTCCTGATTATTTTCTAGGCTGGAATCCTCATCTGTGATATTTAACACCAGGTGATGTAGCAAAAACACCACTCGAAAGTCCACATATTCAAGAGGTAGATCTGGTGGTGGCCCAGACTCTGAGTAACCAATGGCTTCATACAGTTTCTGCTTCTCATCATCTGTCATCCCAGCCTCCAGCTTCTTCACTGCAGAGAACAATATTCACATATGAGACATAAAAAATCATGAACTTAATCTTAAGCAGTTTTCAACTATCCTAACTGAAATGGAAAGGAGCCACAAACATGGAAACAAAAAAGAAAGAGGATTATTATCAGTTTTTAGTTATATGGGTCATGAATCTATTTACCCAACTTTTACCTATGCAATCCTCTCTCCAGAATATTTCACTCTTTTCATCCACACCAATAAGGTCGTCCTCTGCCAGATTTAATCCCAACCTTACTTTCAAAGACTCCTTGTCCCTATCTGTGTACTATATCTCCTATTAGCATATCCATACCATCTCAATGCTTTTCTCCTCATCATTTATTTTTTTTTTAAACGTGAGGATGAAGGAGCCAAAGGCTAGGAGTCCGCAAAACAGTTCCTTCCAAGAAAAAACAAAAACAATACAAAAGAGAGCCAAATTCAAGATCCGTTCACTTCAAGATGCCTGGACACACTGAGTCTGAAAGACTGGAGATCATAGGAAGTAGGACAGACTGAGGGAGACAGTTCCAGAGGTGACCTGTTGCACAAATGAAGGACTGGGAGCAACGGCTAACTCTTGCATTAGAGAGCTGGACAGAAAAGGGATGAGAGTTTGTTGCTAGACAGGTGCAAAGCACACGTCATAGAGGTGAAGGGATGCAAGCAGACAGTTCAGAGAAGCAGTGACCATTGAAGCAGCAACAGAAAAGTGATGAAGAGGCAACAGTGCGGCGAAGAGACGGAGGCTGAAGGGAGCCAGTAAGAGAACAAGAGTTAATGAGACAAAAAGCCTTTGACTCCATCCTATTGAGAAGAGCTGAATATGGGGAGCCTCCCCACACATGAGAGTTGTACTCTAAACGGGGGTGAATAAAAACCCATGTATAAAGTCAACAACTATGCAGGGATAAAGAAGGCACGGAGTTGGCTTAGCACACCTAATCTCTTGGAAGCAGATTTTACAAGAGATGAAATATGACCTTTCCAAGATAAATCCCGAGTGAAAGAAGCCCCATGCATGTTCAAGGATGATGCAGGATTGAGCTGGATATTATCAAGCATTAGTGGGTGCTCCTATGGAGGCTTTTGTTGGGTTGATAGGTGTAAGAACTGAGTTTTTGATGCATTAAAAAAAAACAAGATTATTTTTACCCCAGTCAGAGATATGAGCCAAGTCAGACATTAAGTGTGCCATAGCCTTATCCCTGGTTTGTTGAAGTAACTGCTAAGATGGACATTGTGGGAACTGAATGGAAAAGTGAAGGGTGGATTCATCAGCGTATGAGTGGATAGGGTTAGATGTACAGCTCAGAAGATCATTGATGAATAAAAGGAAGAGAGTTGGTGATAGGACAGAGCCCTGAGGAACTCCACTGTTAATAGATCTAGAAGAAGAATGATGGCCGTCTACAACAGCAGCTCTAGAACGACCAGAAAGGAAGCTGTAGATGAAGGCACGGATGGATAGACAGAAATCATGAGAGGGCAGTTTGGATATTAAATGATTTATTCCAGACTCGATCGGAAGCCTCTGAGATGTCAAGTGCAATGGCAAAGCTTTGGCCAAAGTCCCAAAAGGAGGATGAGCAGGGGTCTGAAAGGTCGGTGAGAAGTTTGCCAGTGGAGCGTCCTTGACGGAACACATCCTGGCGATCAGAAAGAAGGTTGTGATAGGAAAGATGCTTTAAAATTTTCTGCTAAGAATAGACTCAAAATCTTTTGAAACACAGGATGTTAGAGCAACTGGACGATAGTTAGAGGGTTGGGAATGGTCACCCTTCTTTGGGACTGGCTGAATGAAAGCAAACTTCCAGCAAGAAGGAAAGGTACAAGTTGAAAGACAAAGGTGAAAGAGTTTGCCTAGGCAGGGTGTAAGCATTGAAGCACAGTTCTTGACAACAGGAGGGACTCCATCAGGCCCATATGCCTTGTTAGTATTGAGGCCAGTGATGGCAGAAAATACATCAGCTGAAGAAATTTTAATCCCAGCCATGAGGAAGTCAGAGGGGGGGAAGTGATGGAGGAACAGCACTGGAATTGTCTAAAGTGGAACTGGAGGAGAAAGTCTGAGTGAAGAGAACTGTTTATCAGTAGAAAAAATTGCTACAGAGCCATCAGAGTAGAAAAGGGGAGGGAAGGATGATGAGGTAAAGTTGTTAGAAAGGTTTTTGGCAAGGTACCAAAAGAAGTGGGAAGAATTCGCATTGGAGAGTTGAGAGCATTTAGTAGAGATGAAATTATTTCTAGCAGAGCGAAGAACAGACTTAGAATGATTCCGGGCAGAAACATAAAAAAGTTGTGATTCAGGGGTGGGTTGGCTCTGGTACCTTTTATAGGCCCTCTCCTTGTTGCGGACAGCATTAGAACAAGCAAGATTAAACCAAGGCTTTCTTCCATTAGTCAGAGGATATGAGAAAGGAATGTATGCTACTCTGAAATGCCAAGTTTCATTCCTATAGTTTATTTTTTGTTTTCCATTTTAAAACTATCATGAATCTTCTTACTACCTGACCCATATATCAGATTTATGCCTGAAGAAACTCACATCTACAGTTTGAAGCCTAGAAGTCATAAATGAATGACATAAAACTCTAGTACCATCAAATCAGTCCTGAATGTGGAACTCCTAGCATGTATGCAGTACTGATTTTATCAGTGGCAAAGGCAATGACATGTAGCATGTGACACATACAAGGACTACTGGGCCTCAGGGAACACACTGTCTATTCCATGCCTAGTTAAAAAAAATAATACTAAAAATAAATAATGTTCATACAGGATGGGGAGATCTACACTGATGATCTCGGGGATGTCTACATTAATGATCTCTGGGGAAATTAATCTGAGGAGAAACCCTGTGTACAACCTTCAGTTCTGTACAGGAGGAGCAACATTACTTCCAATGTACACCCCCTAAAAAATTATACAGCATCCATGTGGTATGATACCAATGCTATCAAATGAACATGGAGTCGCTTCTGCAAATAATTTGAAAAGCACATTACACCCAGCATTACCGAAAAATTAATTTTTCGGTGTGTATACAGCAGGCTTTCATGATAAAATCTTTACTCATTTTCAAAATAACATTACCACTTGAATAACAAAGATTTCATGGGAATCATCAATGCAAAAATATACATAAAACAGAATAACTGCACAAACAATGGCTGTGCTGGGTAGTCTGGTGTAGCAAGATGGTAAAACTAGCAACTCCATAATGATTATTATGGACTCAGTAGTTCGAAAGGAAAGGAGGGCGGGGGGGGAGGGAGAGCCACAGGAAGTCTACTTTGATGGTCTGCTAGTAACTCTCCTAATTTCTGTTACAAAACAACACTACAATGGGTTGAAATAGGGGATGGAGGAGTTCAAGTCCAGGGGGAATCAGAACAAATTAATTCTCTCACAAGAATTTCAATCCCATGAAGTTTTATGGCTAATATGCAATAATCTTTGTATGCACCTAACTGAATATCTACTCCTTACCAATATTTCCTTCTTCCTTTGCTGTGTCAGCCTCCTTGCTGGCACTACTGGAGAACCAACCACTAAACCACCCTCGGTTCTGTTTTTCCTCCTGTCGCAGCTTTCCCTCACGCTGTACCTGTTGTCATGTTACACAGTCACATCAAGCAGTAATGAAGTATCAATCACCTATATGATTAATTAATATAAAACTTCAGGGTATTTTGCTTGCTACAGACACATTTAAAAATACAGAGTTCTACTCTATCAAACTTTCTACCCTGTATGCCACTGCTCTCCTCATCATCATCTTACTTCCCATCCTAATGAACAGGGCAGGTAGGATCCAATAAGATGAAAATGAAAATACAAATTTGGGAGAACTATGCACAGCCTGATCAGTGAAATGAACCATACATCCATTTACTCCTCATATACAGTAAGGCTTCAAAATTCTCTGGTCCATCCCAGAAGCAAACAAAATCCTCTTGCACTTCAACTGACTGAATCATCTGAGACCAGTGGGATAAAAACCATTTTGTAGACTGCCAAGTTAACCCTTTCAGTTTGGTAACATAATTCTTCCTATGTTCCTATTATTTTCAGAGGCTTTTTCAGCTTTTGGGGTCAGGTGTGGGCACTCACCATCCACTCACTCAATGTAGTGCTGCTCTCGGGTGCATGCCCTTTCCACTCTTCCTTCCTTCTTTCCTTCCTTCCTCTTCTGCCTTTCTTTCCTTCATTCTTTCCTCTTCCTTATGTCTATGAGTGACTCTACACTGAGTGACAAGCCAAATGGTATCCTGTACACCAGGAAACCATTTATTAACCCAGATGGTAACCATATAACCAAATTATGACACCTGATGATTTAGTGGGTAATTAAGGCGCTCCAATCGGATTGAGCCTACATGGATTTATATCCAAGGGATGGTTGGGGTTTACTGCTCGGTAATGCCACTCAGAGATGAGCGAGACTGGTCATGCTCATCTTAAGTGTCAGGATGAACTTGCCTAGCCCCAGGCTCCTACACACCCCATGGGGCAACACAGGATCATCTGCAAACAACAGTACAGGGAGTTTCCAAACGCTGCCCTCTCTCACTACGGGTGCTCCAACATCCACTGCCCTACCTTGTATCTCTTTTACAAACCCATTCAAATACAGATTGAACAACCATGGAGATATGACACATCCTCATTTCAACCCAACCTTCAAATAGAAAAATTCACTCAGTTCACCATTCACATACAGACTGAACAACCATGGAGATATGACATCCTTATTTCAATCCAACCTTCAAACAGAAAAATTCACTTAATTCACTATCCACACACACTGCAGCCTTAGCACCCTCATACATACTCTTCATGGCCTTCAACAACTTCCCACCAACTCCACACATTCTTAATACACTCAACCCCCTGCTATCGCATGTTCAGCTATCGTGGTTATCTGCTATTGTGCACACTTCAAATGCACAACCAGATGTGCTATCACGCATCCCAAGACCACTATCATGCATCGAGTTTGAAGCGCCCAAATCAGAACAAAAGGTGTTAAAATATTTGAAGGGCTTTACGATGAATCAGGCGACTGATTTGGTGGTCGTATGTTGGGATAACATTACCCCAACAACAATAAATCACGCATGGTGCAACATCATGGAGGGTTTACCTGAGGACAGGCAGGTTAAGGTACCAAGTGAGCCCCAGTCAGTGGAGGCAGAGCTGGAGGCTGCAGCTGAGGAGGCGAGAGATATTGCTGGCCGTGGGTTTGAGGGCACAACTGACGACATGATACGAGACATGTTACGACCAGCACCAGTTACTGCTGAAGATATTCTACTAGAGGATGCTGAGGAAGCTGAGGACAGCCCAGGAGAGAAGGTGGATGCAGGAAAGAAAGTTAAGTAGGCGCTGAGTATGAAGGACATCAAGACTTTGAGTTGGGTGGCCAGGTACGTCACATTCTAGAGCAAGATACCTGTACCACTATCAACAGCAAACAGCGCACATCCTACATTAATAAAGCCCTTGAAGGTTGAGGACAAGTACCATGCCTACATGAATGTCTTACACCAGCAGCGTACAGTGTAACGAGTGTACATGATAAAATATTGGCTAGGACATGAGTCACGTATGCCTTACAGCCATGGCATGCCATTGTCATGAGGGGATGAAATAGAGGAGGTTTAGGGATTTTTCATTCTATTTTATATTGTTATATTTATTCCGTATGCTTGTTGCGTGAAATAAAGCATGAGTGTTATAGTGATGTGTTTATTGTACGCTTGTGTGGAACAACATAAACACTGCACCACATGCTCATCAGAAATTATCGTCTGCAATAACTAAGGTATTGCACATGTGACCTACAGAGCATGTTCATGTACTGCTGTGGTGAAATATACTGTGTATCTCATAAACTGACAGATTTGGTTATGTGTAATGTTAAGAGAAATAAAAGAGTGAACCACGTGCTCAAAAGAAAAACATCATGTCCTACACCTAAGTTAGCGCAAAGGTAGCAAATCCAACATGACATACGGAACACGTGCATGTACTTTTAGTGGTGAAATGTTTCTTATACAGTGATACATTTGGTTCTGTCTCGTGTGAAATAAAACTGTAAACAGTGCCGCACGTTCTCGTTACAATAATATCTTCTGCTACACCTGACTTAGCGCACAGGTAGGGGAAACCAACATGACCTATGGAACACGTGCATGTACTTTAGTGGTGAAATGTACTGTATTTCTTATAAAGTGATAGATTTGGTAATGTCTCATGTGAACAAAACATGTAAACAGTGCAGCGTGGTCTCGTAAGAAAAACATCGTCTGCTAGACCTGACTTAGCGCAAAGGTAGCGCTACCTGTCTTGCATACGAGAATTTGTTACGAGTACGCGGTGCACTGTTTATGTGTTGCTTACACGAGACATGACCAAATCTATCACTTTATGAGAAATACAGTCTATTTCACCACTAAAGTACCATACTTCGTGGGGTGGAAGACACACTTTTTTGTCTCAAAATCACCTTCAAATATCCCCATGCACCCTGGAGGAAGGAGTAGTTGCAAGGAGAGTGGAAAGGTTACACGAGGATGAGAAAAAAGCAGAGTATAAGAGAGAAGTGGAGGAACGATTGGGCAAATATGAATTGGAGCAGATGGGGGACGTGGAAGGTGTGTGTAGAATATTTACAGAAGAAATATGTGCAGCATGTGATGTGGTGTGTGGAAGGAAGAGAAGACAGAGGGGGGTGCAAGGAACAGCGTGGTGGACTGAAGAGGTGAAACGGGCTGTGGCACAAAAGAAGAAAGCATACAATGAATGGATGAGAAATAGGGGCGTGGAAGAGGTTGAGAGGTGGAAGAGAGAGTTATATGTAGAAAGAAAGAGAGAGGTGAAAAGATTAGTAAGAGAGAGTAAGAAGAGAGTGGATGAGGAATTTGGAAGGAATTTAAGTGTAAAGTGGAGGGACTGTAAGAAAATGTTCTGGAGAGAGGTGAAAAGAGTAAGACAGGGTGGAAGTGAAGTTAGCAGGGGAGTGAAAGATAAAAATGGTATATTACTAGTGGAGAAGGGAGAAAAAGTGAGCAGATGGAGAGAACACTTTAAGGAATTGTTGAACGTAGAGGATGGAAGTAATGCGAGTATAAGTGGCTGGGGAATGGCTGGGAGAAGGAGGGATCTGAGAAGACAGGAAGAAATCAGTAGGAAAAAAGTTGTGGAAGCAATGAAGAAAGTTAAATCAGGGAAAGCCCCAGGAATTGATGGAGTGTGTGGTGAAATGCTGAAGCATGGGGGAGAGATAGTAGTAGAATGGATGTGGAAGATGTGCAGATTGGCCTGGGAGGAAGGTAGAGTCCCGGAGGATTGGAAGTCAGGTATAATTATTGCCTTGTAAAAAGGAAAAGGGGAAAAAGAAGTGTGTGGTAATCATAGGGGCATTTGTCTTCTTAGTATAATAGGAAAAGTGTATGGTAGGATACTTATTGACAGAGTTAAAGAAAGAAAAGAGAAATTAGTTGGAGAAGAACAGGGAGGCTTTAGGAAGGGAAGAGGTTGTGTAGATCAGATATTCATTCTCAGATCTTTAGTGGAAAAGTTTCTAGAGATGGGAAAGAAGTTGTATGCGGCTTTCATGGATTTGGAGAAAGCATATGACAGGGTGGATAGACTAGGATTGTGGAAAGTGTTAAGAATATATGGAGTAGATGGGAAGTTGTTGAATGCTGTGAAGAGTATGTATGATGGTGCGAAGGCTGCAGTGCGTGTGGATGGTGAACTAAGTGAATTTTTCTCTTTGAAAGTTGGGTTGAAACAGGGATGTGTCATGTCTCCATGGTTGTTCAATCTGTACATGGATGGGGTAATAAAAGAGGTACAAGGTAGGGTAGTGGATGTTGGAGTGGCCCTGGTGAGAGAGGATAGTGTTTGGAAACTCCCTGTACTGTTGTTTGCAGATGATACTGTGTTGTTGAGTGAAGACAAAGGGAAGCAGCAAGGCTTGGTGGATGAGTTTGAGAGAGTGTGTAAGAAAAGGAATCTAAAGGTGAATGTAGGGAAGAGTAAAGTGATGGTCTTTGAGAGAGGTGAAGTCAGTGAATGTACAGCAAGGTTGGATGGTGAGGAATTGGAAAATGTGAGTACATTTAAGTACTTGGGCAGTGTGATGAGTAAGGATGGAGGTTTGGAGGGTGAAGTGCTTGAAAGGGTACAGCAGGGAAGAAAGGTTGCTGGTTCTTTGAAAGCAGTGATAAGAAACAGCGAAGTGAGCATGGAAGTGAAAAAGTTACTACATGACAGTATTGTGATACCAACTCTAACGTACGGAAGTGAAGCTTGGACATTGTTGGAAGGACACAAGTCAAGAGTGAGAGCAGTGGAAATGAGTTATTTAAGAGGAGCCTCTGGAGTCACATGGAGAGACAGGCTGACGAATGAGGATATAAAGGAGCGTTGTGGTGTTGATGTGGATGTGATAGGAAGCGTTATGAGGAACACACTGAGGTAGTTTGGCCATGTGGAGAGGATGGAGGGTGAAAGACTGACGAAGAGAGTGTATGTGAGTGAGGTGGAGGGGGAAAGAGGGAGGGGGAGGCCGAGGATGAGATGGAGGGATGGGGTGGAGAGGTATATGAGAGAGGGGGGTGTGAGTTGGGAGCAGGGGAGTGAAATGGCGGGGGACAGGGTGACTTGGAGGCGATTTGTTTGTGGCCACCCCAAACGGGATTGAGGCGTCTGGCAATAGATAGATAGATAGATAGACCCTGGAGGCGAGACTAAGACCTTGGCTCCATTTAGAAGAATCACTTATACAGAGGATCATCTCGCTGTTTGGCAGTCAAGTATTTTTTAGAGTATAAACACCTTTGATTCACTGTAAAAAGTTACATTTACTTGTGTATATACTCAGATATTATGATTAGAAACACCCAGGCTCAAGAAAAAATTTAGGGTTTGTTTACAACTGGCCATGTGATGGTCTGGGGGTTTAGCAGTATAGCAGTTTAGCATCTAGCATACACCCTACATTAGCAAGCTAACATGATCACTTGTGAACTCCCTGCTAACCTTCTGAAATGCAGCCATGATCATTTTGCTTGCCATCCACTCAGTAACTAGTAAGGGTATCATACTGGAGATGATGGCTAGCATGACATTTGAGTCATTGTAACAGACGTCTGTCTCATGTGGAAATTCAATAACCCTTGTTTGCCTGGCTTCTCTTACTGATATTTTGTTTCATTCGAGACAAGAATATAATAGAAGGAAACAATTTTATATACTGTTACTGAAAAACAGGAAAAACAACTGCAACATTAACCCCTTAACCGCGGGGCATCACTTTCGTGACGCTTGGGAGCAAGGGATCATACCGCAGGGCGTCACTTTTGTGATTCTGTGTTATTTTTAATTCGCCCGGGCTTTCAAGTGGTGGCTTGTATCATCTATCAGTACTGCCAATGTCCAATACTAGTCAGCACTACTAATCTCATCTGTACTCCCATCCATTGTTGACAATTTAGCCATTTCTCCCCGTTCTTGACTACCCTCCCTACCTCCCCTCCATTACCCTCTCCTCTCGCCTGCCCGGCCGTGCTACACTAAGTAAATCTTCCCTGGAATTTTCCATTGATTTCATCCATTGAAATAAGCCCTATGCCCTATTCTTATACCAAATAATATATACAAAAAGAAATACGGTAAGTGAGAGTGCCATACACCTGGAATTGGCTAATTATCACCTGACAACACCTCACGTGCACTCGTTCGCTAATTTTCATTGTTTATTTCCCCTTGAAATATGCCGTATAATCTATTCTCGTAATAAAAATATATATAAGAAAGGAAGGGAGAAGCCTAAGTGATATTAACATTCACCTGGAACTACCTAATTATTGCAGGCCACCACACTGTATTCTACGCTAAGTAAATCTTCCCTGGAATTTTCCACTGATTTCATCCATTGAAATAAGCCCTATGCCCTATTCTTATACCAAATAATATATACAAAAAAGAAATAAGGTAAGTGATAGTGCCATACACCAGGAATTGGCTAATCATCACCTGACAACACCTCACGTGCACTCGTTCGCTAATTTTCGCTGTTTATTTCCCCTTGAAATATGTCATATAATCTATTCTCACAATAAAAATATATATAAGGAGGGAAGGGAGAAGTCTAAGTGATATTTACATTCACCTGGAACTACCTAATTTATTATGTATTGTCTAGATTTCCTGCCAATCATTTCATAGCTATATATTAGCAGCTGTCACAAGGCTGACGTTGGCAGTATTGCACTCCCCCTAGAGGCAGGCCACCAGTATCAGTTTACTGTTGTCTTTCAAGGTGAAATTACGTCGGATTCGCGCCTGTCAAATTCCGCTGCTTTTTAGTTATATGGAAAGGGCCCTGTGACCTCTACCCCCTACTAAACCTCGTGTGGAAAGAGGTAAAGGGCTGACAAATGATAGAGAGTGACTACGATCTTTCTGGTGAGTAAAACAGTGCAAGTGGAAATGTAAATAATGTGTAAACAGCAAGTGAAAGCAATGAATGTAAATATAAGTGAACAGTGGAAAATAGTTTTATAAGTTACTGCAAGTGACAGTGCCTAACACAGTGTATAAAACAGAAATGCCAATAATGTAAATAAAATAGAGAATGTAAACAGAAATGTAAATGAGTAGTATTATAAGAATATGAGTATATATACTAGGAGTAATGAAAGTGAAAGTTTCGCTCTAGCATGTATGAATACTATGAGTTATGAAAGTGAAGGTGAAAGTGACAGATTCACTCTCAACACTAGTATACAGGACGAGAAAATGAATGCTACGTATTTTACTGAAAGAGAAATTGAATGCCTACAGTGACAATAAACTACTATTACTGAAGGAAACTTATGGATAAAGACTGTAGATATATATAAGTGTTATATAGTAATAGAAATATAAGGTGTGAGGAGTTGTATGAATAATAAATGACAGAACACCAGCGGCGAAAGATCGCAAATGGGAAAGTCATACGCTCGTGTAATTTTCATTGCTTTCACAGTGTTTTTTTTTTGGAGTATGGATAGCAGGGTGGCACACGTGAATGAGTGGAAAAGACAGGGCTTTGACGGGGTGGTGGGACTGTCCAACTGAACCAAAACAATGCTCTGCATGCCAAAGCCGCCATCTTGCCTGAGATGAGCGACGGTTGCCTTGCATACGCCTGGAGCTTTGTTTGAAAATTTCCGACAGCAATATCGTTACAGTGGGAAATTCATCATAAATCGGATTTTGGGGTGTAACTTTTTTGTTATCGCTGCAGCGAATTATCATATACCAGTTCAACATACTGTATAACGAGTAGTGACTGTACTGTATATTCATTTCTTATTTCAACTGGACCCCTGTGCTGTATCCACTCTAGCCACTTCTTTCTCTTTTCCTCCATTACTCTCTTAACCTCTTCATTCCACCATGCCATACCTTTCTCCTTAGTTGTTACACTTGCCACACCACACACCACTTTGGCATTCCTAACTAAGCAATCTCTATATAAATTTCACAAGCTGTCCAGATCCATTTCCTTCCATTTCACTGATTGTAACTCCACCCCTACTTTCGCCCTGTATTCATCTGACATTTCTTTGATCCTCAGCTTCTCAATTTTCAGTTTCTCTCTCCCTGACAGCTTCTCTCTCTCTCTCTCTCATGGTCCACCTCACTCCTCTCAGCTTGATCTTGCATACCACAATCAGGTGATCTGACAAACCTCCACATCTTCCTCTCACTGCCTTCATATCAGCAACAATACCCAGCATCGATTTCTCTCAATCAATCAATCATTTCCTGTGGCACCCCACGGGATGCATAGGGCCTCAATGAACTCTCTCCACCAGTATTTGTCTCTTGCCATCTCCTTCAGGTCCCACCAACACTCCTCTCCTGCTTCTTCCCCCCCCCCCTCTACAAGCACGTAATCAATAACGCTCCTTACGACGTGATCTCCATTCCCTCTATACCGAGTATATTTATGTGCATCTTTGTGTTTAAGAATTACAAATGCACAACCTCCTTTCCTGACACATGTCCTTCAGTCACTTCCCATTATCATTCTCTCCTGGTACTCCATTCTTACCCATTACATCATTCACAGAACCAGTGCCTACTCCACCATTCACATCACCCATTACAATCACTTTATACATCCTGGGCATTTCTCCTACTACTTCATCCACCTTATCCCAAAATCTGTCTTTCTCTGTCTCACTCTTCTCCTCACACAGTGCATACGCTACAATCACTGCCATTTTCACCTTCTCAGACTTGAACTTGACATACATACATCTCAAGCCGACACATTTGTTATCTCTCATTCCACTCCGCCACACTTCATTCATCAACAAACCAACTCCTTCCTTACATCTTCCACGCCCATTCATGCCCGACTTTACATACTTTACACCCTCCCACTCCTCCACTTCACACCCTCTCATCTTAGTTTCATACAATGCCATCACGGCATATCTTGCACTCTTGATCACACTTACCACTTCCACCCTTTGACCCTCCTCATTCACACCTCTCACATTCCACATGGCCATGCGAACCCCCTCATTTGGTTGGGGCCCTGGGCATATATTGGGCCCTCTGAGGCTCTCCAAAACGTTTGCCATAATTTAGTGATTTTAGACAGGGGTATCTGAGGGACACTTAATCCTGCAAAACCCTGGTTATATGGTTACCACCCAGCATAGTAAATGGTTTCCTGGATAAAGGAAACCACTTGGCTTATCATTCAGTGTACAGACCGTAAGGCAACACTATACTGAGTGAATGGATAATGGGCATCCCCACCTACCACAGAGCATTTAGTAAGAATGATATTATTCTTAGCAAAGCAAAGAACAGACTTAGCATGATTCTGAGCAGAAACATAAAGATGAGATTCAGGGGCGGGTTGGCTCTGGTACCTTTTGCAAGCCATCTCCTTGTTGTGGACAGTATTAGAGCAACTGTGATTAAACTGTCTTTTTGTGTTAGCCACAGGATAGGAGATAGGAATGAATGCTTCAATGCCCAAGAGTATAACCTCTGTAATGCACAAAGCACATTCAGATACTTCTGGCCATGGAAACACTAATTATCATCATCATCATGCGGACCTCCTTTCCCACCCTAGGGCAGGGTGAGTCATTCCAGGGAAAATCAAAGAACTATTGCCTGAAAGCCTCCCAATCAGCAGCTCCAAAGAGCCACAGCAGCCGCTTCTTGGGAGGGTCCACAGGCCTTACTGGAATGATACAACAGGTTAAGGTGATAGGGCTGTGATTGGAGGAGCCCAATGGAGAGAAAAGATCAACAGCATAAGAGAAGGATTAGTTGTAAGGAAGAGGTCAAGTATGTTGGAACTCTCTCCAAGGCAGTTAGGGATACAGGTAGCAAGCTGTACATGCTGCTCTAGGTCATTAAAGATAAATCAGATGTAGGCTTGTTCACCAGGTGGATCAGTGAAAGGACAGGTGAGCCACAGATAGTGCTGAACACTGAAATAATCTACAATGGAGATTTCTGAGAAACAAGAAACTGATAGGATGTGTTCCATCTTAGAAGTAAGACAGTCAAAGACTTCCTCATAGTCAGCAGAATTAGGGATAAGTAAACAGTACAGATATATTTAGTCAAAGAACAACAGGACAACCAAAGCCAGAAAGTAGGGAATTCAGAAGAACAAGTTCAAGAATATGAGGGCAGGATATATTGTTGAATACATCTACATAACAGCTACCTTTGGCTTTGAAGTGAGTGTAGAGAAAGTAGGAGGATACAGAGAAGGGTTTGCTATCAGTCACCTCAGACAGCTGAGTCTCAGTGAGGAAGAGGTGAGGTTTAGAGGAGGAGAGGTGGTGTTCAAAGGAGAGAAAGTTGGAGGAAAGACCATGTATATATTCCAGAAATGAAAAAGTCAGTCAGACGGTGGCTCCAGGCATCTCGCTTGGTCATCACCAAGAAAGTGGCAGATGGTGGGGGATTTATGGTCCCCCCCCCCCCGAGGACTCTGAGGCTTGGTGCTGAAAACCAGTTTTTCTCAAATTTTGAACAGGAAGTGTAGTGTATAATGGGCATGTAGTTTGGTGTTGACAGTAAGAGGAACTTGTACTGGAGAGCATGCTGGCCTACTCTCTGTGTTACTGAAACAATGAAAAAGTTCTGCAATGGGAGATGGTCAGACGCTAGTCCCACGGGCTGATGAAATGGCAGCTCCAACTCTCTCTGTCATCAGCTTTCCATCCACCTTGGGAGTACTGCCCTATTTGACTGGTGGTCCTGCATCACCATCTTGGTCATTTAAGTCAAATCCTCTTAAGTCCAGAGCTGAGATGATAGAAATGACATCATCTGGTGCAGAGCTATCATCAAGGTGAAGGTGAAGGTGGAGGGTTCTTGGTGTTGTGGAGGTGCCTCCTGTCTGATCTGAAGAAACTGAGTGATGAGCTAATGTTGACAGGCACTGACCCTGACATTAAACATGTCTGTGTATCCCCCAACTCCACTTTGAATGATGGCCACACTATGGTCTGCTCCCTCCTGAGTAGGGCAAGCTGGGTGTATGACATCACAGAGCGGAAATGAACAACGTAACTTTGATACAAGCCCCATGTTACTCAAGCTTTGTCACAGAGTAGAGGAACGCATTACTTCAAAACTGCATTACTCAACGACACATTAATTGAGGTCTGAGTGAATCTGTAATATTTGGGGAAAAAAGTGCATATTATATGATAGGAAGTACGGTACCTTACAAAAGTCACATGAAGACATCCCTCTCCAGCACCATTCCTACTGGACTCAGCTAAATTAAATTCTCACCTCCATTTCAGCCTGCCGCCTGACCAGTGTGATATTGAAGACATCAAGGGTTTGTTCACACTCCTTAAGTTCTTGCTGTTGAGCTGAGGACAATTTGCGATGCTCTAACTTGTCCTTAAACACAGCCTTGTAGCTTTTGCAAGTGGCTCGGTGTTTTCGCATATGCTCCCATGACCAGTTCTTTCTCACTCGACGTATATTCTCCAGATTGCATTCATATGCATATCGCCACCTGAAAAATTATAACACCTGTTTAATCTGCACTCAGTAATACCATGGAAAATATCACCATCATTCTAAAATACACAGAAATGCCCTGCTGAAACTGGTTCAGCTTCTATCTATCTATCTATCTATTGCCATACGCCTCAATCCCGTTTGGGGTGGCCACAAACAAATCGCCTCCACGTCGTCCTGTCCCCCGCCATTTCACTGCCCTGCTCCCAGCTCACACCCTCCTCTCTCATATACCTCTCCACCCCATCCCTCCATATCCTCAGCCTCCCCCTCCCTCTTCCCCTCTCCACCTCACTCACATACACTCTCTTCGTCAGTCTTTCACCCTCCATCCTCTCCACATGGCCAAACCACCTCAGTGTGTTCCTCATAACACTTCCTATCACATCCACATCCACACCACAACGCTCCTTTATATCCTCATTCGTCAGCCTGTCTCTCCATGTGACTCCAGAGGCTCCTCTTAAGTAACTCATTTCCACTGCTCTCACTCTTGACTTGCGTCCTTCCAACAATGACCAAGCTTCACTTCCATACGTTAGAGTTGGTATCACAATACTAACTTTTTCACTTCCATGCTCACTTCGCTGTTTCTTATCACTGCTTTCAAAGAACCAGCAACCTTTCTTCCCTGCTGTACCCTTTCAAGCACTTCGCCCTCCAAACCTCCATCCTTACTCATCACACTACCCAAGTACTTAAACATACTCACATTTTCCAATTCCTCACCATCCAGCCTCGCTGTACATTCACTGACTTCACCTCTCTCAAAGACCATCACTTTACTCTTCCCTACATTCACCTTTAGATTCCGTTTCTTGCACACTCTCCCAAACTCATCCACCAAGCCTTGCAGCTCCCCTTCGTCTTCACTCAACAACACAGTATCATCTGCAAACAACAGTACAGGGAGTTTCCAAACACTATCCTCTCTCACCAGGGCCACTCTAACATCAACTACCCTACCTTGTACCTCTTTTATTACCCCATCCATGAACAGATTGAACAACCATGGAGACATGACACATCCCTTTTTTAACCCAACCTCCAAATAGAAAAATTCACTTAGTTCACCAACCACACGCACTGCAGCCTTAGCACCATCATACATACTCTTCACAGCATTCAGCAACTTCCCATCTACTCCATATATTCTTAATACTTTCCACAATCCTTGTCTATCCACCCTGTCATATGCTTTCTCCAAATCCATGAAAGCCACATACAACTTCTTTCCCTTCTCTAGAAATTTTTCCACTAAAGATCTAAGTATGAATATCTGATCTACACAACCTCTTCCCTTCCTAAAGTCTCCCTGTTCTTCTCCAACTAATTCCTCTGTTCCTTCTCTAACTCTGTGAATAAGTATCCTACCATACACTTTTCCTATTATACTAAGAAGACACATGCCCCTATGATTACCACACACTTCTTTTTCCCCTTTTCCTTTGTACAAGGGAATAATTATACCTGACTTCCAATCCTCTGGGACTCTACCTTCCTCCCAGGCCAATCTGCACATCTTCCACATCCATTCTACCACTATCTCTCCCCCATGCTTCAGCATTTCACCACACATTCCATCAATTCCTGGGGCTTTCCCCAATTTAACTTTCTTCATTGCTTCCACAACTTCTATCCTACTGATTTCTTCCTGTCTTCTCACCTCCCTCCTTCTCCCAGCCATTCCCCAGCCACTTATACTCACATTACTTCCATCCTGTATGTTCAACAATTCCTTAAAGTGTTCTCTCCATCTGCTCACTTTTTCTCCCTTCTCCACTAGTAATCTACCATTTTTATCTTTCACTCCCCTGCTAACCTCACTTCCACCCTGTCTTACTCTTTTCACCTCTTTCCAGAACATCTTCTTACAGTCCCTCCACTTTACATTCACATTCCTTCCAAATTCCTATCCACTCTTTTCTTACTCTCTCTTACTAATCTTTTCACCTCTCTCTCTCTTTCTACATACAACTCTCTCTTCCGCCTCTCAACCTCTTTCACGCCCCTACTTCTGATCCATTCATTGTATGCTTTCTTCTTTTGTGCCACAGCCTGACTCACCTCTTCAGTCCACCACGCTGTTCCTTGCACCCCCCCTCCGTCTTCTCCTCTTCCCACACACCACATCACATGCTGCACATATTTCTTCTGTAAATATCTTGCACACACCTTCTACATCCCCCATCCGCTCCAATTCATATTTGCCCAATCGTTCCCCCACTTCTCTCTTATACTCTGCCTTTTTCTCATCCTCTTGTAACCTTTCCACTCTCCTTGCAACTACTCCTTCCTCTCGTCTTTCCCTTCTTCTATTCCCCCATCTTACTTGTATCCTAATTCTGGCCACCACCAAGTAGTGGTCAGAAAGTCCATTACCTCGACCTCTATAAGCTCTTGCATCCATTACACATCTTCGCATCCTTTCATCCACACACACATAATCAATCATTGCCTTCCTTTCATTCAGTTCCCCACCCACCCTTCTCATCACTCGCCATGTATACATGTAGATCATTTTATGCTTGAAGAGGGTATTGGCTATCACCAACCCCCTCCCAGCACAAATGTCCACTAACGCACTGCCATTCTCATCTATCGCAGCAGGCACACCCCACTCGCCAACTATTCCATCCACCTTCACATTCCCTACTTTACCATTCATATCACCGATCAAAAACACTCTCTCATTCCTTCCAAACTTTTCCATGCACACTTCCACATTTGTCCAGAACTCTTCTCTCACTCTTCTAGCACGATCTTGCGTTGGCGCATACACACACACAATTGCCCACATTTGTATTCCAACTTTCATCTTTACCCACACAATACTTGACCCAACTGATCCATACTGTCTTATGTTCTTCTTCCATCTTTTACTCACAACTATACATACTCCTTCCTTTGCTCTCTCATTCTCACCTACTCCTGCACATATACCCCATCCATACTCCCATTCTCTCACACTTTCTCCTCTCCATTTTGTTTCAATTATTCCACATACATCCACTTTTGCACCCTCAAGCACCTGCACAATCTCTCTCTCTTTCACCTCATCATTCGCTCCTCTTACATTCCACATAGTCATTACCAAGTCCTTTGTCCGGTCCTGGGTCGTCATCATTTGGTCAGTCCTTGTCCGAGGCTTTTTGTTTGTCGTTTTAGTTAGTTGTTTTCAGGGGAGGGGCATTAACCCTCTGCCAACCCTTTTAGTCACCTTTTACGACAAGCAGGGATACTGGAGGAGTATTCTTGAAAAAAAAACCTACCCCCAGGGGGGGTTTAAATTTACGACCCATGTAAAGTCAGGAACTGTTTCGAAGCAACCATCATCCAGCTGCATGCTTCTTCCTTCACCTTTATCATTCTTTGTTCTGTCTGTTCTTCTCTCTTTCAACTGTACCCATCCTTCCTGTCATTTCTATTACTCTTCTTTCCACTCCAAGTGACTCTGCACTAAGTGAAAAGTGATAAGCCTAATGGTTTCCTGTAACCCTGTAAATCATTTACAATGCTGGGTAGTAACCATTTAATCAACTAATGGGATGACATGCAGCCTACTATGGTGGCCCTGTTAATTGGGTGGACAGATGCAAATGCAGTGAACATTTGGGAACTGTCTTTCCCATGCCCTGGTGTGACAGCACTGTTGTTGTTGTTGAGCAACCCCGGTCCGTTCGGCCAAGCCGACCCCATCAACCACAGATAAGCAATCACCCTGGCTGGAGTGTCCCATAAAGTAAGCTGATGCTCCCTTGCATCCCCCACAGCAAGGCACAGGGAAGGGTGTGGAGGTTTCATTCCTGGATAGACATTGGATTTGTGTCTCCATCCAGTCAACAGAGGCAACATAACAGGCTCCACATCACCCTGTTCTTGAGGTATATGGGTACCACACAATATTATACATAGTTTTCTGAATTACAGGTCACTCAGTGTACAGTCACCGGAAGCGAAAAGAAGGGTAATAAAACTGACAAGAAAGGTGGGGAAAAGTAGTAAAAGAATTATGAATATGAAGGAAATAAGCAGCTCTACATCAAGTGAGTGGATGATGGTCGCCCCCACCTATCACCACGAGGCACTGTCTACTGCAAGGAAACATCAGTTCACTTCATGTTATGGTCCCTGCAGGTGTGGTTACGTGCCTACAGGTGAAGATTGTGCTCAACTAGACAGAATGGAGTTCCTCAACAACAAACAAATTTGAACACACTATAGCTGACACTACATATGCAGCTATGGTGTTAAATGAGCATTCCACATGTGTGGAAACCGCATAAGGAAGCTCCTTCAGGTCACTGAAATAATGCTATTGTACTAATCAATTATCTAGCCTGATTGCCACTTTCCCACTAAAAATCATATATGATCCTAAATTGATTACTGATAAGTTTTTTCATGACATGCTAATACGACGGATTTATCCAAGGGGTGGTTGGGGTTCATTGCTCACGTAATGCAACTCAAGGATGAGTGAGGCTGGTCACTCTCATCGTAAATGTCAGGACCAACTTGCCTAGCCCTGAGCTCCTACATTCCTCATGGGGCAACACAGGATTAGATGATAGATGTATGTGATAGTTTACCTTGACAAAGATTCCTAATTCCATTCAGTTCAATTGATAGTCAAGTGTAATCAGACTGGAGGGTTGATTTGACAAGTAATCATGGAGATTTATTCCTACTTCATACCTAAAGCTCGTCAAATTTCATACAACAACTTAGTATTCAAATTGTAGGAGTAGCACTGGTCCATCAAAAAAAAAAAAAAAAAAAAAAAAAAAAACTACAGTACCACAATACAGGCATTGGCATATACTGTACTTCCCTGGCCTTGCTATACTATGCACGATGTTGATGTTGCAAGTTATACTAGTGCTAGGCACAGAAACCTTCAAAATTTTCTGTCTTAATCAGTACTTGGATACTTTTACTACCATTCTCACTTTAATGATTTCGTGGGATGACAGAAGCAACACTCATTCACAAAGTTTGTGAGTCTTCCACACTAACAGCATCCTGGAGTTGTTAACAACAAAAGAACCAGTCACAATAACAACTTTCTCATGGATGACCGAGAATCACATTTCCTTTTTTGTAGCCAAAGACAAAGGTTAATATCTCCAATGAAACTGTCCTGCAACAGCCTCTGTCCTTTTACACTTGAGTGAATATAAGCAAAACCCGCCATGGTAAAAATACACACACACACACACACACACACACACACACACACTGCTCGTCAGCTCAGTGGTAATGTTCTCGCTTAGCAGCTACTAAGACGGGGGTTCACGTCTTGCTTGGGTTGCAAAAAGTTTCACTAACAAAGCGGGTGGTCACTGTCCTCCTTGAGCAAGAGGATGGGTGTGTGCATTAGTGATGGTCAAGGCTTTGCCCTTAGATCGGACTATATGAGCGCTCAGTTCTCTTCTGGGAGGGGAAAAATGCTGATGATCACAACCGTCACGTGATCCTGACTGACCTGGTGAATTATACACACACACACACACACACACACACACAGAAAACACAAATTTCTTATGCAGAAACATAGCCAGGTCAGTCTAGGGAGCCACGTGTGCAAAGAGATGGCTGAAGGAAGGGTTGTATGATGAACTGCTGAGAAGTTTATGTGTAAAGATGTCACTGCACAGCTAATCTGAAATGTCATGATGCTTTCCACCAATAAATATCCACATATACAGTGATACTGCCAGATATGGGGTGAATGGATCCCATTTAGGTTGACCATGTAAGAGGAAACATGCACCTGTGTAAGCGCTGGGTTGAACGTACACCAAAATTCTAATGCCATATACAGTTCATTCCCTATACTATATTTTATGTCAGGGCACTACTGTTATGTATTTAGTGGAAAGAATCAGGGATTGCAGTGGGAAAAATACAAAGGTAAGAGAACTATCAGCAGTATTGTACTGCAACCATCATCATCACCATCCAGACCTCCTTTCCCACCCTATGGCAGGGTGAGGAAGGGTCCAGAGAGCCAGGAGAGAGAAAGAGAGAGAGAGATACTAAACAAAATATGCCCAACTGAATGAGTCACACTCCCATTCACTGGTAGCGGTCTTGCAGCCTCTGCTTGGAATCTTCGGACATAGGCCTATCTAGTAGTCGTCATTCATTCATCATCTAATCCAGTGTTGCCCCATGAGGGGCATAGAAGCCCGAGGCTAGGCCAGTTGGTCTTGACATTTAAGATGATTGTGGCCAGCCTCACTCACCCATGAGTGGCATTACGTGAGCAATAAACCCCAAACACCCACTGGATATAAATCTGCACCGACTCAATCCGACTGGAGAGCCTTAATTACCCACTAAACCACCAGGCACCATAATCTGGTTATGTGGTTACCACCCAGCGTAGTAAATGGTTTCTGGTGCACAGAAAACCGCTTGGCTTGTCACTCACTGTACAGTCACCCATACACAGAAGGAAGAGGAAAGGATGAAGGAAAGACAAAAGAAGAAGGATAGAAAGGAGGAAGGAAGAAAGGAAAGGGCAGGTGCCAATGAGCAGCACTACATCAAGTGAGCAGAAGGTGAGTGACCCCTACTACCACTAACAAATCTAGTAGATGATAGGCTAATATAATGTACATTCAACATCAGGTGCTGATAAGATGCCTATGTGCAGGGGCACTGTGCATACTAGGTGGAGCGATGCAGTTGCAGAACCCATGCTGATGCCAAATCTCATTTCCCTGCACCTCACCATAATGGAGGACCCTAGTCTGACCTTCATGAGGTGCTGTCTACCACAAGGGAGTTTTGGTTCCTTACATGGTTTATGTACTGTATTGTACCTGCAGGATGTCCCCATAGAAGAAACTGCTTATCTGTGGTAGTAGTAGTAGTAGTTGTTCCCTAGGCAGTCTGGCCGAACAGCCTCGAGTCCCTTAGGAAGGCCATGGCCGAGACCGGACTTTCCCACGCAGCTCTCAAAGAGTGTATGTTGTGTTGTTGGCATAGGTGATTGTGTGCAATGCAGTCTTCCATAATGTGTTTAATAGTATGGGGTGCTGTGTTACATCCTGGACAGGCATCAACAACGGAGTCATCCAGCCTCTTCTGGCAGCTTCAGAGGGCTGGATGGTGCCCACATCTCAGCCTGGCCAGGTGGACCCTGTCCTCATGAGGGAGATAAGATTCAGGAGGGTGGATGTTAGGAAGCCGTGCATGCAGCTGTGTGTTGTCTTTAAGTGACTGAATGGAGTGGCGAGTGATTGAGTGTGGATATGCTTCTGGAAGCAGGTCTGAGGTGGGCAAGGGGGGAGAGATGACAGTATTTGTGTATGATATCGTGTGCTGGGTGTTGTTTTGATGTTCCTTGCTGTGGGTGGATGTGCTGCCATGTAATGCTGTGGATGTTGCAGGTTTGTGGAGGCTGCAGCAAGAATCTGGGTGCCTCTCATGTCTAGGTGATCCTTGACTTTGAGGACTTTGGTTTCTTGATGTAGGTGGTCTGTGGGCAAAGTAGCTGTGCAGCCTGTGATTATTTTTAGGGCCTAGTTCTGTATGGTCTGTATAGTGTTGAAGTGTGTTTTCGTGAGGTTAGGAGCCCAGGCAGGGCTTACATAATTTATCACTGAATGTACGTATCATTTGTATACCACGGTGGTGGTCTCTTTGTTGTGTCCGAATGTTGTATGGGCAAGTGACCTCAAGGGACTGAGTCTTGGTGTTATTTTATTTTTAATGTTTGTGATGTGTTGTTTAAATGACATTGATTTATGTTACACCAAGGATTTTGTGTGTGTGTGTATGTGTGCGTATGTGTATGTGTAGTAGGGGAGTGTTGTTTATGGTGTGGTGTGGAATGTGACTGTGTTCTGCTGTCCAGTTTGTGAGAAGGGTCACTGTAGATTTGGCTGGGGCTATTTTGAGCCTGTTTGTGGTGAACTATTCATGTGGTGTGTTGAGGTAAGGTTGGAGGATGTGTGCAGCTGTGTTTGCATTTTGGTGCATACATGTAAGTGTTGTATCATCTGCATAAGAAGCTATGTGCATCTTTGGTGTGTGGGGTGTGGGTATGTCGTGCATGTATAGGTTAAAGAGTGTGGGGTACAAAACAGATCCTTGGGGGACGCCATTTGTGAAGTTTCTGATGTTAGAAGACTGACCGGCAAATGTTACGTGTGCACATCTGCCTGCTAAGTAGTTTGCCAATCATCTGTTTGTGTTATTGTGCATGTTTGTGTTGAGTATTTTGTTTGTGAGGTTGTGGCGAGGGATGGCATCAAACGCTTTGCTGATGACTAGTGTGAATAGGAGTGTTCTGTGTGATGGCCTAGTTGAATTCATGCCATCAAAAACTCTCTGTCTAAGGTCTGTAAGAAGGGTGTTTGTGGAGTGTAGTGGCCTAAAGCTATGTTGTGATTGGGCCTGGGGAATGTGAGGTGTGACTAGTTGCTGTACCAGTCGTTCAGTGACTTTAGAGGGGGCGCAGGGGAGTGTGATGGGGCAGTGTGAGGAAGGTAACGTAGGGTCTTTGTTGGGTTTAGGGACAGTGATATTAATGCCATGCTTTCATATGTTGGGTATTATGTTGTCTGAGTAGTCGCAGTCTGATATGTTGATGAGTGCTTATATGTCTTGTGGTCCAAGGTGTTTAAGGTGAATGTTTCTTGTGTTGTCTGGTCCACAGGCAGACGAGTGCTTAAGGTTGCTTATCTGTGGCTGACTGTTCTGCTTTGCCAGACAGAGTGGGATACTCTCCAGTAAACTTACCAGTCTTTGATGTGTCCCTTAATCTCCTTGGAGGCCGGCCGATATTTTCTGAATTTGGAAGAAACCTGCAGCCGGTTCAAGGAGTCTAACAGTGCCATGATGTTTGAGTACTGGTGGCGGCTCACACCTGACAGAAACATGATGACAGAGACCATAAGCTACATTATTTCTCTTAAATTATAATTTTATTTTCAAAAACAATCAACACAATCATCGTATCATTTTTGTAATGGTGCTGAGGCAAGGCAGTAACCAAGTGGTTGAGATTAAATTTCTAGCCATAAAAATCATATACACAATGAAAGACATAAGTTTTGTTGTTAAATCTAGTGAAAAGATCTGCTGCAACGCTAAAGTTTGGTGCAACCTGATTTGTGTCATACAAGGATAATGCTGATTTCATGTGTGCTGTGAGTCGGGGATAGCATATCTTGTGCAGAGTTTGTGATAAATGGATGCACAAGTGATGCAGTGGTATCAGAGGTAGACTGCGAGATAATGCTGATTTTATGTGTGTGGCATGTTGGAGAGAGCAGGTGGAGATTGTCAGGCATGAAAGGATTGATCTTGCTGGTGAGTCTTGTGAGTGTGTAGAAGAGTTTTGTTATTTGGGAAACATGTTATGTGCTGGTGGTGGGGCAGGAGCTAGCTCTGTAGCTAGAGTGAGAAGTAGTTGGAAGAAGTTCTGGGAGCTGTTGCCCCTCCTGACAATGAAAGGGCTCTCCCTCTGTGTTATGGGATCTTTTTATGTGGCATGTGTTAGGAGTGTAATGGTGTATGGTAGTGAGACCTGGGCAGTAATGGAAGAGGATACAGTTTTCACAGGCTCAAACATAAAGATATGACAATGATTAAGTGGATGTGCAGTGCATCCTTGGATGCGAGGCTGATGGGGGGGGGGGGGCTAGGTTTAAGATGGAAGTGTTAAGAGGTAGCATGAGACTGGAGTGTAATGATGTGATGAGGGGAGGTAGACTGAGATGGTTTGGCCAGGTGTAGAAGATGGGGGATGACGATTGGGTGCAGAAAGTGATAAATGTTAACATTAGGGGTTGGGTTGCGAGGCAGACCGAAAAAGACCAGGGACAAGGTCACTGAGTGTGGCCTCTGGGATAAGGGCCTGAATAGGGAGGCTGGCAGAGATAAAGCAACACTGAGAATAACCATCAAGTAACCATGGCCGACACACACATGCATGTCTGAGCCTTTATAAATGAAATGAAACAAGAGAGTTCGTAGCACTGACACGTATTGCCATTTGCTCCAAATGACAAGCCTGTGGCTGCAAGCTTATTTCTGTAATTATGTGAAATCAATGTATAAATGTCATGTCTTTCAGACTACTGTAGAAGTCCAATTATTCGGCATCTGATTATTCGGTACATCCGAAATTTCAGCAGTTTTGAGAAATAGTCCCATTTATGAAAGTCTTTCATTGTTCGGCAGACGTTCAGAATCATCTCGGCAGTCCAGGAATTGTTATCTGTGACTTGTAGGCCTACTGTTTCATTACATTTGGATATGTTCACTAGTTTCTATATGCATCAGATTCAGGTAACTATATTAATTACAACATTGCACAGTATCATACAGTACAGTAACCACACCCCCAAATTAGCAAGGGTTACGTTCCAAGCCCCCTCGCTACTTCTTGATATTCGGTAATTCTTGATGCACTCCTGAAAATAATATTTATTGATAATTGCATAGCCCATCAACCACTGACACTGTAATGCATTACCCATAAATAAAGGTTGCTTGTTAAATCTGTTTCCCTGTTGTTTGTAGCTGTACAGCTGTAACAGCTCTTGTTTCATTCCTCAGCATAATGGTGGAAGGGACTGTCTTAGGTGTTTAACTACACACATATATATATACATATATATATATATATATATATATATATATATATATATATATATACAGTAACCCCTCCAATATCCGGATCAATAGAGCCATCGGTAGGTTCAGTTATTGGTTTCGTCCGGATATTGGGCCCCAGCTTATGGACCCTAACTCAGAGAAACACCTATACAACTCCCTCTGGACATGCATAGCACCTGTTTAACACCCAAATCACACCAATAAGGCACATAAATGACTGAAATAAATGCAAAAGAAACATAAAATGAGGGTTTAAAAGTATGTTCATACATTAATAAACATTCTGGTACTTATGGACCCTAACCTAGCCTAACTCTGAAAAACACATTCCTACTGCACATGCATGAGGTAAGTATGGTATGGAAAAAAGTACAGTATGAAACATTCTGGTAAGTATAGTATGGAAAAAAGTACAATATGAAACATTCTGGCTACTTACAGCAAGTCCCTGGCCACCTCGATGAATAACCGCCTCATCTCAGACTCTGACAGTAAGAACGATTTCCTGAAGCACTTGCAGTACACTCTTCCTGAAGTCTTGCACTGAACTTAGTCAATAACACACAGAAGTCCGTTCTCTTCACAGTGTTCACTTTAGTCCAAATAATGTTCCAGTAAAATTTAGTGTTGCACATTAACTTTTCCCAATCTTTTCAAAATTTCTAAAGCCAAAACAAAGAAGGTTAGTTACGTTAAATTTTGTTTCCACTGAGTCTTTTCTCTCATTTCGAAAACCTTAAAACAACACACCATTTTTTTTCACTGCACAACACTCAAAATTCCCGTGTGGTCTAGTGGAGAAGTTCTTGCTGTTTATTCACTGTCAGAGTCCGAAAGTATCACTGGCAGGCGACCAAGGGGTGCATCGCTGGGTCGTGGTGATGGCGTACCGACTACAGAAGACTTTGAGGAAAGCCGCAAACTCACATCGAGCGGTGACTCCACTGTAGCTGATGTGCTGGGCTGTGGCTCGGAGCATGAGGGCCTGTCTTGGGGAGGCAACGGAGTGGAGCCAGGGCTTGGCACAGCGGGGGTCACGGGCCTGAAAAAACTGTCAATCGTTGACTGACGCAAGGACCGACAATTCTGGCGATTGATGATGCGCTGCCGGAAAGCACGCACTTCCTCCATGAATCCCAAGGGCCCCATCTCCCTGTCGCAGTCCGGGTGTTCCAGGTAGTCTAGAACGAACTCTAGATGTTCCCGGAGTGCGCTCAGCTTGGGGATGGCTGGAGTAGTGTCCTGCTGAGAGGAGTCCACATCATCATCGCCTTCGTCGTCGGAATCTTCAAGTTCGGGACTGACACCAGCAACCAAAGACGCGATCTCGATATCAGACAACGTCTGATACCCAGGATCGCCCTCGTCGTCGTCCAACCACTCACGAACATCGTCCACATCAACATTGTTGCCGTGCGTACGTAGCCGTGCATGGAAGTCATCCACGTCAAACCCTAGAAAATTGTACTCCACATCTGTTCCGAAAAGCAGACGAGACCAACCATTTTCAAGAGTTTTCACAGGGACTTCCTTCCATGCACTAGCCCAGTTGTACAGCGCAGACTTGTTGTAGCGGCGAAGGTTTTCCAAAGTCCGCTTGCCTCGAGTGTCACGTCCTTCCCTGCGCTCATCCTCGTCCTCGAGAACAACCATCACCTCGTCCAGGAACTTCCGACGGTACAGGCACTTTGTTGCCACGATCACTCCTTGGTCCATGGGTTGAATGAGAGCAGTCGTATTAGGTGGCAGAAACATGCACCTAATACGGCCATTCTCAGCAACCAAGTCCTTATCGCACAGATGGGCAGGTGCATTGTCGAGGAGAAGAAGAGCCTTTACCTGGTCGCGAGGGATTCCCAGTGTCTTCGTCTGGTACTGGATGACCTCCCTGACGAAGTGACGGTGAAACTAGTCTTTGAAAATCACAGCTGTGAACCATGCTTTCAAAGAATGGTACCATACGACAGGAAGGACATCCATCACCCCACGAAGGCACCGAGGCTGCTTTGCACGGCCAACAACAACGGGCTTAAGCCGGTGCATGCCGTTAGCACTGGCACAACACAAAGCAGATATCCGTTCCTTAGAAAGCTTGCGGCCAGGTACACGCTTCTCCGTCTCATCGGCTAGAGTGTTCGTTGGCACCAAGCGATAGAATAGGCCAGTTTCGTCTGGTTATAGACTTGACCGTGAGTGAGGCCCTCCCTGTCGATCAAGCCTTTCACCTTGTGCCGAAACTCGTCAACTCCATCCTCGTTAGCGTTCAATGCTTCGCCATGTGCTTTACAGTTAGTAAGGCCATGCCGCAACTTGAACGCGAAGAGCCAACCCTCGGATGCCTTGAAGTCTAGGGCGTCGTGAAGCCTTGCAAACTTCTCAGAAGAGCCTTCAGTTCCGTTCCACGTACCATCACACCAGCTGCACGTTGCTGTCGGTACCAAATCAACGTGGATCGGTCGATTTCTGCAAACTTGGGGTAAACATAACCTTCCTTTCCACGTTGCATTTGCTTCTCGACGAGAAGTCAGCCGTGTACTGCATGAGTTTGTCTCGGGAATGTTTGATATCGAACAAAGTCGACCGGGCCAGGTTAAACCCGCGGAGAATGCGTGAAGAAGACCAACCCGCATCAACTTTCTCCAATATCTCCCTCTTCTTTTCCAGAGTCAACATCACTCTCTTCCTTTTCTCAGGTGGCGGGGCCATCATCACACACACTAAGAGGAGGGCAGAGAGCAGCAGGAGGCCTTACAGCAAGTACGGCACCGCCACAAAAGCGAGCACGTGGGCAGCCATTGCGAAGAGCGTAGGTCCAGTCGCGGAGAGAGACAGGCGGGAAGTGGGGAGGATGCAGCGGCGCTCTATCGGACGTCGGAGGAATGACGAACCAAAACAATGCTCTCACGCGGCACGTGCGGCAAGTTCAAATTACGGACGGCAAAAAATCGATTTTTTTTTTTTAATTTTTTTGCGTTTTCGGACCATTTTGGGAATGTTTGATCCCAGGACCATAAGGTTCGGTTAGTGGGGATGTTCGGTTATTGGGCGTCCGGATATTAGAGTGATTACTGTATATATATCTATCTATTGCCAGATGCCATAATCCCGTAAGGGGTGGCCATTTGACTTTGAGTTAGTTGTTTTACAGGGAGGGACACTAACCCTCCACCAACCCACTTGTTGACACGTAGGGAGCATGTATGGGTTGGTTATATGGTTACCACCCAGCGTTGTAAATGGTTTGTCACTCAATGTAAAGCCACCTGTAAAGGAAAGAAAAGCAATAAGAAGTGACAGGAACGATGGGAGAAACAGGAACAGAGGAGGGGAGGCATAGAAAAAGAATGATAAAGGCCAAGGAAGAAGTAGGTAGCACTACATCACGTGAGTGGATGATGGTCGCCACCATCTATCTATATATTATAAATATATATGCATATACAGTATATATAAAATATATATATATATATATATATATATATATATATATATATATATATATATATATATACAGTATATATATACTGTATATATACAACAGGCACATCCAAAGCCACTCCAACACTACAATTACACTAACAAGCACTTCTCACCCTACATACAATCTCTACTAGACAGCCTAAGCCACTTGGTAGAGATACATTGGCTGTATCGTCCCGACTTCGGTCAAGATAGGCCGGTCCTGCAGTGGATACTCAAACGGCTGATGATGATGATATATAAACATATATATATATATATATATATATATATATATATATGTTCATCACTCACTAGGACTTCTGATATCTCTCTTACTTTCCCTATAATAATTCTTCCATATACCTTCCCTACCTCACTCAGTAAGCTTATGCCACGATAATTCTTGTACTCACTTCGTTGACCATTATTTTTGTACAGGGGTACAATCACAGCCTTTTTCCACTCTGCAGGCAAAGTTTCACTCATCCATGCCTTCTTACATATCTCCAACAAGCACTTCATTCCATTCTCTCCACTACATTTAAGTATCTCTGCATACACCTCATCAACCCCAGCTGATTTCCCATTTTTCAGCCGCTTCACAGCACTCTTCACCTGTGCGAGTATCACGTCTCCTGGCAATGCATTCCTTCTCTGCACACCCCAAAAACCAATCATGTTTACAGCTGCTCTGCTCTCTCTAACCCCATTCATCAGGCTTTCAAAATATTCTTTCCATCTGGTCCTTACTTCATCTCCATGGGTTAATAATCTACCACCTGCATCCTTCACAACATCCCATTTCTTCCCACTTTCACTTCTACATTTCTGCACCTCTTTCCAGAATAACTTTCTATTTTCAGTGTAGTTCACATTCATTTTTCTTCCTAGATCCTCATTTACCTCCTCCTTTTTCCTCTTCACTAGTCTCTTTAAGTGCTTCTTGCTCTCAACATATTCAGTTCTTACAGTATTTCAACTGAACCCCTATCCTGTAACCACTTTAGCCACTTCTTCCTCTTTTCCTCCACCATTCTCTTTACCTCCTCATCCCACCATGCCATACCTTTCTTCCTTGTTGTTACTCTTGCCACACCACACACCGCTTTAGCATTCCCTATATGCATTCCACAGTCTGTCCAGATCCATTTCATTCCAATTCAGTAATTCTAACTCGTCCTCTACTTTGGTCCTGTATTCATCTGCCATTTCTCTGATCTTCAGCTTCTCAACTTTCAGTCTTTCTCCCTGACTGCTCCTCTCTCTCCTGATGTACCTCACTCCTCTCAGCTTGATCTTGCATACCACAATCATATGATCTGACAGACCTCCACATCGTCCTCTCACACCCCTCATATCAGCAACCAATCCTATCATCGACCTCTCTATGAGCTCGTAATCAATTAGGTTTCTTTCAACACGATCCCCATTCCCTCTATACCATGTATATTTATGTGCATCTCTGTGTTTGAAATACGAGTTACAAATGCGCAACCTCGTCTCCTGACACGTATCCTTCAGTCTCTTCCTATTATCATTTTCTACTGGTACTCCATGGCAACCCATTATGTCATCCTCAGGACCAGTGCCTACTCTTCCGTTCATATCCCCCATCACAATCACTTTATAGCTCCTGGGCATTTCTCCCACTACTTCACCCAGCTCATCCCAAAGCCTGTCTTTCTCACTCCTGTCCTCACATGGTGCATATGCTACAATCACTGCCACTTTCACCTTCTCAACCTTGAACTTGACATACATACACCTCCAGCTGACACATTTGTAGTATCTCATTCCACTCTGCCACACCTCATTCATCGATAAAGCAACTTCTTCCTTGCATCTTCCTCGCCCATTCATTCCCGATCTTACATACATATACATATTCATTCATTCATTCATTGCCAGACGCCATGTATCCCAGACAGGGTGGCCAAGGGCTTAGAGTTAATTGTTTTACAGGGAGGGGCACCAATCCTCCACCAACCCCACTTGACGTAGGGATGCCAACAGCATCTGGTGTTCCCAGGCGGTCACCCATCCAAGTACTAACCAGACCCAACGTTGCTTAAATATATATATATATATATATATATATACAGTGGGCTCGCATAGTACGCGAGAGATTGGGCGGTGCACGCGCTCACGCACTGGGAATTCGCGTATTACGAATACATAATCTTAAGGGAATAATTACATATGGGCGGTACCTCCTCATACCCGGACATTTTTTGGCCCTTAGAGACATAATAAAGGTCATATGTTTCAGACATTGTACTAAAATTATAGCTACAATAACAAAAATACGGGTAGTCACCTTAACAACAGTAGACAACAGGCCTGATGACCTTAAATAACAAGGGTTCCGAGGCGCAGCAACACTTACAGAGCTGCACTCCCCAATGAACCAACACTTCCCTCCACAGACTCCTCTTGATCACCTTCCCCAGGAGCATCCAAGCCACTCACTTCAGCCATAAACCCTTCAAAGTCGAATGCTGACACTTCTGACATTGCATCCTCTTCATTCTCAACAGGATCAGGAGCAGACGATGTCGATGGTTCCGCTATTTCACCAACTTGAGCCCGCTGTGTGTAGCTTGTTATGAGCGTCTGTCTTCTCCTGATTATTTCTTCCCTGTGCCTGTCTGTGTAGAAACGGAAGAGTTTGTCAATACCAACCAGAAGTTCCTCCGTTCTTAGGTTGCTCACTTCCTGTGCCTTCACCTCTTCCTTGAGCTTATCTACGGCAGCAAGGATCTTGCTAATGTTTGACATACACAGCTCAGTCCTGCCTTCCATCACACTAGGCTGCTCAACTTGACTCAGTCTGGCGTCGGGCTCGGCGTCAGCCTCATCTATCCATTGCAACACTTCCTCGGGAGGCTGTTCCTCAGTAGCAGTGTGCACTTCTTGTGTGTCCGCCAATGTAACGTCCTCGAAACCTGGTACAGCTTGTGCTGCTGTCAATGTTGCTGCTTCAGCATCGGCCAGTGGTTGAATGGCCATCTTCTGGGTGATGCACAGGTGAGGCACAAGCATTCGCCACGTATGGTCCACCGTTCCAGGTGTAATCTGGTGCCAGGCTTGAAGGAGAAATTCAACTGTGTCCTTCACCGTAAAGTTACGCCAAAATGCCTCAACAGTCATGGCATCTGTGGTAGGTCGGGATAGAGGTGCTGGTGGAGATGGAACGGGAGCAGATGCCTCATCAAGGTCTTCGTCGTGATCTTCTTGTAGGGCATGAAGCTCCTCTTGTGTGTCGGTCTTCCTGCGTAGGTAGTCGTACATTTCCTTATGGTAGAAATGCTTCACTGTGGCGATTAGTTCTTGATCCAGTGGCTGCATTAGTGACATTGTGCGGGGCAGCAGAAACACAACGCGGCAGAAACACAACACGACAATCCTTGTGAAGATCTTCTAGGTATGGAGGGTGACTTGGTGCGTTATCAAGCACAAGGAGCATCTTAAATGGAATGCCCAGTTCCCGACACTTGGCTCTCGCATCAGGGACACACCGCCTCATTAACCAGTCTGCCATAATGTTCCCAGTCATCCAACCATTTACGGACTTATACCAATACACGCCACTTGCATCCATGTTCGTGAGGTTTTTGTAGCACCTTGGGTGTGAAGCTGTGTGTACAACAACTGGCCTCATCTTGTGGCTCCCAGACAGGTTTAAAGCGAACATTACCGTCATCTTACACTTCTGGAGCTTGCGACCATGGGGTTGTTTCTGTCTTTTGGCAATGTAAGTTGATTTTGGCATGGCCTTGTAATATAAGGACGTTTCATCGATGTTGTAGATCTGGCCCTTGGTGTACTATCCCTCTTCAATAATTGTTTTAAATATTGCAGGATAGTCTCTCGCGGCCAGCTCATCGGCAGAGGCACGTTCACCAGACAATTTCACGTAACGGAGTTCCTTGCGCTTGAGAAAATGGTCCAGACATCCAACCGATGCCCTGAACGGTTTTTCCACTTTTAACCTTTGAGATGCAACCTTGTAAAACAGCTGGGCTTGGTTCCGAATAAATCTTCCATTGAGTGGAACACTTTCCTTTTCTTTCTGCATTACGAAGGTGGCAAGATAGTACTCCATTAATATCATAGCACGATTTCCCACCCGCGAACGGCCGTCTAGGTCAGAGGCACCGTACGTCTTCACTACAGCCTTTATGGCTTCACGGTTCTTCCACACACTTCTCACTGTAGATTCAGCCAGTCCCAGGGTTCTTCCGATAGCCGTGTTTCCTTGACCCTCCTCCTTCATCTTAATTATCTTTAACTTGGTGGCGTGCGTCACAAGTTTCTTTACTTTTGGGGTTGGAGCTATGGTGCAACAAAGTACAGGCAGCACAAAAAACACCACACGTTGTACACGACATGTTAGCTGTACAGAGCGGATCCGCACAGTGCACGAGCCGGGACTGTTATGGCGCGCCCGCTCCCTTGTACCCCAAGCTGCGTAGTAGAATGCCCGGGAATTTCTGTGCATCAACATGACGACACGTGACGCACTCTGTGAGGGGTGGTCGCGCATTAGTAGAAAATGGCATTTTTGAGCCACTCCTTGCCTCTGCCTTGCGTTCTGTGCGGTAAACTCGTGCATTAAAAGGTTTTTGGTTATGATTTTTGGTCACTCGTGCACAAGGCGAATCATGCACTGCGGTGACGCGCACTGTGCGAGCCCACTGTATATCCCATTGGAGTCCAGAGTCCTGAGTATTGGACAGAACTGGGATTTTTCAAGTCTTTATAAAGTAGGGAACCCCCAGGTAGGGACCTATGGGCTTTGCGACTATGAGCCAATAGGCGGAGGGCGGTACGCCTAGTATCCTCCCAGTGCCATGCCTCGCCCAGCACCCCTGGGATACAATGGGTTAATGACTGGCAAACCTATCAGTCTCTTTAACCCATTGGAACCCAGTGTCCCGAGTATTGGATAGAACTGGGATTTTTCAAGTCTTTATAAAGTAGGGAACCCCCAGGTAGGGACCTATGAGCTTCGCGACTATGAATCGATAGGCAGAGGGCGGTACGCCTACTACCCTCCCAGCGCCATGCCTCGCCCAGCACCCCTGGGATTCAATGGGATATATATATATATATATATATATATATATATATATATATATATATATACACACATCATACAGTAAACTCTTAATGATTGCAGACTTCAAGCTTGTGGATTTGATTACTTGTGGATTTTTCACTCTGGTGATAAATAATAATGAATAGTGAAATAAAATTTTGATAGACAGACACGCCCAGCTGCTCAACCTCGCTCAGCAAGCCCTCAACCATCAACCTCAAGGGTAACTTAACCAAATACACCGACCACCGCCTCACCAACCTTATCAGCTGACGGACTCAGTGACCCTTCCCCTCTTTTGCCGGATGACAACGGGGATGCAGACAATGAACAATAAGTATCATATATCAATCATAACTCATCATACTTAACTACATTTTCAAAAATTAATCTTCCTACAGAAAGGTGAAATGAGGAGAAAGTATTGTACATTGATGAGACTTGATGAGAGTATACTGACATTACTGTATTGTACGGTATTTTTAAAACCTTTTATTATAAAATTTATTGCATTTGCATTATGTTTATGCATAATCATTTATCATTATCATTAAGCATCACAAACAGCTTTCTTTTTTGTGAAAGCATATTTTCAGTGTGGGAGGAGTAACTAATTTGATGCTCGCAGATTTTCCATTCTCGCGGGGGTCTCTGTTCCCTAACTCCCGCAAACATCAATGGTTTACTGTATATATAAAATAGTCCTCTCTTCCCTCCTTCCTCTTCAGTCTTTCTTTCCTTCATTTTTTCCTCTTCCTTCTGCCTGACTTTACACTCCCTCTTCTGTATTTCTTTCTTTCTTTCTTTCCTCTTCCTTGTGCCTATGCGTGATTCTACAATGAGTGACAAGCCGAATGGTTTCCTGTACACCAGGAAACCATTTACCATGCCAGGTGGTAACCATATAACCAAAATATGGCGCCTGGTTTGTTTAGTGAGTAATTACAGCACTCCAATATGACTGAGCCGGTGCAGGTTTATATCCAAGGGGTGACTGGGGTTTATTGCTTACGTAATGCTACTCAGGAATGAGTAAGGCTGGTCACTTTCATCTTAAATGTCAGGACCAACTTGCCTAGCCCAGGCTCCTACACTCTTAATGAGGCAACACAGAACTGGATAATGGATGGATGGATGTATAGATACATTGATCCATAGAACTAGATGGACTGATGAACATCCCTAATCCCTTCCAGATCTTCTGAATGCAAAACAGTCATATAACAGGGCCAATCTGAGTACTGCAGTATCCAAAGACTCATTCCTCCCTCTTAACCAAGGATAATGGAATTAGTGACTTGCAACCATGACTTAGTATTCATGCTGTGGGAGTGACCCAGTTTTCTGATAAAAACAAATCATATATAACAACCCTCAAGCAAGTCACAGTACCATGGCATCCAAGATGGGGCACACACATCCAACATCCAACTCACCAACAGCTAACTGCTCCATAACTACATCAAGGTTAACGGCTGGTGTAACGAATGTGCGGCCTTCTGGGTCTGGCACCTCTGGCTTTGTATTTAGCTGTAACTTGGCGGTTGAGCTGATAGGGCCAATGACTGCAATGGAAAACAATTAAAAATTATAAGTTGTAGTGTTCTGGGATGGATTAAAAAAAAAAAAAAAAAATATTGGTACCTTAAAATTATCTGAACAAGCTAAATAAAGCACGTTCAACAGAGCAAAAAGAAACTAAATAAATAAATTTTTGCTGTTAGAAACCTCTTTCTTTAGTCTGCTGATCATGGAGTACGAGATCTGAAATAAATAAATTTTTGCAGTTAGAAATCCCTTTCTTTAGTCTGCTGATCATGGAGTACAGGATCATACTAATCCTTATTCTTACCTAAAATGATGGGTCGAGGCAAGATAAAAATACATAAAATCCTGTAAATAAATAGTCAATAATTAAATAAATAAAATACGAGGTGCTACTCAAAAGTTCCAGTAATCTGAACAGAGGGAGCCAACCGTTTGCAGTTTTGCCTTTTGCCGCCAGGAGGAGTCTGCAGCACCCCTTGTGCATCAGTGTGGCCCCAGCCATGTCTGTGAGCAGATGTGTTGTTGAGTTGCACTTACTATTGTAACATGAAGTGTAGGTGGTTTGGCAGTTTGGCAATGGCGGACCTCACAGAACAAAGAACCTGCGTCAACTTCTGCTTCAAGATCAACAAGATGGATGTAGAAACTCACCAGTTGCTTCACCAAGCCTTTGGTGACAATGCCATGTCCCAAAGCAGAACATTTTTCCGGTACAAGCAACTCAAGGAAGGATGAATGTCCGTGGCAGACAATGCCTGTTCTGGACGACCGTCAATGGCAACAACACCAGAAAACGTCGGAAATGTTCGTCGGGCTATCCTTGCAGATCATAGACGAACTATCCATAATGTTTGTGATACCGTTGGACTGTCATACGGGAGTGTGCAATGCATTTTGTTGGATGTGTTGGGCATGAGACGCATTGCTGCAAAATTTGTGCCAAAACTGCTGAGTGACGAGCGGAAGGCACATCGCGCTGCAGTTTCCAGAGAGCTCAAGAATCAGGTCAGAGATGATGCCACCTTCATCTCCAAGGTTATAAATAGTGATGAATCATGGGTTTTGGTTATGACCTGGACACAAAGCAGCAGTCATCACAATGGAAATCTTCCAATTCACCGAGGCTGAAAAAAGCGCGTCAAGTTCAGAGCAATGTGAAGTCGATGTTGATCGTTTTCTTCAATATCCAAGGGACTAGTCACAAGGAATTCATCCCACCCGGTCAATCTGTCAGTGGAAAGTTTTACTATGAAGTTTTGCAGCGTCTGAGGGAGAACATCCACTGCAACATCCAGAACAGTGGAAGAACAAGGACTGGGTCCTGCATCATGACAACATCCCTGCCCATACATCAACTGTTTTCAGGCAGTTCCTGGCTTCCAATAACACTAGTCATTCCCAACCCAACCTATTCCCCTGACCTTGCCCCCTGCGACTTTTTCCTGTTTCCCAAGCTGAAATTGCAACTGAAAGTGCGTCGATTTGACTCGAAAAAGGAGATCCAGACAGAATCGCAGGAAGTGCTCAAGACCATCAAGCCTGAAGCCTTCCAGGGATGCATGGACTTGTGGAAAAAAAGCTGGGACCACTGTATACGTGCCCAAGGGGACTACTTCAAAGGCGACAGTGAGAACAAGAGGTTCATTTTTTTCATTCATTCATTGCCAGACGCCATGTATCCCACACGGGGTGGCCAAGGGCTTAGAGTTAATTGTTTTACAGGGAGGGGCACTAATCCTCCACCAAGGAGGTAAGGTATCTTATTTTCCTACAATATTCAAATTAATGGAACTCTTGGGTAGCACCTCGTACAGTAAACTTTCAAGTATCCGTCACTGCATTATCCAGCATGTCAATATCCGTCAAAGCAAATTACTGAATTTTCCCAAGGAAAATTCCCTGGGAAACCCAAAAATTGAAATCTATGCTACTTGTCTCATTGCCCAAACACAATATCCTATTATCTTTAGAGTACAATGACATTTTATCATGCTTATTGCAGTATTTAAAGTGTTTTTCTATCTTTAAACAATTATACAATGCATGTATAGGGTTTAATAGGGGATTACACCTCCTTTGAGGGGTTCTGGGACTACAAATTCACTATCTGTCAGTATGTCACTATGTGACACCCCCTTGGTTGTTATAGGATGGAAAATTGAGGGTTTACTGAAGAAGAAGAAGAAGAAGAAGAAGAAGAAGAAGAAGACGAAGAAGAAGAGGAGGAGGAGGAGGAGGAGGAGAGTCTATCCTTGTCTAACACGGTTTTCGATAACACGAAAATGGTCTAACACGGTACAATTTTCTGAAAGCACTATTGTTTCTAACACAGCCACTGATGAAGCTAACACAGTTATTTGAACCAGGCGAGTGGTGATGAGATGAATCATAGGAGCGTTGCCTTGCCAACAGGAGTCATCTACCTCCCAGCCAATTGCACTTCAGCTGCTGAACTCCAGGCAGAGGATATGCAATGCTAGAGACACCATGGATAACATAGATGATGATGTGAGATGTGTTATAAGTGCTACTGACTTCGAGGGATTTTAACCAGTGTTCTCCCCTCCTCTCCAGCATAGTGTTTCTCCTCTTATCCTCCCATAAGGTAAATAAAATGTGTCTTTCAACTGTAATAATACTATTTTATAATTTTTTGAACCAAATTAATGCTTTCTAGGAGATTAAAATTGGGGGGTGTAAAAAAAGTTTTGCATCACAAGGGGGGAAAAAGTGGACTTTGGGCAGAGGTGCAGAAAGAACCAGGGGGTTTCAAGAGTCCCTGTAACACGAAATTTCTCTACCACAGTAGGGGAGCAGAAGCAATTAACCATGTTGGACATCGACAGACTGTATATGGCCAACAAAATAAGCCTAAGAATCATTCAAACATCATTAACCCCTTAAGACTGCAATTGTTTCAGGCAGGGTACCTCTCACAACCGCAATTAGGGGGTGTTTTGGCGATTTTTACCAAGGGCAAATTGACTGTTCTGGCTAAAGAGGAAGAATTTACACACCTGACAACGCAATCCGTACCCCCATAGGACTAATGGTTACCACACAATTGCGCGTAAAATTTAAAATAAAGTTTATGATAGTTAGCCCTCGAAAACAATCAAAAACATGAAAATTTTGATAACCACCTATTTTTGTTACTGAAACAGGTAATTTCAAAGTGTTCTGTCACACCAACCATGAAAACAGATGTATGTAGGTGTGGGGAGATTACTAGACTGTGGGGAGATAAAGTAGGCTGTGGAGAGTAGGCCTATACGTACGGGGGTTGGAAATAACCAGCTTTTCACATGAAAAGAAAGCACTTCATTGTGTTCTGTAACAACTACCATGAAAACAGCTGTGTAAATAGGTGTGGGGAGATAACTAGTGTGGGGAATAGGCCTACAAGGCCTTGGTGGTACTTCAGGAGAAAAATTTTGGCAACAACCAAATTCCCTTGTGGAAACCCTCCATTTCAATGGGATTTGTCATACCAGCCATAAAAACAGGTGTGTATGTAGGTGTGGGGAGTAGCCCTACAAGGCCTCATAGTCATTCCAAAACTAACACAGATGCATATAAATGTTTATAACCATCAAGGACATCAAAAGTTGAATAATGCTATAAATGCATGCATAAGAAAGGAAAAAAAAAAGACGAAAATTTGTTTCCGATTTCTCTTTTTACTGTTCCAACTTCCGGTTACACATTTATCACACTATTACTATTATCACATTATCATTACACTTCATCACACTTATCATTACAATTTTGGCAACAAGCAAAGTCTCTTGTGAAAACTCTCTATTTCACTGGAATTTATCACATCAGCCATGAAAAAAGGTGTGTTTGTATGTGTGGGGAGATGAAATAGGTGCAGGGAGTAACCCTACAAGACCTCATAGTCCTTCAAAAACTAACACAGACGGACACTACTCAGAGGTGCTAATCTGGGCAGAAAAAAAAAAAAAAAAAAAAAAAAAAAGGTGCATCGTATGTAGTACAACATACAACATTCTCCAACTACTTACGTACAGAAACTGGTAGGTACGAAGTGAGAAATGTATAGAATGAGGTGTAAAAATTTGGGAAGTAAAAATAATATGAAACAGATACATACATCAGGCCTGACACTCAGGGGCCTGTTGGGGTTTGGAAGGGTAGTGAGGGACAAGGAGGGAGAGATAGGGTGGGGTTTGGAGGGGAGGGGGATGAGGCTAACAGGGAGGGAGGAGGGGCAAGAGGGGGTGGGAAAGGATGCAGGTTGTTGTGGGAGGAGAGATGCAGTTGCGTGGTGCCCCCCCACTGCCCGGGTTAGTCCAATCCCCCCTCCTGTCACATCAGGGGTGAGTTCTCATTGGCCTGAAGCAATGTACATCATAATCGGGGTGAAGCAAGCGCTCCGCAGTTTTTTACAGGCCGTGTTCAATTGATGCAATTAAGCATTTTGGCATAAAACTCAAATCGCATCAATTGATGGGATTATGACTTAAGGGGTTAAAGCCTTCCAAATCCTGGGTCCACCAAGCTACTGTACACTAACATCAGGACCTGAAGCGGTGGCGTCTTCGCTGTGGGTCTACCCCCCAGAGGCTGTCGAAGAGAAGAGGAGGACAGCATGGGGGCCAAACCACTGCAAACCCCCCCAGGCCCCTCACGGGGCTCGAGTACCTGGGAGTGGCTTCAGTCGCCCGGGCAAGTACCACATCTCCCAACACAACACACACAACAACACCGTTTTTTCTACACCGAGAAATGACTCCCCGGCTGTCATTTCTCGATGAATTCTTCTAGCCGGGGACATTGAGAGCAATCCAGGACCCACCAACAAATACATACAGTAGAAGCTCTTTGGTCCGGACCCCTTTAATCCGGATTTCTGTTAATTCGGACAAAATTTAAAAATAATAAGCTCCAAAAATATGTTGAAAATAATTCTAAAGTCATTTTCAGTATCAGTGCGGAAAGCGATCGTCATTCGTTTAGTCTCGGATCACGCTAGGTCGCAACATGGGCGCCTGTTTAAACACACGCTAACATTCGTTCCATCAACTAGTTCACCAACCATTTATATTTTTACTCTGTATTTCAAAAGTTAATCCTCCTTACCATGCCCCTTAATAAAGGTGTTAAAAGGAGGAGTTTGCTTACACAAAAATGGGTCAGAATATTCTGCAGTGTTTAGTGATTACTGTAGGTTATTTTTTGTACTTAAATGCGCTTTACTTGTACATCAAACATTAGCTTCTTGCCCACATGGGCGTTATCAATATGCCAAAGACGACAGGGTATTTTTTGCCTACGTAAGTTTTATTTTTATTCCAAATATTAGTTAATTAATTAATTTATTTTTTTGCCTACACATGCCTTAGTCACTTACTACAATTTAAAATGTAGGCTAGTTTCTTGTCATGGCCTTACCTGTAAATTATGCAATACAAAACTATCGTACATGATTAGTTTGGTTATTTTAGTATCCTTTCATCTTTTGCAGTTACGTAGGGTTGACATATGCCACATATGTTAATAATTAACAAACATACCATATGTAGATAGTTTTTGGTATGAACTGGAGATTACCCTGATGGTCCGGACAATCTGTTAATTCGGACAACCCTTCCCCCCATATAGTCCAAATGAGAGAGGTTCTACTGTATGTCCAACATGCTCAAAACGTATCACGTCGAGCTGACAGACAAAGGGTTCAGTTCAATGCAACTCCTGCAAGAACAGGACCCATTACACTTGCACAACACTTGCATCCAGGAAACATTACACAAACACCTGGACCTGCTCCTTCCCCCCACCCATCAACCCCCCTTCCAATCCTACTCCTGCTTCCTTCACACCTCCACAGCCAAACCCACTGACCCTTCCCACACCATCCAGTCCCCCAACTCCTCCCATTCCAACACATCCTAATCCACCTCAACCCTTACCTCCATCACAACCTCCTCCTACCCCTTCCCCTCCACCCACACCACCTCCCCCCCGTGCTGCAGCAGCCGACACACATCGCACACACAACATAAACATCCTTCAGTTAAACATAGATGGCATAAACACCAAAATACATGAACTCACACAATTCATCAAACAACAGAACATACACATTGCCATCTTACAAGAAACAAAACTACACGGAGCACAGAAAACACCGACATTTCATAACTTCACCACCATTCGACAAGACCGGGCCGACGGCGGTGGTGGTGGACTCATCACCCTGGTACACAAATCCATCAACTTTGCAGATACCAGTGCACACACAAGGTCACTTCTCCCCCCACATGACACCACAACAGAAATACAATCAATTAAAATAGGCACTGGTAACAAATCACACATAACAATCGCTAACACATATATTCCCCCCCAGTCGTCCCCCACAGTACCACACAATTACTCTCCACAGATACACCACATCACTAACATACCCATCATCATCCTGGGTGGTGATTTCAATGCCAAGTCGTCGGCCTGGCATGTCAACAACCCTGACACAGACAGAGGGCTGGTACTACAATCCCAGACAGATCATTTTTTCATACTAAACAGTCTAGACCAACATACTCATATCCCACACCAAGCCCTCTTCCTCCCATCATATCCAGACATCACCTTCTGCTCCCCAAACCTCGTCCCCACTACATCATGGAGAGTGGTCAAAACCCTAGGTTCTGATCACCTCCCAATCATCATCACTACCAAAACCAGAATCATCCCAGCTGGCCACAAACACACATACACTAATTATAAGAGAGCCAACTGGGAGGCCTTTGTTACAGAAACAGAACAACATTTCGAAACACTAAACAGTACACCCATCACAAACATCAACACTGCTGTGCACACTTTCAATACACTCATACAAAACGCAGACAAAAGACACATCCCTAGAGGCAACAGAAAGAGACACAACCCCAACTTCACACCAGAAATTCAAGGCCTCATCAGACAACGGGACACATTGCGACACTCCCCAACACCCCATACACAAGACACCATACAACAAATACAAGAACTCAACACTCAAATAAACAGTAAAATATCAGAACAGCAAACACTAAACTGGAAAAATTACCTCCAAACACTTGACCACCAAACAAACATCAGCAAACTCTACAAAACACTAAACAGCATCACACTTTCCAACAGCAACACCACACAATCACATGCTGCCATCAAAACAACAGACACCATACCCTCAAACAAACAACAAGCAAACACTCTCATCAATCTCTTTCCACAAGTCAGCCATCTAACCCCCCATCCGGAAGACCGTCGTATCATCAGATGTAAGAGACAGTTCCCCACAGACCCAGACTACACACCTTTCACTTACAACCAGAAGAAGCATATCATTAACAACCTCAAGCACTCATCTGCCTGTGGACCAGACAACATAAGCAACATTCACCTTAAACACCTAGGACCACAAGGCATACAAGCACTCACCAACATAGCAAACTACAGCTACTCACACAACATAATACCCAACATCTGGAAGCATGGCAATATTATCACTATCCCTAAACCCAACAAAGATCCCATGTTACCCTCCTCACATCGCCCCATCACACTCCTCTGCACCCCCTCTAAAGTCAGTGAACGACTGGTACTACAACTAGTCACACCTCACATTCCCCTAGCCCAGTCACAACATGGCTTTAGGCTACTACACTCCACAAACACCCTTCTTACAGACCTTACACAGAGAGTTTTCGATGGCATAAATTCAGCTAGGCCACCACACAGAACACTCCTAGTCACACTAGACATTAGCAAAGCTTTTGATGCCATCCCCAGCCACAACCTCACAAACAAAACACTCAACACAAACATGCACAATAACACAAACAGATGGCTGGCAAACTACTTAGCAGGCAGATGTGCACACGTAACATTTGCCGGTCAGTCTTCTAACATCAGAAACTTCACGAACGGCGTCCCCCAAGGATCTGTTTTGTCCCCTACACTCTTTAATCTATACATGCACAACGTACCCACACCCCACACACCACAGATACACATAGCTTCCTATGCAGATGATATAACACTTACATGTACACACCAAAACGCAAACACAGCTGCACACATCATTCAACCTTACCTCAACACACTACATGAATGGTTCACCACAAACAGGCTCAAAATAGCCCCAGCCAAATCTACAGTGACTCTTCTCACAAACTGGACAACAGAACACAGTCACATCCCACACCTCACCATAAACAACACTCCCCTACCACACACACACACACACCCAAAATCCTTGGTGTAACATATAATACATCAATGTCATTTAAACAACACATCACAAACATTAAAAATAAAATAACACCAAGACTCAATGCTTTGAGGTCACTTGCCCATACAACATTCAAACACAACAAAGAAACCACCACCACAGTATACAAACAATACATACGTTCAGTGATGAATTATGCAAGCCCTGCCTGGGCTTCAAACATGACCAAAACACACTACAACACTCTACAGACCATACAGAACAAGGCCCTAAAAATAATCACAGGCTGCACAGCTACTACACCCACAGACCACCATCAAGAAACCAAAGTCCTCAAAGTCAAGGATCACCTAGACATGAGAGGCACCCAGTTTCTTGCTGCAGCCTCCACAAACCCACAACATCCACTACAGTACATGGCAGCACATCCAACCACACCAAGGAACATCAAAACAACACCCAGCACACGATATCATACACAAATACTGTCATCTCTCCCCCCTCAGACCAGCTTCCAGAAGCATATCCCCACTCTGATCATTCGCCACTCCATGCAGTCACTTAAAGACAACACACAGCTGCATGCACGGCCTCCTGACATCCACCTTTCTGAATCCTATCTTTCTCGTGAGGACAGGGTCCATCTGGCCAGGCTGAGATGTGGGCACCATCCAGCCCTCTTAAGCTACCAGAAGAGGCTGGATGACTCCGTCGCTGATGCCTGTCCAGGATGCAACACAACACCCCATACTATTAAGCACATTATGGAAGACTGCATTGCACACAATCACCTATGTCAACAACACAACATACACTCTTTGAGAGCTCTGTGGGAAAGCCCGGTCTCGGCCATGGCCTTCCTAAGGGACTCGAGGCTGTTCGGCCAGACTTCCTAGGGAACAACTACTACTACTACACTAACATCAACTAGGCAGAATTATGCTCAGGACTGGTACAGTTGGCCTAAGAAGTGACAGCAGAGTATCCAGAAGATTTCGGTTACCGATACTGCACATACTCTTCCTTAAGTCTTCACAAAGTGAGACCTACTATTTAAAAATATATAAATAAATAAATAAATAAAATAAGTAAAAACTACAGTACCAGTATATTTCAAAATCATAGGAAGCAGTACATTAGTTACGATAATAAGAAATCCTAAATGGAACTAACTGATATTTCAGAACTATTGCTCAGGGACAGTCAGGAATAATTTGCGGAGTTCAAAGCTAGTATGGTAACAAGCAATAATTCTTTAGTGACGTAAGACTTCAATAAACAATTAAAATCAGTCATTATTATTTATTAAATAATTTCCATTACAATAGCAGAAATAATCAAAACCCAGGTATTTCTGTATTTAGTGTCTCCATGGATGACGCCAGAAAGCAGGAAAGTGGAGTTAGTTAGTAAGCTATTTTAAATGGTTTGATCAATAAGAACGATAGGGGACAACTTTTACACAAAGACATGCAGTTATTACACTGCATTTGGACATATCCGGATGATATAACATAGACCAGAGGACTATCAGCACATGAAATATAAAGAAAGAACCTCGAAAATCTGCCGCAAGTCGGAGCTCCTTGAAAAATGCCAACTTATGTCACAGCCTAGTATCCTCACTGCCTAAATGACTGGCAAGAGTAATAAAATGCAGAGGTTCATAAACAATCACTGAGTTCAAAATGTCCAAATCAGCATTTTCAGTTAAGCAGGACAGCAGCTTATTTAAAATGAGAGTTATTACAGATTAAAAGATAGAGCGAAAAGTATGTGCTTTTGCACTGCAAGACTTTATAAACTCATGTTTTGGACCTCTTTAATGTCTAGTGTAAGAGAGAAGGGTAAAATCTGTCATACCTCCTTACAACTGAAAATAATTTAGCATCAACCTGGGATAAAGTAGCTAGTTATAATTATTATGAGTGAGGGGAAGACAGGAATAAAAGGCAGACTGATCTTGCTGCTACCACTAATTAGGTATCATTACTAATAATACTGCGTTTCACTGTTGTGGCATCCATGCTGCATTACCACAGCATTTGAAAATGGGGTAATGTATTGCAATCACATGAGCTTTCCTTAACTGGTCTTCAAAACTAGAGCTTCTGTATTTGAAATTCTGGGAAACAAATATATCAGGAACACTGGGCTATACTGCACGCCGCACGCGGAGTAATACATCACTCATTCATTCAAATCCCGAAATGCAGGTAAATGTTAACTTCTATTATATCACTGCCTCATGTTATTCATTTTACATGATTCTTAGCATGATATATATTTTATTTGATACTGTGCGGCAAAAGCACTGACTTTTTACTTTACATTCACCAAGTTTTCATTGAACATATGGTAGTGCAGAGTGACTGAAGCAATCTGGAACTCAGCCATCACTCCTTGGGGCAACTATACAATAACTTACTCTGTTAGGTCGAGGTTAGGTTATTGTACATTGTTACATCAGGTCTGAATGGGTTTCATTCCTCTGAATGCATGGGGGGGTGCGAGGTGTATGTATAAACACACAGCAGAATTTCCTAAATCACATGATTCTAAATAGCAGATTCATAATATGTGACACCATCATAGCAACAGTTTGCAACATCAGTAGATTGAGGAAATTACATGAAATTTGCAGATGCAGTCTCAAAAGTGACGCTTTTCCTGTGCCTCGTGTAATACATGCCATCATTACTTCAAGTCCGCGCATCTAGCTGGGTGCAAACCAACTGTAGTCATGCATGGCAATTATTAAACCAATCATATTCAAGTACTGCACTTACAAAAGCCAATGACAGTGCTTCCCTCCCACACCATGCATTAAGGATGCACGTGCTTGATGCCTTGGAACCCACCTCAGTGCACTGTCTCCTCTCTGTTGTTAGTGTGTGGATCTGATGTGGTTTACAAGAGGATTTTTTTTTTTCCCCCTGTGCTTCCTCTGCCTGCCCAGTGTTACCATGTCCAATAGCATGCCTCATAAGCCTACAACTTCTTCAAGGAATAGAAAGAAAAAGAAACTAACTTTAACTTACACCCAAAAGTCAGATGTAATAAGGAGGACTGATGGAGATCAGAAGAAAATCAAAGTTGCCCATCATTACGGACTAAACAAATTGACAACACATGACGCCTTGGAGGCAGCTAAGGGCAACAACAAAACCACTTCTGTTGACTCCACACTGGACTTTGAGGAGTTCCTGGAGGAGGCTGATGATGAGGAAGAGGCAAAGAAGTGGCAGCACACACGCCTCAAGCTGAAAGACCGTAGTCCGCCTCAAGCCTCGGAACCCCTCTCCCTACCCCCATCCATTCAAGTAATGTCATAAGTCAGAGTCAGGTAAGAATCTTACAATACCGTTACATCATACATACATCATCTAATCCTGTGTTGCCCCATGAGGAGTGTAGAGGCCCAGGGATAGGTAAGTTGGTCCTGACATTCAAGATAAGAGTGACCAGCCTCACTCATCCCTGAGTGGCATCCTGTGAGCAATATACCCCAACCATCTTTTGGATATAAACAGACACAGGCTAAACCCAGCTGGAGCGCCTTAATTACCCACTAAGCCACCAGGAGCCAAACTGTTCATTCCCAATAAATATGATTTACTAATTTCTTTTCCTGGTTGTCAGTGTTCGCTGGTGACCAGTTTGATGTAGGTTCGGTGATAAGGGAGGCAGCTTTCCTGAGATGATGGACCCATACGAAATTTTCCCCAATGATTATTTCTGACTCATGAAATTCTCAAATTACGGCATGTGCTCAGTACAGGAACACCCCAGTTTAAAAATGCAATTCGTTAGGTAAAAACCCATCATTAGGCGGGGTATCATATATTGGGGGTAGGGGGGTTTTCAAGAATACTCCCCCAGTATCCCTGCTTGTCGTAAAAGGCGACTAAAAGGGTTGGCGGAGGGTTAGTGCCCCTCCCCGGAAAACAACTAACTAAAAAAACAAACAAGAAGCCTCGGACAAGGACTGACCAAACGATGACGACCCAGGACCGGACAAAGGACTTGGTAATGAGTACATGGAATGTAAGAGGAGCGAATGATGAGGTGAAAGAGAGAGATTGTCCAGGTGCTTGAGGGTGCGAAAGTGGATGTATGTGGAATAACTGAAACAAAATGGAGAGGAGAAAGTGTGAGAGAATGGGAGTATGGATGGGGTATATGTGCAGGAGTAGATGAGAATGAGAGGGCAAAGGAAGGAGTGTGTATAGTTGTGAGTAAAAGATGGAAGAAGAGCATAAGACAGTATGGATCAGTTGGGTCAAGGATTGTGTGGGTAAAGTTGAAAGTTGGAATACAAATGTGGGCGATTGTGTGTGTGTATGCGCCAACGCAAGATCGTGCTAGAAGAGTGAGAGAAGAGTTCTGGACAAATGTGGAAATGTGCATGGAAAAGTTTGGAAGGAATGAGAGAGTGTTTTTGATTGGTGATATGAATGGTAAAGTTGGTAATGTGAAGGTGGATGGAATAGTTGGTGAGTGGGGTGTGCCTGCCGAGATAGATGAGAATGGCAGTGCGTTAGTGGACATTTGTGCTGGGAGGGGGTTGGTGATAGCCAATACTCTCTTCAGGCATAAAATGATCCACAGGTATACATGGCGAGTGATGAGAAGGGTGGGTGGTGAACTGAATGAAAGGAAGGCAATGATTGATTATGTGTGTGTGGAGGAAAGGATGCGAAGATGTGTAAAGGATGCAAGAGTGTATAGAGGTTGGGGGAGTGGACTTTCTGACCACTACTTGGTGGTGGCCAGAATTAGGATGCAAGTGAGATGGAGGAATAGAAGAAGGGAAAGACGAGAGGAAGGAGTAGTTGCAAGGAGAGTGGAAAGGTTACAAGAGGATGAGAAAAAGGCAGAGTATAAGAGAGAAGTGGAGGAACGATTGGGCAAATATGAATTGGAGCAGATGGGAGACATGGAAGGTGTGTGTAAGATATTTACAGAAGAAATATGTGCAGCATGTGATGTGTGTGGAAGGAAGAGAAGGCGGAGGGGGGTGCAAGGAACAGCGTGGTGGACTGAAGAAGTGAAACAGGCTGTGGCACAAAAGAAGAAAGCATACAATGAATGGGTGAGAAATAGGGGCGTGGAAGAAGTTGAGAGGCGGAAGAGAGAGTTATATGTGGAAAGGAAGAGAGAGGTGAAAAGATTAGTAAGAGAGAGTAAGAAGAGAGTGGATGAGGAATTTGGAAGGAATTTGAGTGTAAAGTGGAGGGACTGTAAGAAAATGTTCTGGAGAGAAGTGAAAAGAGTAAGACAGGGTGGAAGTGAAGTTAGCAGGGGAGTGAAAGATAAAAATGGTAGATTACTAGTGGAGAAGGGAGAAAAAGTGAGCAGATGGAGAGAACACTTTAAGGAATTGTTGAACGTAGAGGATGGAAGTAATGCGAGTATAAGTGGCTGGGGAATGGCTAGGAGAAGGAGGGAGGTGAGAAGACAGGAATCAGTAGGATAGAAGTTGTGGAAGCAACGAAGAAAGTTAAATCGGGGAAAGCCCCAGGAATTGATGGAGTGTGTGATGAAATGCTGAAGCATGGGGGAGAGATAGTAGTAGAATGGATGTGGAAGATGTGCAGATTGGCCTGGGAGGAAGGTAGAGTCCCAGAGGATTGGAAGTCAGGTATAATTATTCCCTTGTACAAAGGAAAAGGGGAAAAAGAAGTGTGTGGTAATCATAGGGGCATTTGTCTTCATAGTATAATAGGAAAAGTGTATGGTAGGATACTTATAGACAGAGTTAGAGAAAGAACAGAGAAATTAGTTGGAGAAGAACAGGGAGGCTTTAGGAAGGGAAGAGGTTGTGTAGATCAGATATTCATTCTTAGATCTTTAGTGGAAAAGTTTCTAGAGAAGGGAAAGAAGTTGTATGCAGCTTTCATGGATTTGGAGAAGGCATATGACAGGGTGGATAGACAAGGATTGTGGAAAGTGTTAAGAATATATGGAGTAGATGGGAAGTTGTTGAATGCTGTGAAGAGTATGTACGATGGTGCGAAGGCTGCAGTGCGTGTGGATGGTGAACTAAGTGAATTTTTCTCTTTGAAAGTTGGTTTGAAACAGGGATGTGTCATGTCTCCATGGTTGTTCAATCTGTACATGGATGGGGTAATAAAGAGGTACAAGGTAGGGTAGTGGATGTTGGAGTGGCCCTGGTGAGAGAGGATAGTGTTTGGAAACTCCCTGTACTGTTGTTTGCAGATGATACTGTGTTGTTGAGTGAAGACGAAGGGGAGCTGCAAGGCTTGGTGGATGAGTTTGAAAGAGTGTGTAAGAAACGGAACCTAAAGGTGAATGTAGGGAAGAGTAAAGTGATGGTCTTTGAGAGAGGTGAAGTTAGTGAATGTACAGCGAGGTTAGATGGTGAGGAATTGGAAAATGTGAGTACGTTTAAGTATTTGGGTAGTGTGATGAGTAAGGATGGAGGTTTGGAGGGTGAAGTGCTTGAAAGGGTACAGCAGGGAAGAAAGGTCGCTGGTTCCTTGAAAGCAGTGATAAGAAACAGGGAAGTGAGCATGGAAGTGAAAAAGTTACTACATGACAGTATTGTGATACCAACTCTAACGTACGGAAGTGAAGCTTGGACATTGTTGGAATGACACAAGTCAAGAGTGAGAGCAGTGGAAATGAGTTATTTAAGAGGAGCCTGTGGAGTCACACGGAGAGACAGGCTGATGAATGAGGATATAAAGGAGCGTTGTGGTGTGGATGTGGATGTGATAGGAAGCGTTATGAGGAACACACTGAGGTGGTTTGGCCATGTGGAGAGGATGGAGGGTGAAAGACTGACGAAGAGAGTGTATGTGAGTGAGGTGGAGGGGGGAAGAGGGAGGGGGAGGCCGAGGATGAGATGGAGGGATGGGGTGGAGAGGTATATGAGAGAGGGGGGTGTGAGTTGGAAGCAGGGCAGTGAAATGGCGGGAGACAGGGCGACTTGGAGGCGATTTGTTTGTGGCCACCCCAAACGGGATTGAGGCGTCTGGCAATAGATAGATAGATAGATAGATATAGATATATATATGAGGCGTCTAGAACCAAAGGGGCATCGGCGCCAAAATGTACTTTTGAGTTATGACGCTTTAAAGTTGTGTTTATGGCAACATCATAGCCAGAAGGCAATAAACAAACCTTTTATACATCAAAATGATCATCAGCGCCTATGCTCTACATGTAAAGCCAAAAAAACAAAATAATAATAACCGTAACCACAAAATAGGCAGTAAACCAAACCCCCAATTTATAAGTGGGCATAATAACATATTGTAGGGATTTAAAAACATAGCATAAAAAACATCAACGAATGTATTAATGTACAAAACTTTATTAACTGAAGATTCCAGTTCACTTAATATTAATAAACGAATAATTATTACTGTAATTTCACGTTTTTTACAACTAAAACTGAAATCAATGCAGTTATTATTTTTCCTCTACCATAATAGATTGAAATAACAACACTAAAAAAAAAAAAAGTTGTGTAGTGCTTAAGTACAGTAAATTGAGAAGGGGTAGTGGGGGGTTAAATGGTGGGGTCGTCATCTAGGAGAACGACATCCAACTCTGCCTCCTCGGTGCCACACCCCCTACCGCTGTCTCCCCTCACCACTCTCTTTTCCTCATCCTTTCTACCTTTTTCCACTTCTCCACACACTTCTGACACTTACGAGAGGTTATAGGCACCACCTCCTCACTGTAACTATGTGATGAACTCATCTTGTCACCCCCCCCTTCAACCCCAATAACAACAGCTCATCTTGTCACCAATAATCCACGATAAATGGGGTAAAAATCCAATACGTAATAATTATACACCTCAGTGAACACGGGAAGGAATCCTCACCGTCACACCAGGCGGGCCACACGCTTGCTGATTGGCTGCTCTGGGGGAGTGGCAGAGAGTGAGAATGCTGATTGGTTTGGCCTGTGTGGCTTAGATGCCTGCCTGCTCTGATTTATTCGCCCGGCAGCATGGACAAACCCACGTGACTTTGAGCCCCTCTACCACTTTCCAGAAGGCCGAATCTTGTATGGCAACCAGTGCTGTCACTGAGAAGAGGGTTAAGCCTATTGTCTCCCATACCTAACTCAAAACCAGTATATTGGTGGGGATGCCCCTTTGGCTCTAGACGCCTCATATATATATACATATATATATATATATATATACATATATATATATATATATATATATAATGTATATATATATATATATATATATATATATATATATATATATACACTATATAGTCTTTATATATATATATATATACTTTATATATATATATATATATATATATATATATATATATATATATATATATATATATACACTATATATATATATATATATATATATACTGTATATATATATATATATATATATATATATATATATATATATATATACTGTATATATATATATATATATATATATATATACTGTATATATATATCGTTTCGTTTCGTTTTTAAAGGCTCCAACATGCTTGCATGTGTCGGCCTTGGTCACCTAATGGCGGCTCTCCATGCTGCACGATCCATTGCAGCCTCCCTGTTCAGTCCCTTAACCCTAAGGTCACACTTAATGACCTCGTCCCATGTCTTTCTCGGTCTACCCCTCATAACCCCACCCCCAATATTAACACTTCTCACCTTCCTCACCCAACTATCATCCCCCATCCTCTCCACATGTCCAAACCACCTCAATCTACCTCTCCTCATCACAACACCAATACACTCCAGTCCCATCCTACCTCTCAACTCTTCCATTGTAAACCCAGCCCCTCCAGGCCTTGGACGCAGGGACGCACTGCACATCCACCTAATCATTGTCATTTCTGTATGTCTGAGCAGGCGAATGTCTTCCTCCTTCACTGCCCAGGTCTCACTGCCATACAGCATTACACTCCTAACACACGCTGCATACAAAGACCCCTTAGCACGTAGGGAGAGCCCCCTCAATGTCAGGAGAGGCAAGAGCTCCCTGAACTTCTTCCAACCACTTCTCACCCTAGCCACAGAGCTAGCTCCAGCCCCACCTCCAGCACACAACATGTCTCCTAAATAACAAAACTCTTCCACACACTCAAGAGATTCACCAGCAAGTTCAATTATTTCACGTCTGACGATCTCCACCTGCTCACCCCGGCACGCCGTACACATAAAATCAGCATTATCTCGCAGTCTACCTCTTATACCACTACATCTCTTATGCACCCATTTATCACACACACTGCACAAGATGGAATTACTTCCCACGCCCTTGTGGCAAACTGCACATGGCCACTCTCCCTCGTCTTTGACAGTACCGCCACCAACCCTAGATATCATCACTTTTGTTTTATCTGCATTTACCCTTAAACCCTTTTGCCCCATACCATCTCTCCACTTCCTAAACCTTTCTTCCACCTCTCTTTCATTCTCTGCAATCAACACCAAATCATCAGCATACAACAACTCCCACGGGAGTCCGTTTCTAAAGTCACGTGAAAGGGCTTCAAGTACCATGATAAACAACATGGGACTCAAGACTGACCCCTGATGCACACCAACATTCACGGAAAACTCATCACTCAAATCTCCATTCACTCTCACCTGGGTGTGAGCACCCACATACATGGCCATAACCACCCTAACCAGCCACTCCTCCAAGCCAAGCTTTCTCATTGCCCACTTCACCACCTCTCTAGGGACTCTGTCAAAGGCCTTTTCCAAATCAACAAAAACAAAATAAAGATCCCTTCTCCTACCAATATATTTTTCCTGAAGTTGTCGAACAATGAATATGGCATCAGTGGTCCCCCTACCTGGCATAAACCCAAACTGCATCTCATCAATATTCACTCTTTCTCTAATCATACCTTCTAAAACTCTCTCCATTACCTTCATTATCTGATCTAAAAGCTTTATACCTCTATAATTCCCTCTTTCCAGGGCATCACCCTTCCCTTTATACACATTTACAATTACACTCTTCAGCCAATCATCTGGGACAACACACTCATAAATAATCCTATTTATCAGGTCAGTGACTAAACTCACCCCTATATCGCCTGAGGCCTTCAACATTTCGGCAGTCAACCCAGACACACCTGCTGCCTTCCCCACCCTCATCCTGCCTATTGCCTCACTCACAGTAGCAGTATCAATCAAAGGCCAAGGGCCAGACACTGGATCTGCTGGCTCCAAACCTTCCCTGTCCCAGTCAAACTCCTCATTCAACAACCGGTTATAATGCTCTCTCCATGCATCTTTAATATCCTCACTGTTCACCACTACCCTTCCTTCATCATTCTTCACACACTGCTCACCTATGATATCCCGATTATCCCTCTTCACCTGACCTGCCACCCTAAATATATTTTTCCTTTCCCCATGATTTAGGTTATCAAGTAATTGTCTCTGTGACTCAGACTTTGCCCTGTATACCTCTCTCCTAGCCCCACGCTTGGCAGCCAAATATTCCTCTTTGCTACCACCCTTCTTCCATTCCCGGAAAAGCCTTCTTTTCTCCTTAATTGCAGCTTCTACACCCTCATCCCACCACCAAGTTACTTTATGTCTTGGTGGTCCTCTTGTCCAGCCGCATGTTACATCAGTAACTCTCAAGAAATTGTTCTTGAGGGCTCTGTACTGTTCATTAACGCCTCTGTCTACAGCTCCCTGTTCAGCCACCACTCTCCTCAACTCGCTATAGAAGGCATCCCTTACTACTTGGTTTTTCAGCTTCCATATTTTCCTCCTAGGTACATAAGTCCTCTTTTTCATCATTTGTTCTTTAAGCACCATATCACAAATCAATAGTTTGTGCTGCTGCACACACTCCTCACTTCCTATAACTTTAACATCCCTCACTAACCTCCTATCGGCCCTCCTAACCAGAAAATAATCTATCTGACTGCTATTTCCCCCAGACTCATACGTAATTAACCTACTGTCTCTTTTCCTAAAATATGTGTTGCACACAATCATGTCCGTTGCCTCCCCAAACTCGAGTATCCTTTCCCCTTCTGCATTCCTTAGACCATATGCACATTCCCCATGCACTCCTTCATAACCTTGGGCTGCTTCACCTACATGACCATTTAAGTCCCCTCCCAAAATCACTATCTCATCATCCCGCATACCACCCACTACACGTATTAAATCATCCCAAAATCTATCTTTCTCTGATTCATCCAATCCTGCCTGTGGAGCATATGCCGATATAATCACAGCTATCTTTCTTCCCAACAGAATTTTCACAACCAATATCCTATCGCTTACTCTCAAAACATTCATAACATATTCCACCCATTTCTCCGCAACCATCACACCAACACCTCCATATCCGTCTGTCCTCCCCTGCCAAAACAACTTATAGCAACAGTCCTTCCCAACAATCTTTCTGGCTGATCCACCCCTGTACCGGACTTCCTGCAAACACGCCACGTCCACCCACCTCCTACTGAATGCCTCAACGACTTCCCCTGCTCTTCCCCTCAAACTTCCCACATTCCATGAACCCACCCTCATCCCCATGGGTGATTTACTGTCCTCAGGCTTGCTTTGAAACCTTTTTTGTTTTGTCATCTTCAGTATTAATAAATGGGGACAGACACAGCACAGGTCCCACTCACCGCACAATCCCAGGTCCAGGCAATGGATCTGGGACCCCTAACCCACCAGCTTACCAGTGGCTGTGGTAGTGGCCTCGGGGCACCCTGCCAGGACAGCTGCAGGGACACCCTCCAAGCGCGTCTTGGCACTGCAACTATCCCGCCATTATACACCCACTGATAGGGCAGCCTCCTGGGACGCTACTCCCAGGTTCGGGCCCCTCTCTATTGGGCGGAAGCGGCAGCCTGGGAACCGCAATGCCCTGTACCCTCTAGCACAGGCCCGAGCCCCATCTCGCCCTGGACCCATGATCTATGCCGGCGGAACCCCCGCCACGCCTCCCCCCAGAAGTCCGCCACTAGGTAGCGGGGGCAAAGTTTTCTGGCCGCATGCTCTTGCTGGCGCCAACCCCTGTAACGTAGTGGGATACGTTGTGTGAAATGTAAAGTGCATGTGGTGTAGTGCATAGATAGTTAGAGGAAATGTTTGGGAGAGTATGCTGGTCTACTCTCCATGTTACTGTCACACTGAAAAGGTCAGCAAAGGGGGATGGTTAGATAGCTAGTGAAACAGGAGCTCTAGCTCTCCTTATCACCAGCATTCCCATTCCCCTCGGGAGTACTACCCTGTTCGGCCCGTGATATATATATATATATATATATATATATATATATATACGTATATATATGCAGTATATATATATATATATATATATATATATATATATATATATATATATATGACTCTATACTTGTTATAAGTGAGTCTTGAGTTTTTATTGTTATTTTGATAATTGAAGAGCAGGAGGAGTTAAAGATGAATACAGGGAGTTGATCTTGATTTATTTTCTTCAGAGAAAGTCTTAAGTTGAGCAGCGTATGTATTACAAAGACTTAATTTACTAAGTAAGTCTAGTTGGACCCTCTTCTTATTCACTCTCTCCACTACCTGTCGGTTCTATGGGTAACCTTCTTCTGAGCTCTGCTTCCTAAATTTTGGTGTAGCAGAGGTCATGACACGTGTGTTACACTGTTGATGAAATGTTCTAGAAGCCTGTGTGTGAGTATGTGTGTATGTGTGTGTATGGTCACTAGGCATTGTTCATGTGCTTATCTCGCTGACACACTACCTATCTCATCCCCTGACTTGCTGCTTCCGGTGTATTGTCAACATTTCTTCACTTAGACTTGCAAGCTCATATCCCGTTCCCAGGCTTGCCTGGTGCTCTGTCTATCTATCTATCTATCTATCTATGTTTTCTTTAATTAATTGTATTTATAATATGGAGTCCTTACATATATATGTATATGTAAATATATATGTATAAGTATATATATGTATATGTATATATATATATATAGATAGATAGATAGATAGATATAGATATAGATATACATACAGTGGGCTCTCACAGTGCGTGAGAGATTGGGGAGTCCACAACCTCCCGCACTGGGAATTCGTGTACTAGGAGTACATAATCTTATGGGAATAATTACATATGGGTGGTACCCCCTCATACCTGGACATTTTTTGGCCTTTAGAGACATAATAAAGGTCATATGTTTCAGACATTGTACTAAAGTTATAGCTACAATAACAAAAATATGGGTAGTCACCTTAACAACAGTAGACAACAGGCCTGATGACCTTAAATAATAGTGGTTCCGAGGTGCGGCAACACTTACAACACCGCACTCCCCACCGCACCTCCCACCGCACCAGCACTTCCCTCCACAGACTCCTCTTGATCACCTTCCCCAGGAGCATCCAAGCCACTCACTTCGGCCATAAACCCTTCAAACTCCAATGCTGACACTTCTGACATTGCATCCTCTTCATCCTCTACAGGAACAGGAACAGACGATGTCGCTGGTTCCGCAATTTCACCAACTTGAGCCCACTGTGTGTAGCTTGTTATGAGCGTCTGTCTTCTCCTGTTTATTTCTTCCCTGTGCCTGTCTGTGTAGAAACGGAAGAGTTTGTCGATACCAACCAGAAGTTCCTCCGTTCTTAGGTTGCTCACTTCCTGTTCCTTCACCTCTTCCTTGAGCTTATCCATGGCAGCAGGGATCTTCCTAATGTTTGACATACACAGCTCAGTCCTGCCTTCCATCACACTAGGCTGCTCAACTTGACTCTGTCTGGCATCGGGCTCGGCATCAGCCTCGTCTATCAGTTGCAACACTTCCTCGGGAGGCTGTTCCTCAGTAGAAGTGTGCACTTCTTGTATGTCCGCCAATGTAACGTCCTCAAAACCTGGTACAGCTTGTGCTGCTGTCAATGTTGCTGCCTCAGCCTCGGCCAGTGGTTGAATGGCCGTCTCCTGGGTGATGCATAAGTGAGGCACGAGCATTCGCCAAGCATGGTTCACCGTTGCAGGTGTAATCTGGTGCCAGGCCTGTAGGAGAAATTCAACTGCGTCCTTCACCGTAAAGTTATGCCAAAATGCCTCAACAGTCATGGCATCTGTGGCAGGTCGGGATACAGGTGCTGGTGGAGATGGAACGGGAGCAGATGCCTCATCAAAGTCTTCGTCGTGATCTTCTTGTAGGGCACGAAGCTCCTCTTGTGTGTCGATCTTCCTGCGAAGGTAGTTGTACACTTGCTTATGGTAGAAATGCTTCACTGTGGCGATTAGTTCTTGATCCAGTGGCTGCACTAGTGACATCGTGCGGGGCGGCAGAAACACAACACGACAATCCTTATGAAGATCTTCAAGGTATGGAGGGCGACTTGGTGTGTTATCAAGCACAAGGAGCATCTTAAATGGAATGCCCAGTTCCCGACACTTGGCCCTGGCATCAGGGACACACCGCCTCATTAACCAGTCTGCCATAATGTTCCCAGTCATCCAAACATTTGTGGACTTGTACCAATACACGCCACTTGCATCCATGTTCGTGAGGTTTTTGTAGCACCTTGGGTGTGAAGCTGTGTGTACAACAACTGGCCTCATCTTGTGGCTCCCAGACAGGTTTACAGTGAACATTACCGTCATCTTACACTTCTGGAGCTTGCGACCAGGGGTTTGTTTCTGTCTTTTAGCAATGTAAGTTGATTTTGGCATGGCCTTGTAATATAACGACGTTTCATCGATGTTGTAGATCTGGTCCTTGGTATACTATCCCTCTTCAATAATCACTCGAAATATCGCAGGATAGTCTCTCGCGGCCCACTCAACAGCAGAGGCACGTTCACCAGACACTTTCAGGTAACGGAGTTCCTTGCGCTTGAGAAAACGGTCCAGCCATCCAACCGATGCCCTGAAAGGTTTTTCCACTTTCAACCTGCAAGATGCTGCCTTGTAAAAGAGCTGGGCTTGGTTCCGAATAAATCTTCCATCCAGTAGAACACCTTCCTTTTCTTTCCGCATTATGAAGGTGGTAAGATAGCGCTCCATTAGTATCATAGAACGATTTCCCACCCGCGAACGGCCGTCTAGGTCAGAGGCACCGTACGTCTTCACTACAGCCTTTATGGCTTCACGGTTCTTCCACACACTTTTCACTGTAGATTCAGCCAGTCCCAAGGTTCTCCCGATAGACCTTGTTTCCTTGACCCTCCTCCTTCATCTTAATTATCTTTAACTTGGTGGCGTGCACCAGAAGTTTCTTAACTCTTGGGGTTGAAGCCATGGTGCGGCGAAGTACAGGCAGCACAAAAACACCACACGTTGTACACGACAGGTTAGCTGTAGAGAGCGGATCCACACAGGGTACGAGCCAGGACTGTTATGGTGTGCCCGCTCCCTTGTACCCCAAGTTGTGCAGTAGAATGCCCGGGAATTTCTGCGCATCAACGTGACGACACGTGACGCGCTGTGTGAGGGGTGGTCGCACACTAGTAGAAAATGGCATTTTTGAGCCACTCCTTGCCTCTGCCTCGCTTTCTGTGCGGTAAACTTGTGCATTGAAGGGTTTTTGGTTATGATTTTTGGTCACTCGCGCACAATGCAAATCGCGCACTGCGATGACGCGCACTGTGCGAACCTACTGTATATATATATATATATACACACACTCACACACACACACACACATATATATATATATATATATATTTATATACACACACACACACACACACACATATATATATATATATACACACACACACACACACACACGCACACATATATATATATATATATATATATATATATATACAGGTAACTCGCACGGAACACGAGGGTTTCGTTCCTACCGTGCCGTGTTAGGTGTGAAATCGCGTATATTTAAACTACTCCGTATTTTGCTCCCTAGACCCCCCAAATGTGTTGTTTTGCTGTTATCTGTCACTAGAAAGCACTTTAAGTGGTTAGAAGGTTTATTTAATGTTATAACTCACAAATACAGTACTCCTGAGCAAAACTTCCACACACAAATACTGTACGTAAACACAAGGAAACATTCCGACGCCGATCATAGGTAATAAATTAGGTTAACTGGTACCAGTGCTTTAACTTACAAGTACATACCAGAACAGTACATATTTAACTTAGAAATGCAGTACTGTGATATCGAATGATTTCAGTACATAATCTGTTAGGAATGGCTGGAAAAAAAAAAAATGTTATGAATACATTTTCACCTTTTTGATATATGTTTATGGTAGTTTCGAGTTATTTTTTACGTTATCGTTGTGCCCATGCTTGGAAAAGGGAGCGAAAGAGTTGAATTTTCAGTCCTAAATGAGAAAACTGCACGTCCTCCAAGGCTAGACTCTGCCACGGGAGAATAAGGTGGAGGGTCAGTCCGATTAGCAATAAGGAAGTTGTGCCACAACTTCGAGCTCCCACACCACGAGAATGGCTAAAAATAGAATCGTAATGCAGCTTCAGAACTAACAATAAGTCTAATTATTACGAATACAGATGCAAAGCAGAAATAAATACGTTTACAGACAGGGAAAACGTATTTTTTCCGTCATAACATGTTCATCTTTCTCAATCATTTTACGTTCATCTTTATCATTTTACCTTGTTATTTTCGCAATATATATTGTTGCCTCGTAAACAGGGTGGTTGTTTGTGTTTTGCAAGGGAGGAAAAAGGTTGTATTTTCTGTCTGGGTCGAGATAATGGGTGTAACTATATGTGGTTAGGCATGGCCACGAGCGAAAAAATCGTACATCCACTCATCACGATAGCCGGTGGTGAACTGACAGTCTAATGACAGATGATACTTGAGACGGTGAAGTCAAGGTCATGTCCCAGATTTTCGTTCACTTCCCGAAAGTTTTCACAGTTTTCTACAAGTTGCAAACCATTACAGCAAACCTGAGCAAATAGGTAAAGATACCAAGACAAAAATGTATTTTTCTCTTATTATAAGTCTTTAACGAACAAACAAAAAAAAGGCAATATTCCGACGCCGATCATAGGTAATCATATAAATCAGGTTAACTCCTTCATTTAATGCTTTAATTGCTTACAAGTACATACCAGAACAGTAAATATTTAACTTACAAATACAGTACTGTAGAAAAGCAGTACAGTAAGAGTTTAACGAACAAACAAAAACGGCAATATTCCGACGCCGATCATGGGTAATCATATAATTCGGGTTATCTGGTTACAAGGCTTTATTTAATGATTTAACTTTATTTAAGTGCTTACAAGTACAGTACATACGAGAACAGTAAATATTTAACTTACAAATACTGAACAGCACTGTGGAAAAAACGAACAAATAAAAAAGGCAATATTCTGACGCCTATCAGGTAAACTGGTTATAAGACTTTATTTCTTGCTTTAACGTTATTTAATAGTACTTTAAGTTGCACATAAACTTACCAGAACAGTACGGTACTGTAAATATTTAACTTACAAATACTGTGCTACTGTACTCGGGAATGTCTCACTCACTGAATAATTTCCCGCCTAGATCGTCACGTAATCAAAACAAACCGCGCGCTGCAGTGACGTTCGAGGATTTGATATTTCAAAGGCCTCTCCTGTGTTAATTTGTAGTTTTCATAATGGTTTTTAAATCTTACGTTGTCTTATATGTATCCCAGCCCTTACCGTGTATAATTGCGAGCGCGTTCCGTGAGATCGTGTTCCGTGCGAGTTACCTGTATATATATATATATATATATATATATACATACAGGGGGAGAGGGACTTCTGCTAAGGAACTTGTTCAAACTTCTGCTTTATGCAAATTTCTTGAATGGGATGACTTACCAATACTACGGTTGACCCTCCCTGTAACAGACTAATTGGAGGAAGACTGACCTGATGAAACCAACAGTCTATTATATCCGATGGTCTGTTATATCCGATGGCCTTCCCTGAGGTGGGATTTCAAGCATATATTTGAAAATATATGAGTACAATGGTATATTCTAGTACTACCAGTATAAATGAAAACTACTGTACTGTATACCCATTTTACACTAACTTGGCCCCTATATTAGCCCTTTTGTTGCTTTATTTCACATCCTTGTCACAGCACTTGTTTATGACTAGTGAATTACTGTACTCATAATGTCTGTTATTACAACTTAGCAATCACAATGGGGAGAGGGTAATTTCAGGTCAGGTTAGAGAAAAGACTATAGGAAATACATGAATTGTGACCCATTTCCTGGACACTGTTTGTTATAGCCATGGGAAGCTCGGTGGCTTTCGTGGTATCTGTCAAAAACAATAACTGTCCTACTGCATTCTGACACAGCAAAGGTCTACTGTATAATGGTATGCTATAGACAACATGACTACAAATGGGAGTTGACGTGCTTAAGGTAGCATCATTTTTTAATACCGGGAAGCTGTATTGTGTAAACTTGGCAAAATGCAGTGTGGAGCTAAAGACAGATCACTTCAAGGATGGAAAGTAGTTAAAGAACTGGTTGTATTTTTAAGGGTAGGCTGTTAATATGGAGGAAAAGAAGACCCTGTAATGAATGAAACCTGGACAGTGAATAAAAGAGAAATTCTACAATAGTGGTTGTATAAATGAACTTCTGCACTATAGCGGCTGGCATAAGCAGGATGGATGATGTACATAACATGAATTTATTTATTCTGAAAACACAGAAAGAGTAACAGGCATGAAATGAAGAATGCATAATTATATAGAAAGATATACACTGACACTCTACAGACATATTCAAAGAACTCAGACAACATGCCAAATAAAGTCTCTGAAAGTATGATGAAAAGTAAAACTGGATGGGGAAAAGTATACAGTGACCCCTTGGTTACAGGGCATAAATGGTACCAAATATGGTGTGTGATAACAGAATTGCATGATAAGGAATACACAGAATCTATGGGATTTATCTTAATTGGTCCCTGACACCCAAAGCTCAAATTCCAATTTTCCATTTAACAGTAGTGAAGACCCACAAAATACAGCACATAGTACACACAGAAACATGGTTAGGTTAACAGAAAGTGATAACAAGGGCACAGAGAGGGAGAATATTTAATCTATTACTGGGTACACATAATCTGAACCCTCAACCAGCCACTCAGCTTGTGATTTACTGCAGACTTGTTGAGGTAAATCTACAGTTTAGTTTAAGCAGTACTAAGACCATACCAGTTCACTTCTTATGTACAGTATGTTTTCCACATATGCTCATTATTATAGTGGTAAATGATTACCACAATGGTGATAAATGATGTTTGCAAATCCCAACTGTCCCTGAGACGGAAAGGTGCCATTTTGTAGTGTACTGAAGACGGAGAGACACCATCTCAGAAAACTATATTTGGCACAAAATTACTGTATCCTAATCAGTGCCATTTATCCAAGTCTAACCAAAATTTTCATAACTTAACCAAACCTACCATATCTCCTGTCATATAATGTGCACTATCCATCAAAAAAAATTTTGCCCCCAAAATAACCCTGCACATTATACCATAAAGGTCACTGTTTGGGATATTCCTAGAGATTGAGGTGATTGACACGAAGGCCACCAATAGTTAGAAGCAAATCACATGTTAATATTTAAGATATGGTCCTATGTCTCCTTGAAGATTAAACTGAAATTCATTTGGGTTTCCATTTCAGTGTGTTTGGTTAAGTTACTGTTGGTTAATTTAGGTTGGCTTGCGCTAGGCTATGAATCAGAAAGTTAGTTGGGATATGTTGTGTTAGGTTAGGTTAGGTCTGGTTAAATTTGGTCTGGTCAAGTGTGGTTGGGTTAGGTTATTTTTGGTTGTGTCTGCTTAAAGTGTTTTATTATGTAACACAATTTATGTTAGGTAAGGCTAGGGTATGAATATGTAAGGTTAGCCTACATTTATAATAAATTTCAACAGATCTGAGTACATTGATAACAAGAACAAGGAAAACAAAATCATTAGTAAGTAATCATTTACTACCGTAAAATGATTAGCATGACACAGAACAAAAATGGAAATGAAGAAGTGAATTGGTAAGGTATTTCTGCTCCTTAAACTAATGTGAGGAAGTCTGTGACCCTGAGTGATGGCTTGGCTTGGTTGCAAACAAAGCTGGTCTAACCAATATCAGCTGCATACTATTCCTGTGTTTTTAAAAATAAATGAGTATTTTATCTGTAATGATATTACATTAATAGGTTATAAGTTTATTACGCACAAATATAATCATTACAATTTGTATAACTGAAAATATTAGCATGCATCTGAACTTGATCATTGCAGTTAATGACTTCAGGGTGTACGCAATGCTTTGTGAAACTCGACTTCTACCCCAGTTGTAATGGTGTGGACCAATGAAAGGCATGCATTCACACCTAAATGGTTCTGGCCAATGAACACAGATGATTTGTGTGATGATGTCATGGACAGATATGCTGGACCAATGTTTGTTAGTCTTGGGTTTGGCTGACTTCAGTTGCGCAATAACAATGTTCCCGAGCTGAAAAATGCGCTATAACAGCAGAAGTGTGGATTTGCACCTCATAACAATGACAAAGACTGCTATAAGCATGGGATCATGGTATATAATATGGAAGATGAGAGTGAAGAAGTACAGTGGTGAGGAGGAGGAAAAGAATAAGAAGTGTATGAGTGTGGCAGAAGTATGTGAGGAAGCAACACTTTCATGGCCAACCCCTGTCGGTGGGCTCCCATTGGGATAACATGGGATCTGATATGATGATGATAATGGTGATGATTTCTAGCATTAACTCACACAGAAAATCTCATCACAGTAGCACACCTTTCCACTTAATAATGTTCACTAGCTTTTGAGTATTTAAGGTTTTCCTAGACTTCTGTGAAAAATAAAACCACTTTGGTATGACAGGACTCACCATACTTCATTCCACGAGGTGTGTTTTCCTGTGATGCAATCTGCTCAGTTAGATACTTCAGCATCTCCTCCTTACTGTGTGAGTTCCTGGTCAGTAAGGTGGTGTTAGGAAGCCAGTAGATTCCAAGGCTGTCCAAGCTGCTCAGCTGCAGGGCAGGTAAAGACAGAATAAGTGTTTTTTTTTTTTTTTTCATACACAATTTTCAGACCACTACAGAAGAATGGTTCTGAACGAAACAAAAAGGGTGATGCTCAGCACTATTAGATGTCATGACTTCAAAACATCCAGCTTCACACCTAATTTATATAAACAATCGAAGAGCTGACAACACTCAGACATTTAGAGCACTGTGGTAGGTGTGGACGCTCATCATCCACTTACACGATGTAGTGCTGCTCTCAGGTGTCTGCCCTTTCCTCTCCTCCATTCATCTTTCCTTCCACATCCATTTTTCCTTCCATCCTCTTCTGTCATTCTTTCCTATTCCTTCTGCCTGTGGGTGACTCCACACTGAGTGACAAGCCAAAAGGTTTCCTGTACACTAGGAAACCATTTACCGTACTACGTTAGGTAGTAACCACATAACCAAATTTTGGCACCTGGTGGTTTAGTGGGTAATTATGGCACTCCAATCAGATTGAGCTGGTGAAGGTTTATATGTATGGGGTGGTTGAGGTTTATTACTCATGTAATGCCACCCACGGATGAGTGAGGCTGGTCACTCTCATCTTATACATCAGGACTTGCCTAGCCCCGGGCTCCTACGTTCCTCATGCGGCAACGTAGGATTGGATGATAAATGAATGATGAATGAAAAAATGTTATGATGGTGGTAGGTGGTGGTGACCATCATCCACTCACTTGATGTAGTACTGCCAACTTCTTCTTTCACCTTTATCATTCTTTTTCTGTGTCTGCCCTCCTCTCTTCCTATTTCTCCTATGTTTCCTGCCACTTTTTATTACTCTTCTTTCCTTTTCAGGTGGCTTTACAATGAGTGGCAGGTCTAGTGGTTTCCTGTAAGCCAGTAAACCATTTACAATGATGGATGGTAACCATATAACCAACCCATGTGTTAACAAGTGGGTTGGCGGAGGGTTAGTGCGCCTCCCCGTAAAACAACTAACTCAAAGTCAAATGACCTCCCCTCAGGGGATTATGGCACCAGACAATAGATAGACATATACTGTAGATTGAAAATTTTATGATATCATGATGTTACCCTAGCTTTGTTAGTTTTTTTCCTTGTACCATTAGCTAACACAAGCAGTAAACATAAGCAAAAATGATCACATGTTGCAAAACTCTCCCTGGCTGGAGGCTGTTGCTGTTTCAATGTGAGCCCAGTGAACTGCAGGAAACCAGCTACTTCATCCAGTCGCTTCCAGAGGTCTCGTATTGATGTTATGTTGAAGGATTGTCTATGTTGTGATTGTGTAATGCACAGGCCATACTGCAGCTGGGTAAATAAAACTTGGCACAAGGTCACCATGTGTGACCTCCAGGTTAAGGGACTGAATAGAGAAGCTGCCAGTGATCAAGCAGCATGGAGAACCACCACTATGTAACCAGGGCCAATGCAAGCAAGAATGTTGGGGCCTTTAGAAAACAACAAAGGAGAAATTGTGGTGTGTCATTTGTGGTGTGATGGGGCTCCATCATAGTGTGGGCATAATGGATCATTTGTGAGTTGTGTTTTGAGTTGGTATGGCAATTTAATAGGGAAAGATGATGGCTGTATATCTTAATGTTCTTGTTTCCCCCTTGGTAGGGCAGTTTCTGAGGGATAGAAGTCTGGTGGCACGAAACTGAGTGCAACACATCCAGATTCTTCACATTCACTGGCAGTGATTTTCACTTTTTTAACCTTATTTCACAAAGCTCAGTGGTAAAAAGGCAATCCTTCAACTTAAAATCCTTTTCACAACACATCTTCATGACTTGTGCCATATCCTAATGTTAATCTAATGCAAACGCTCAGCATTCAAGATGAAGTGATGACAGTTTCAGGACAAGGCAAGAGTAAAAGGAGTAATATGTAATGGAACTATGCACCCTAAAACTTTGATAAAGCACACCTCTTTACTAGAAAAATAGCTTTAAAAAATAATGATTCTCTAGACCAATGCAGCATGTTTTTTGGTGTTCAGCTATACTATTCCTCATCATCATTTCATTCCACATCATTATTCCCCCTCTTTTTCCCAACTTCTGGTGGGGTGACGTAGGGCACACAAAGTGAGGAAGAGGAAATAACACAACAGTGGGAGAACTAATCAATGCCTAATGAAATGCCCCCCTCCCCACACACACACACACACCATTCAAGCCCACAGAATCATGACTCCTCCTGATGGTTATGCCTGTCTGCAAGTAGCTTCATATTTAACATACTTATCTAACAGTCTATTCAATGTGTCATGTTAAAAAGGGATGCCAACTCCAGTCATACACTCCTCCAACCAAAGTTCATTAAGCCAGGCTGATCTCTTTCCAGTTCCCTAGCCTCATCTGACCATCCCCCTTTGCTGACCTTTTCAGTGTGACACTAATATGGAAGGTAGACCAGCATATTCTCCCAAACACTTCCTCTAACTATGTCATGCACTACACCAGATGCGTTTTACATATCACACAATGTACCCCACTACGTGACAGAGGTTGATGCCAGCAAGGGCATGTGGCCAGAAAACTATGCTCCTGCTACCTAATGGCAGACCCATTGTGGGGAGGCATGACAGGAGTTCCATCAGCATAATTTTGGGTCCGGGATGGGATGGGGCTCGAACCTGTGCTAGAGGGTACAGGGTATTGCGGTTCCCAGGCTGGCGCTTCCACCCAATAAAGAGGGGCCTGAACCTGGGAGTTGCATCCCAGGAGGCTGCCCTATCAATGGGTGTATACTGGCAGGGCAGTTTCAGTGCCAAGTTTGCACTTGGATGGTGTTCCTGTTGCTGTCCTGGCAGGGTGCCAGGAGGCCACTGCCACAGCCAGTGGTCAAGGCTGGTGGGCTATGGGTCCTTGGTTTCATGCCTGGACCTGGAACTGTGTGGGTGGAGTGGGGCATGTGGTAAGTCTCTCCCCATTACTTATTCTTACCTGATTATGACAAAAAGAAAGAAAATCAAAGCAAGCCTGAGGAAACCAAATCACCCAAGGGAATCAGAGTGGCATCATGGAATGTGGGAAGTTTGACAGGTAGAGCTGGGGAAGTTGTTGAGGCATTGAGTAGGTGGTGGGTGGATGTGGGATGTGTGCAAGAAGCCAGGCACAAAGGATGACCAGCCAGAATGACTGCCAGGATGGATTGTCATTATAAGTTGTTTTGGCAGGGTAAGTGGATGGATATGATGGTGTGGGTGTGCTGGTTAAGGAGAAATGGGTGGAATATGTCATGAATGCAGGGAGAGTCAGTGAAAGAATAATAGTAGTGAAAATTTTGCTCGGTCGGATTATGTTTGCATTTATGTAGGTGTATGCTCGACAGGCAGCCTAGGATGAGGTAGAAAGGGATAGATTCTAGGATGACTCAATACATGTAGTAAGTGGTAAAGAGGATGATGAGATTGTAGTTCTGAGAGGGGACTTAAATGGTCACATGGGTGAAGCAGCTCAAGGATATGAAGGAGTACATGGAGGATGTGCATACGATACGAGAAATAAGAATGGGGAAAGGATACTTGAGTTAGGAGAGGCAATGAATGAGATTGTGCGTAACACACATTTTTGGAAAAAGAGAGAGTAAGTTGATTACATACGAGTCTGGGGGACACAGCAGCCAGATAGATTATTTCCTGGTCAGGAGGGCTGATAGGAGGTTAATGAGGGATGTTCAAGTTACTGTACAGGGAGCGAGGAGAGTGTGCAGCAACACAAGTTACTGATATGTGACATGGTGCTTAAGGAGCAGGTGCTGAAAAATAGGACCTATGCACCTAGGAGGAAAATATGGAAGTTGAAAAACTAAGCAGCAAGAGATGCCTTCTATAGCAAGATGAGCAGAGTGGTTGCTGAACAGGGAGGAATTGACAGAAGCGTTAATGAACAGTACAGACCTCTCAAGAACAACCTCTTGAGAATTACTGATTCGGTGTCTGGATGGAAAAGGGGCCCCCCGAGACAAAGTAACCTGATGGTGGGATGAGGGTGTAGAGCCTGCAGTTATGGGGAAATGAAGCCTCTATTAGGAATGGAAAAAAGGATAGTAATGAAAAGGAATATTTGGCTGCCAAGCACAGGGCTAAAAAAGCAGTTTACAGAGCAAAGTCACAGTCACAGTCACAGAGACTTTTACTTGATAACCTAAATCGTGTGGAAAGGAAGAATTTGTTATTTAAAGAGACAAATCAGATGAAGAGGGAGAATAGGGAAATCATATGTTAGCCGTGAGTGAAGAATGATGAAGGAAAAGTAGTGGTGAACAGTGGCGATATTAAAGATGCCTGGAGAAAGCATTACAACCGGTGTTGAATGAGGAGTTTGACTGGGACACGGAAGATTTGGAGCCAGCAGATCCAGTGTCTGGCCCTTGGTCTTTGATTGACGCTGCTACTGTGAGCAGGGCAACAGGCAGGATGCAGGTAGGGAAGGCAAGAGGTGTGTCTAGGTTGACTGCTGAAATGATGAAAGCCTCAGGAGATATTCAAGTGGGGTTCGTCACTGATTTGATAAATAAAATTTTATATATGTGTGTTACCCCAGATGATTGGCCGAAGAATGCAATTGTAAATCTGTACCAGTGGAAGGGTGATGCCCTGGAAAGAGGAAATTATAGAGGCATAAAGCTTTTGGACCAGATAATGAAGGTAATGGAGAGTTCTAGAAGGTATGATTAGAGAAAGAGTAAATATTGATGAGATGCAGTTTGGATTTATGCCAGGCAATGGCACCACTGATGCCATATTCATTGTTCATTCAAGTAAAATAGGAAAGAAAAGGGATTCATACTTTTGTTTTTGTTGATTTGGAGAAGGCCTTTGACAGAGTCACTAGAGAGGTTGTGAAGTGGGCAATGAGAAAGCTTGGGACTGAGGAGTGGTGGGTTAGGGTGGTTATGGTCATGTATGTGGGTGTTTGCTAGCAGATAAGGGTGAATGGAGATTTGAGTGGTGAGTTTTCCATGAATGATGGTGTGCATCAGGGGTTAGTCTTGAGCCCTTTGTTATTTATCATGGTACTTGAAGCCCTCTCATGTGACTTCTGATATGGACTCCCATGGGAGATATTTTAAGCTGATGATTTAGTTTTGACTGCAGATAATGAAAGGGGGGTGGAGGAAAGAATTAGGAAATGGAGAGATGGTATGAGGCATGAGGGCTTAAAAGTAAAAGCAGATAAAACAAAAGTGATGGTATCTAGGGCTGGTGGCGGTATTATCAAGAAGACAGGGAGTGGCCATGTGAGCTTTGCCACAAGGGCGTGGAAAGTAATTCCATCTTTTGCAGTGTTTGTGATAAGTGGGTGCATAAGAGATGCAGTGGTATTATAGGTAGACTGGAAGACAATGCTGATTTCATGTGTGCAGTGTGCCAGGGAGAGCATGTGGAGACTGTTAAGTGTGAAAGGATTGAACTTGCAGGCGAGTCTCTTGAGTGTTTAAGTTTTGTTATACAAGAGACATGTTATGTACTGGAGGTGGGGCTGGACCTAGCTCTGTCCCTTGAGTGAGGAGTAGCTGGAAGAAGTTCAGGGAGCTGTTGCCTCTCCTGACACTGACAGGGCTCTCTCTCTGTGTTAAGGGATCTTTGTATGCGGCATATTTTAGGAGTGCAATGATGTATGGTAATGAGACCTAAGCAGTAAAGGAAAAGGATATTCGCAGGTTCAAATGTACAGAAATGGCATTGATTAGGTGGATGTACAGTGTGTCACTGAGTGCGAGGCCTGGGGGAGGGGGGCTAGGTTTACGATGGAAGAGTTGAGAGGCAGGATGGGACTGGAGTGTATTGGAGTTGTGATGAGAAGAGATTGATTGGGATGGTCTGGCCATGTGGAGAGGATGGGGAATAATAACTGGGTGCAGAATAGGGGAAGTGTTAACGTCAGGGGTAGGGTTGCAAGATGTAGACTGAAGAAGACCTGGGATGAGGTCATTGAGTGTGATCTCAGGGATAAACGACTGAATAGGGAAGCTGCCACAGACTGAGGAGAATGGAGAGCCATCGTTAGGTGACCAAGGCCAATGCATGCAAGCATGTTGGAGCCTTCAAAAACTAAACAATATGAAATGATCAGCTTCTGTATCTCTCTTCCTCACGCAATCATTTACCACATCTGTTCATCTTCTTCTTGGCCTACCATGCTTCCTCTCACCTTCAAACTCACACAGATATATTCCTTTCATCACTATTCACATCCATTCTCTACACATGACTATACCAGCTAAGCACACTTTCTTTAACTCTGGTGTCCACAGACCACCTTACTCCTACTGCTGAAAATCAGTAGGCTATATTTAAATACCACATTTTTCTGCTAATAAAGGATTTTTCTCTTTAAAAATACACTGGAAAGCCCCATGTGTCTTCAAATATGTTTTCAGCTTAGACTGCAGTTAGCTGTGGCTCTATTCAGAACAGCCACATACATAGGTATTTATCCTACAAACTGCCTATCACTGGTAGAATACGAGGTCTGTTCAGAAAGTATCCAACTATAGGCTCTAAAAAAAATAAATAGCTAACCTATTGAACTAGGACACTAATCTCTCTCAAAGAAGGCCCCGTCTGACTTGACACACGTAGCCCAGCGTTCCTCCCACTGCCTGAAACATTTTTCAAAGTCAGTTTTCCATGTCTCCCGCAGGTGCTTCGTCACATTCATCATGATCTCTTCTCTTGTCTCAAACTAGGAACCCTTCAGTGAAGTTTTTGGTTGAGGGAATAACCAAAGGTTGCACGGAGCCATGTCTGGTGAGAAGAAAGCCTGCCAGACCTGCGGATGTTGTCTATCTATCTATCTATAGCCAGATGCCCTAATCCCGCAGAGGCTGACCACAGACAAAATGCCTCCAAGTCGTTCTGTCACCCATCATTTGACTACCCTCCCCCCAACTCACTCCCTCCTCCCTCATATACCTCTCAACTCCACCCCTTCATCCCATCCTCGGTCTTCCCCTCCCTCTCCATCCCCCCACCTCACCAACATAAACCCTCTTGGTCAGTCTTTCATTCTCCATTCTCTCCACATTTCCAAACCACCTTAGTGTATTTCTCCTAATCTTCTCAACCACATCCACATCCACCCCAAAAAGTTCCTTCACTTCTTCATTCGTCAACCTGTCCCTCCATGTCACTCCACATGCTCCTCTCAAGTAGCTCATTTCCACGGCTCTCACTCTTGACTTGTTTCCCTCTTGCAAGGTCCATGACTTGCTTCCATACATCAGGGTAAGGATCACAATACTATCATGCAATGACTTCTTAACTTCCATACTCACCTCCCTATTTCTCATCACTGCTTTCGATGAGCCAACAACCTCCCTTCCCTGCTGTACCCTTTAATGCACTTCATCCCCCAAAGTTTCATCCTTACTCATCACACTACCCAAGTACAATACTTGAATGCACTCACATTCTCCATATCCTCGCCATCCAACCTCGCCATGCATTCTGTGACTTCATTCCTCTCAAACACCATAACTTTACTCTTGTTTACATTAACTTTCAGATTCCTCCTCCTACACACTGTCCCAAATTCATTCACCAGACCTTCCAACTCCAATTCATCTTTGCTCAACAATACTGTATCATCAGCAAGCAACAACACCGGAATCCTCCAAATCTCACCCTCATTCATCAGAGCCACCCCCACACCCACTGCCCTACCTTGCACCTCCTTTACAACCCCATCCATGTATATATTAAACAGCCATGGAGACATCACACAACCCTGTTTCAGTCCCACATTGAGATCAAAGGACTCACTCAGCTCACCATCCACTAACACCGTAGCCCTAGCTCCTTCGTACATACTCTTCACAGCACTCAACAGTTTCCCCTCCACTCCATATATTCTCAATGTCTTCCACATACCTTGTTTATCTAGTCTGTCATAAGCTTTCTTAAAGTCCATGAAGGCAGCATACACATCCTTTCCCTTCTCTAGATACTTCTCCACTAAACATCTTAGAACACATATCTGATCTACACACCCTTTTCCCTTCCGAAATCCCCCTTGTTCTTCTCCAACTAGCTCCTCTGTTATTTGCCTGACCCTATCAATGAGTATTCTACCATATATTTTTCCAGTCACACTAAGAAGGCAAATACCCCTACTGTTACCACATACTTCTCTCTCCCCTTTTCCTTTGTATAAAGGAACAATTATACCTGATTTTCAGTCCTCTGGAACCCTTCCCTCTTCCCAAGCCAATCTACATAACTTCCATATCCACTATTACAATCTCACCCCCACACCTCAGCATTTCACCACACACTCCATCAATTCCTGGGGCCTTTCCCATCTTGATCTTCTTCATTGCCTCCACTATTTCTGCCGTACTGATCTCTTCCTCCCTCCTCTAATCTCTCCTTCTCCCAGCCATTCCCCAACCACTTATACTCACACTGCTCTCACTCTCTACATTCAACAAATCCTCAAAGTGCCCCTTCTATCTCCTCAATTTCTCTCTTTTCTCCACCAGCAATCTATTATTCCTATCTTTCATTCCCCTACTATTACCCCTTTCACACTGCCTTACTTTCTTCACCTCGTTCCAAAACAATTTCTTACTCTCCCTCCATTTCACACTCAGATTCCTCCCAAACTCTTCATCCACTTTCTTCTTACTCTCCTTCACCAATCTCTTCACCTCCCTTCTCCTGCTCACATATACCTCTCTCTTCTCTCTCTCATCTTCTCCCCTACCTCTACTCGCTAGCCATTCACTATATGCCTTCTTCTTTTGTTTCACAGCTCGTTTCACCTCATCATTCCACCATGCTGTCCCTTGCACAACCCTGCATCTCCTCCTCACTCCACAAACCACCTCACACGCTGCGCCTATCTCTTACGTGAATATCTTACATACGTCTTCCACTCCTTCCATCTGCTCTAACTCATACCTTCCCAATCTTTCTTCCACTATGCTCCTATACTCTGCCATTTTCTCACTGTCTTGCAATTTCTCCACTCTTCTCATAGGAGCTGTTTCCTCCTGTCTTCACCTTCATCATACTGATAGCTTTTATTTTCTGTATTAGTCATATTCAACATGTGCTTTCAGCCTTACACCTAAAAAGCAGCAGCTTAGAGTAAAAATTAATGCTGTCTTGTCACCCCATCTTACAGTATGAGAGAAAAATCATAATACAAAGAGTCTGAGTTGGCTATATATATGTATGAGGCCGCGCGTGCGAGTTTGTACCAAGTGACATTTTTTTAAAAAGCCAGAAATCGCGTTTAAAGTTTGCGAATATTGAAACGATCATAACTCCGTTGTTTTTAAAGTTAGAGACTTCATTCAAAGACCATAATGAAGGGTAAAGTATGCCGAATATGCCCATGTTGTTAGTCACTGAAAATAATATACGCAAATATACGAAATTATATTTTTTTTTCTAAATGCCGAAAATCGGCGATATTTAGTATACAACTTCAACGAAGTATAGCTCCATTAATAATAAAGCTAGAGACTCCATTAAAAAAACATAGTAAAGAGGAAAGGATGTAGATTAAGAATATATAAACAGATTTTGGATAAACCAATTAAAGCAAGAGAAAACACCTGTTTTCCAAGTGCAACAGAATTTTCACTCAGAGTTCATGATCACAAAACCATTCAGTACATAGTTGTTAATGGACATAAAGACGTCAAATATGCACTAGGGGGTGGTGATAATGCACTAGGCCACCAAATACATTATCACCACCCCCACTGCCCACATGTAGTGTCACACATCCAACATTATCACAAGCGTCATCACTATCATCACAACAAACTCATCACATTCACCATGACGAACTATAGCACCAGGAGCCATATCACCATCACCAGCAGCCTCACATAATGGCACACTAGCTGCACCATTATCACCATCATCACTATGACTATCACTGCTCTCCAAAGCAGCCACACTGACACCATGTGCTTTATCCATAAGACCAGGGCAAGCTTTGTGGGTGTAAAAAACAGCCACTTTAAAAGATTTGGAGCCTTCAGTAGGGCCGCTCTCTTGCACCCCTGAAGGCCCAGGGTAGGGTCATCAACATACTCACTATCAGAAGACATTAAGAACACACACACACACACACACACACACACACAAAAGGAAAAGTGTAGCTTTTGCACGCGGAGAATGACATGCGAGGCAAAACTGGGCCTTCGCAGTACTGCCAACAGCATGCGCTGGAAACGCTGAAAACAGCACGTAGCCATATCATTAGCATAAGAGTTTCTGGGTTAATGAGAAACAATGTTGACCTTATTTACCATGTCAGAGCATTTGCAAAATTTACTTAATAATCTGGTACATAAATTAAAATTATATTCATAACAATTGTTAGATGCTAACAATAGCTAACAGTGTATAGCAAGTGGATTGGCAGTGACTCATCCTGTCGGTGTCGCTTGGCACAAACTCGCCCGCGCTGGCGGTATGTCACCCACCCTCACCTCACAGATCGATTTCAGTGTTGTATTTTGGAGGACTTTCAACCTTATGTCTAGTTCAAAATTGTAGCAAGCGACATGCCTGGGATATAAAAGAAGGTTCAAAATAGTGATATAACATGAAAACACATGATCGGCTTGGTACAGTTGCCCCAAGAAGTGATGGCAGAGTTTCAGATTGCTTCGGTCACTCTGCAGTGCCATACGTTCAATGAAACAGTGAATATAAGGTAAATATTCAATGCCTTCATCACGTCATATCAAATAAAATATATATCATATCACGCTAAGAATGATGTAAAATGAATAACAGGAGGCAGTGAGATATTAGAAGTTAACACTTATATAGTTACCTTTCCCGATTTGAATGAATGTGAAATGTATTACTCCGCGCGGTGGAGTGTAGGCCTATAACTCCGTGTTCCTGATTTATTTGTTTCCCATGTTTTCAAATACAGATGCTCTAGTTTTGAAGTCCAGTTAAGGAAAATTCTTGTGACTGCAATACACTGCCTTATTTTCAAATGTTATGGTGATGATACAGCAACAATAAGGATGCCATAACAATGAAATTATTATTCGTAATGATGCCCTACCTGCGGCAGCAGCAAGACCATACTGCCTTTTATTCCGTCTTTCTCTCGCCAATAATAATTATAATTAGCAATTTTATTCCCTACTGATGCAAAATTATTTTTACTTGTAAGGAGGTATGACAGATTCTGCCTTTTTCTCTTACACTAGGCAATTAACAGGACCAAAACATGAGTTCATAAACTCTTGCAGTGCAAAAGCATGCACTCTACTCCATCTTTTAACCTTAATATGTCTTTTTAAATAAACTGTAATGTCCTGCTGAACAGAAAATGCAGATTTGGAAGTTTTGAACTCAATGATTTGTTTGTGAACCTCTGAATTTTATTACTCTTGCTAATCGATTATGCACTGAGGATATCAGACTGTGACAGAAGTTAGCATTCTCCAAGGAGCTCCGACTCTAGGGAAATTTCGAGTTTTTTTTTTTTTTACACTTCTTTCACCGATAGCCCTCTGGCATATATTAAATAATCCAGATATTTTTCTTGATGGAAAACTGGCCACAGGCAGTGTAATAACTTCATATTTTTGAGTAAATGTCATCTCCTTTCGTCCGTGTTGATCGAATCATTTAAAATAGCTTACTGGCTTACGCCGCCTTCCCGCTTTCTGTCGTCGTCCATGGAGACATTGGAAACGGAAATAAATGACTTTAAATTATTCCCTAGTATTGTAATGGAAATTATTTTATAAATAATAATAATTATTTTTTATTGTTTATTGCAGGTCCCTTTTGTTCAGTCTTAAGCTACTATAAAATTATTGCGTGTTACCATACTAGACTTGAACTCCACAAATTATTCCTGACTGTCCCTGAGCAATAGTTGTGAAATTTCAGTTAGTTCTGTTTAGGATTTCCTATTATCGTAACTAATGAACTGCTTCCTACAGTTTTGAAATATACAGGTACTTTAGCATTGATTTATTGTTTTTTGTAACAATTTTACATATCAGGTTTCACCTCGTACAGATATAAGCAAGAGTATGTGTACTGTCGCTGACCAAAAACTTCTGGATACTCCGCCGTCACTTTTTAGGCTGACTGTACAAACTCGGATGCGCGGCCTCATATATATATATATATATAAACTCAAATGAAATGAGGATCATCCGTGTAGTACAAATCTGCATTGATATATATATATATAAACTCAAATGAAATGAGGATCATCCGTGTAGTACAAATCTGCATTGATATATATATATATATATATATATATATATATATATATATACAGTATATATATATAAATTCAAATGAAATGAGGATCATCTGTGTAGTACAAATCTGCATTTAATATACATTATAAATTTGATACATAGTTTCTTACCTTATATACCAACAAACTCTTGGCAAGGCATGGAGTCCAACTGCTGTCTGTGCTGACAACTGAAAGGTTATGGAGCGTCACTCCAGCTGCAAAAGGTGAGTCTGGGCAGCTCAGACAGTCCTCATACCTGAGCAAATAATATAATTTTCACTGATTTGATAGAACAGTCAAATATAAATACATTAAGTCTATGTTGTCTTTTTTATGTTTTTGTTTTCTATTAAGCTCAGAATGGATTAAAGAAATCTACCTGCCAAGTTCCACTGGTATCTAAAAAGCTGATTTCCAATTTTCCCTCAGCTTATAGTACCTCATGTATGAAAAAGCTGATACTTTTTAAGTGTCTTAACACAGAGCATATACAGCATTTCTTTGGTCATGATTTACAAATCAATGTCTGGGTGCCAAATAATGAGCTCTAAAGGCACATTTTTATGATCTTTATCATCATCTAATGCTGTGTTACCCATGAGGAGTGTAGGAGCCTGGGGCTAGGCAAGTTGGTCCCGACATTTATGATGAGAGTGACCAGCCTCACTCATCCCTGAGTGGCATTACATGAGCATTAAACTCCAACCACCCCTTGGATATAAACCTGCCCAGGCTCAATCCGACAGGAGCATCTTGAGGGGAGGCAGTAGCTGAATCAGTAGAGAGACGGTGTGCCGTTCTAATGAACCCATGATCAAATCCTGGCTGGGGAAGGGAACAGTTTAACACGTTACCCGCGTGCTGAGCCACTGGTGTACCATTTGATGTCTTCATTCCCAGCGTGTTGATACACTGATGGTGCAATAATGAGTAATAATTTTTTTTCACTTTTTCATGTATTTCACCTTCACAAATATTTGCTGAGCAGATTTTTTGTTGCTGCTTCTACAGTAGAAGACATGTTGAATAGGATTATGATATAAGATTAGAGAAATGCCTATTTAGTTAGAGAAGATATATCAGACTTCCACCAGTGACTATTACATTTCATTTAGATGTCAAAGAATACTATTAATTACACAAAAACATTGAAAAACACCTCCGTGTTGCAGAACTAGGGCCATGAGATGCAAATACACTTTTCTTGAACAGACAAACAAAGAGTAAATTTACTAATGATAAATATTTGCGATTTTTTACAAGAAGAAAAAATGGAATAACCACTCTTGTTTCGAACAGTTCTACATTTACTTTGTTAGGAAACATAAAAAAAAAAATAAGTGCTGGATGTTTTTGGTTACTAAACTTTTTTTAATAATTATAAATGATTAATTATAACCAATACGTTTTTGTTTTCGTTTTCGTTTTTAAAGGCTCCAACATGCTTGCATGTGTTGGCCTTGGTCACCTAAGTGGCTCTCCACGCTGCATGATCCTTTGCAGCCTTCCTCTTCAGTCCCTTAACCCTGAGGTCACACTTAATGAACTCGTCCTATGTCTTTCTCGGTCTACTCCTCATAACCCCACCCCCAATATTAACACTTCTCACCTTCCTCACACAATTATCATCCCCCATCCTCTCCACATGTCCAAACCATCTCAATCTACCTCTCCTCATCACAACACCAATACACTCCAGTCCCATCCTACCTCTCAACTCTTCCATCGTAAACCCAGCCCCTTCGGGCTTTGGACACAGGGACACACTGCACATTCACCTAATCACTGTCATTTCTGTACGTCTCAGCCGGCGAATATCTTCCTCCTTCATTGCCCAAGTCTCACTACCATACACCATTACACTCCTAACACATGCTGCATACAAAGACCCCTTAGCACGTAGGGAGAGTCCTCTCAATGTCAGGAGAGGCAAGAGCTCCCTGAACTTCTTCCAACCACTTCTCATCCTAGCCACAGAGCAAGCTCCAGCCCCACCTCCAGCACACAACATGTCTCCCAAATAACAAAACTCTTCCACACACTCAAGAGATTCACCAGCAAGTTCAATCCTTTCACATCTGACAATCTCCACCTGCTCACCCCGACACGCCATACACATAAAATCAGCATTATCTCGCAGTCTACCACTGATACCACTACATCTCTTATGCACCCATTTATCACACACATCGTACAAGATGGAATTACTTCCCACGCCTTTGTGGCAAACTGCACGTGGCCATTCTCCCTCGTCTTTGACAGTACTGCCACCAACCCTAGATATCATCTATCTATCTATCTATCGCCAGACGCCTCAATCCCGTTTGGGGTGGCCACAAACAAATCGCCTCCAAGTCGCCCTGTCCCCCGCCATTTCACTCCACTGCTCCCAACTCACACACCCGTCTCTCATATACCTCTCCACCCCATCCCTCCATCTCATCCTCGGCCTCCCCCTCCTTCTTTCCCCCTCCACCTCACTCACATACACTCTCTTCGTCAGTCTTTCACCCTCCATCCTCTCCACATGGCCAAACCACCTCAGTGTGTTCCTCATAACGCTTCCTATCACATCCACATCAACACCACAACGCTTCTTTATATCCTCATTCGTCAGCCTGTCTCTCCATGTGACTCCACAGGCTCCTCTTAAATAACTCATTTCCACTGCTCTCACTCTTGACTTGTGTCCTTCCAACAATGTCCAAGCTTCACTTCCGTACGTTAGAGTTGGTATCACAATACTGTCATGTAGTAACTTTATCACTTCCATGCCCACTTCCCTGTTTCTTATCACTGCCTTCAAAGAACCAGCAACCTTTCTTCCCTGCCGTACCCTTTCAAGCAATTCACCCTCCAAACCTCCATCCTTACTCATCGCACTACCCAAGTACTTAAACGAACTCACATATATCAATTCCTCACCATCCAACCTCGCTGTACATTCACTGACTTCACCTCTCTCAAAGACCATCACTTTACTCTTCCCTACATTCACCTTTAGATTCCGTTTCTTACACACTCTCTCAAACTCAACCACCAAGCCTTGCAGCTCCCCTTCGTCTTCACTCAACAACACAGTATCATCTGCAAACAACAGTACAGGGAGTTTCCAAACACTATCCTCTCTCACCAGGGCCACTCCAACATCCACTACCCTACCTTGTACCTCTTTTATTACCCCATCCATGTACAGATTGAACAACCATGGAGACATGACACATCCCTGTTTCAACCCAACTTTCAAAGAGAAAAATTTACTTAGTTCACCATCCACATGCACTGCAGCCTTCGCACCATCGTACATACTCTTCACAGCATTCAACAACTTCCCATCTATGCCATATATTCTTAACACTTTCCACAATCCTAGTCTATCCACACTGTCATATGCTTTCTCCAAATCCATGAAAGCCGCATACTTCTTTCCCTTCTCTAGAAACTTTTCCACTAAAGATCTAAGAATGAATATCTGATCTACACAACCTCTTCCCTTCCTAAAGCCTCCCTGTTCTTCTCCAACTAATTACTCTGTTCTTTCTCTAACTCTGTCAATAAGTATCCTACCATACACTTTTCCTATTATACTAAGAAGACAAATGCCCCTATGATTACCACACACTTCTTTTTCCCCTTTTCCTTCGTACAAGGGAATAATTATACCTGACTTCCAATCATCCGGGACTCAACCTTCCTCCCAGGCCAATCTGCACATCTTCCACATCCATTCTACTACTATCTCTCCCCCGTGCTTCAGCATTTCACCACACACTCCATCAATTCCTGGGGCTTTCCCCGATTTAACTTTCTTCATTGCTTCCACAACTTCTATCCTACTGATTTCTTCCTGTCTTCTCACCTCCCTCCTTCTCCCAGCCATTCCCCAGCCACTTATACTCACATTACTTCCATCCTCTACGTTCAACAATTCCTTAAAGTGTTCTCTCCATCTGCTCACTTTTTCTCCCTTCTCCACTAGTAATCTACCATTTTTATCTTTCACTCCCCTGCTAACTTCACTTCCACCCTGTCTTACTATTTTCACCTCTCTCCAGAACATTTTCTTACAGTCCCTCCACTTTACACTCAAATTCCTTCCAAATTCCTCATCCACTCTCTTCTTACTCTCTCTTACTAATCTTTTCACCTTTCTCTTTCTTTCTACATATAACTCTCTCTTCCGCCTCTCAACCTCTTCCACGCCCCTATCTCTCATCCATTCATTGTATGCTTTCTTCTTTTGTGCCACAGCCTGTTTCACCTCTTCAGTCCACCACGCTATTCCTTGCACCCCCCTTCGTCTTCTCTTCCTTCCACACACCACATCACATGCTGCACATATTTCTTCTGTAAATATGCTACACACACCTTCCACGTCCCCCATCTGCTCCAATTCATATTTGCCCAATCGTTCCTCCACTTCTCTCTTATACTCTGCCTTTTTCTCATCCTCTTGTAACCTTTCCACTCTCCTTGCAACTACTCCTTCCTCATGGTCTTTCCCTTCTTCTATTCCTCCATCTTACTTGAACTTTAATTCTGGCCACCACCAAGTAGTGGTCAGAAAGTCCACTCCCCCAACCTCTATAAACTCTTGCATCCAATATACATCTTCGCATCCTTTCATCCACACACACATAATCAATCATTGCCTTCCTTTCATTGAGTTCACCACCCACCCTTCTCATCACTCGCCATGTATACCTGCGGATCATTTTATGCCTGAAGAGGGTATTGGCTATCACCAACCCCCTCATCATCACTTTCGTTTTATCTGCATTTACCCTTAAACCCTTGTGCCCCATACCATCTCTCCACTTCCTAAACCTTTCCTCTGCCTCCTTTTTGTTCTCTGCAATCAACACCAAATCATCAACATACACCTAACTCCCACGGGAGTCCGTTTCTAAAGTCACGTGAAAGGGCTTCAAGTACCATGATAAACAACATGGGACTCAAGACTGACCCCTGATGCACACCAACATTCATGGAAAACTCATCACTCAAATCTCCATTCACTCTTACCTGGGTGTGAGCACCCACATACATAGCCATAACCACCCTAATCAGCCACTCCTCCAAGCCAAGCTTTCTCATTGCCCATTTCACCACCTCTCTAGGGACTCTGTCAAAGGCCTTTTCCAAATCAACAAAAACAAAATAAATATCCCTTCTCCTACCAATATATTTTTCCTGAACCTGTCGAACAATGAATATAGCATCAGTGGTCCCCCTACCTGGCACAAACCCAATCTGCATCTCATCAATATTCACTCTTTCTCTAATCATACCTTCTAAAACTCTCTCCATTACCTTCATTATCTGATCTAAAAGCTTTATACCTCTATAATTTCCTCTTTCCAGGGCATGACCCTTCTCATTATACACATTTACAATTACACTCTTCAGCCAATCATCTGGCACAACAAACTCATAAATAATCCTATTTATCAGGTCAGTGACTAAACTCACCCCTATATCGCCTGAGGCCTTCAACATTTCGGCAGTCAACCCAGACACACCTGCTGCCTTCCCCACCCTCATCCTGAGTATTGCCTCACTCACAGTAGCAATATCAATCAAAGGCCAAGGGCCAGACACTGGATCTGCTGGCTCCAAACCTTCCCTGTCCCAGTCAAACTCCTCATTCAACAACTGGTTATAATGCTCTCTCCATGCATCTTTAATATCCTCACTGTTCATCACTACCCTTCCTTCATCATTCTTCACACACTGCTCACCTATAATATCCCGATTATCCCTCTTCACTTGACCTGCCACCTAAATATCATATTTTTCCTTTCCCCATGATTTAGGTTATCAAATAATAGTCTCTGTGACTCAGACTTTGCCCTGTATACCTCTCTTCTAGCCCTATGCTTGGCAGCCAAATATTCCTCTTTGCTACCACCCTTCTTCCATTCCCAGAAAAGCTTTCTTTTCTCCTTAACTGCAGCTTCAACACCCTCATCCCACCACCAATTATCCCTGGCTGGATACTGATGATTACTATTACGGCATTCAAAGTACCCAGCTATCATTATGCTTGGTTGCAAGAAACACTGTCTTCAGTGATGAAAAAAAAAAAACTTTAGAAGGCTGGTGAAGAGATTAGAAGGAAGAAAAATGAACAAGAAACAAGAAAATAATAAAAAAGGTAGTGTTGGACCTTTGGTTGGACTTCCTTCAATTACCTAAATAGCTAAGTGCCACCTGGAACTTCACGACAGAGAATGAGATGGTAACAAACCAAAGAAAACGGAAGCGCCAGGAGGGTGAAAGACTGACGAAGAGAGTGTATGTGAGTGAGGTGGAGGGGGGGAGAGGGAGGGGGAGGCCACGCCGATCGGGACTGAGGCGTCTGGCAATAGATAGATAGAGTAAATGATTACTGAACAATAAAGTAAGGTGTTTTATTTCCATTATTTATTTATTTTTTAATTCATTAGGAAGATCATTTATTCATTTGTAACATGTATCAGTTTCATAACAATACAGTTAAAAATTAGGGCAGGGGAATGAAATGATTGTAATCATTTTTCGATGCTGCACAAATCACTGAGTGAGGAATGTGGGGAGCATGAGGACTGGGTGGGAGAATGAAAAGATAGGTAACAGTTCACTCAGAGCGGCTAGGCGTGATAACGACTATTGTTATTCCGTATGCCATAAAAAATTTTCCAGTATAGCTAGAAGTGTCATTTTTTTACAAAATGGATCGCAGATACATACTCTACAATATTCTATAATCACTGCAGAAATGTTTATATATCTGTGAGTATATGAGCACTGAATAAGTGAATGATACAATATGGTAATTCCTTTTTTTCAAGATTTTTTCATTCATTAGGAAGATAATTCATTAATATACAACATAACCACTTTCAAAACAATAGAGTTATAATAAGGGCAGGGGAATGAAATGATTGAAATCTGTTTTTGATACCACATGAATCACTAAGTGAGAAGTGTCGGGAACGTGAGGTCTGGGAGGGTGAGAGACGTCATTCAGTAGTAGTAGTAGTAGTTGTTCCCTAGGCAGTCTGGCCGAACAGCCTCGAGTCCCTTAGGAAGGCCATGGCCGAGACCAGGCTTTCTCACAGAGATCTCAAAGAGTGTATGTTGTGTTGTTGGCATAGGTGATTGTGTGCAATGCAGTCTTCCATAATGTGCTTAATAGTACGTCATTCAGTACTTAGAAGGGATGGGGGGTTGTCCCCTGACTTCCAACAACATTAACCCTCTCACACTTTCGACGCAACCTGAGTCCAACCATGTCATTCAGTACTTAGAAGTGGTTGGACTCAGGTTGCGTCGAAAGTGTGAGAGGGTTAATGTTGTTGGAAGTCAGAGGACAACCCCCCATCCCTCTCCAAGTTAGGCACAGAGTTTGGGTATTTCCCGGATTACCTTTTTTTTTTTTTTTTTTTTTTTTTTTTTTTTTTGGGGGGGGGAAGGAGTGCTTTAATCAATTTTTGATGGTCACTTTTGTCAAAAGTGCCTGTTTTTGCCTTGGGAGAGGGAGGGGAGGGGGAGGCAAAAATGACAAGGGTATTTTCAATAAAAATTATCAACAAAAACATTCAAAACACAAGAAAATCCACCACAAAAAATTGGATTTTAAACTAAAATAATGAGAAGTTAATGTGTTTTTAAAATCCATATAATTGTGTTATACATGAAGGCATGTAATGGAGTGAAAGCACCCCTCATAAACTTTTTTTTTTTTTTTTTTTATGCGAGGAAGAAGGAACCAAAGGCCATAAGCCCGCAGTAACAGTTCCCTCCAAGAGAAAAACAAAATACAATATAGAGCCAAATTCAAGATCCGATCATTTTGAGATGCCTGGACACACTGCGTTTGAAAGACTGGAGATCATAGGCAGCAGGAAATACAGACAGAGGGAGACAGTTCCAGAGCTGACCTGTTGCATAAATGAAAGACTGGGAGTAACGGTTAACTCTTGCATTAGAGAGCTGGACAGGAAAAGGATGAGTAGAGGTGGAGGAATGCAAGCAAACAGTTCAGAGGAGCAGTGACCATTAAAGTAGCGATAGAAAAGAGATAAAGATGCAACAGTGCGGCGAAGATAAAGATGCAACAGAGGTTGAAGGGAGTCAGTAAGAGGAGGAGAGTTAATGAGACGAAAAGCCTTTGACTCCACCCTATTGAGAAGAGCTGTATGTGGGGAGCCTCCCCACACATGAGAGTTGTACTCCACACATGGGCGGATAAAACCCCAGTATAGAGTCAACAATTGCGCAGGGGTAAAGAAAGAGCGGAGTCGGCTTAGCACACCCAATCTCTTGGAAGCAGATTTTACAAGAGATGTAATATGATCTCTCCAAGATAAGTCCTGAGTAAATGAAACCCCAAGCATGTTCAAGGATGATGCAGGATTAAGCTGAATATTATTAAACATTAGTGGGTATACCTGTGGAAGATTTTGTCGGGTTGATAGGTGTAAGAACTGAGTCTTAGATGCATTAAAGACAACCATATTATTATTACCCCAGTCAGAGATACGAGCCAAGTCAGACATTAGGTGTGCCATAGCCTCATCCCTTGATTGTTGAAGTAACTGTTGAGATGGGCGTTGCGGGAACTGAATGGAAAGGTGAAGGGTGGAGTCATCAGCGCATGAGTGGATAGGGTTAGATGTACAGCTTAGAAGATCATTGATGAATAAAAGGAAGAGAGTTGGTGATAGGACAGAGCCCTGAGGAACACCACTGTTGATAGATCTAGGAGAAGAACGATGGCCGTCTACAACAGCGGCTATAGAACGACCAGAAAGGAAGCTAGCGATGAAAGCACAGATAGAAGGATAGAAACCATAGGAGGGCAGTTTGGAAATTAAAGATTTATGCCAGACTCGATCGAAAGCCTTTGAGATGTCAAGTGCAATGGCAGAGCTTTCGCCAAAGTCCCGAAAGGAGGATGACCAGGAGTCTGAAAGGTAGGTGAGAAGATCGCCAGTGGAGCGTCCCTGACGGAACCCATACTGATGATCGGAAAGAAGGTTGTGATAGGAAAGATGCCTTAAAATTTTTCTATTAAGAATTGACTCGAAAACTTTTGAAATACAGGACGTTAAAGCAATTGGACGATAGTTGGAGGGTTTGGAGTGGTCATCCTTCTTTGGGACTGGCTGAATGAGAGCAAACTTCCAGCAAGAAGGAAAGGGTACAAGTTGACAGACAAAGACAAAAGAGTTTGCCTAGGCAGGGTGTAAGCACAGAAGCACAGTTCTTGAGACCAACAGGAGGGACCCCATCAGGCCCATATGCTTTGTTAGTACTGAGGCCAGTGATGGCAGAAAATACATCAACTGAAGAAATTTTAATGTCAGCCATGAGGAAGTCAGAGGGGGGAAGTGATGGAAGAATAGCACCGGAATCGTCTAAGGTAGAATTGGAGGAGAAAGTCTGTGCGAAGAGATCTGCTTTATCAGTAGAAGAAATAGCTACAGAACCATCAGAGTAGAAAAGAGGAGGGAAGGATGATGAGGTAAAGTTGTTAGAAAGATTTTTGGCAAGATGCCAGAAGGAGCGGGAAGAATTCGAGTTGGAGAGTTGAGAGCATTTAGTATGGATGAAATTATTTTTAGTAGAGCGAAGAACAGACTTAGCACGATTCCGGGCAGAAACGTAAAGATGATGTGATTCAGGGGTGGGTTGGCTCCGATACCTTTTGTAGGCCCTCTCCTTGTTGCGGACAGCATTAGAACAAGCGTGATTAAACCAAGGCTTTCTTGCGTTAGTCAAAGGATATGAGAAAGGAATGTATGCTTCCATGCCAGAGAGAATAACCTCCGTAATGCGTGAGGCACACTCAGATGGCTCACGGCCATGGAAGCAATAATCATTCCAGGGAAAATCAAAGAAGTACTGCCTGAGGGCCTCCCAGTCTGTGGCTCCAAAATGCCACAGACGCCGTTTCCCTGGAGGGTCCACAGGCCGTACCGGAGTGATAGGACAGGTTAAGGTAATAAGGTTGTGATCGGAGGAGCCCAACGGAGAGAAAAGATTAACAGAGTAAGCAGAAGGATTAGTTGTGAGGAAGAGGTCAAGTATGTTGGAGCTCTCTCCAAGGCGGTCAGGGATACGGGTAGGCTGCTGTACAAGCTGCTCTAGGTCATTAATACCGAGAGGATCATAACTACCAATCTATTCTCACGGAAACGGTTAGGTGCTGGTTACTCAGCTGTTGCTCTGGTACTGTACCATCATCTAGACTAAAGTAACTGAATTATGAATTATGAAAAACAGGAGAGTAAAGCAAAGAATGGTAAAACTGAAGCAGCTGGGGAATGTAACAAGATAATTGCTGCATAGAGGACAGTATAAAATTAAATTTGTGTGACTATTACGTGAAGGATAAATATGATTCATAAAAGGAACAAAGAATATGTTGTCCCTTTTTTTTTTTTTTTTTTTCTTTTTAACATCAATTCCTATCCCTTCCAGTGGTGATCACTCTACTTTCTAATGTTGCATTTTGTCAAAATTTTCATGGGCCTGCCAATCACACAGTCAAAATATTTATGTGTCTGCAGATCAAACTCATATCGTATCGTTTCATCGTACTATTTAAAAAGGCTCCATCATACTTGCATGCGTTGGCCTTGGTCACCTAATGGCAGCTCTCCACGCTGCTCGATCTCTGGCAGCCACCCTCTTCAGTCCCTGTATCTCTGAGGTCACACTCTATGATCCTGTCCCAGGTCTTTTTTGGTATGCCTTTTGCAACCCTACACACAATGTTCACACTTCTCACTTTCCACACCCAACTGTCATTCTATTCACATTCCCAAACCATCTCAATCTGCCCCTCCTCATCACAGCACCAATACACTCCAGTCCCATCCTTCCTCTTAATTCTTCAATTGTAAATCTTGCTACCCCAGGCCTCACATTCAAAGACGCAATTCACATCCATCTGATCACTGTCACGCGTGTATGTTTCAGCCTATGAATACCCTCTTCCTTTACTGCCCAGGACTCTTTACCATACAGCATTAGACTCCTAACACATGCAGCATACAAAGATCCCTTAGCAAGGAGGGAGAGCCCTCTCAATGTCAGGAGAGGCAACAGCTCCCTGAAAATCCGCCAACCACTCCTTACCCTGGCCACAGAGCTGGCTCCAGCCTCACCTCCAGTATATGGAATGTCCCCCAAATAACAAAAGTCTTCTGCACACTCAAGACACTCACCATAAGACCAATCTTTCACACCTGCTAATCTCTACATGCTCTCCCAAACAGTATCGCCACCAGCCCTAGATATAAATTTTTTTTAATCCCAGCCAATCAGGATGGTATTCTCGAGGGGGATGGGAATGCTGGTGATTATGAGAACTGGGGCTCATGTTTCACTAGCCATCATAATATTCAGACCATCCCCCCCTCTGTTGATCTTTTCAGTGTGACACTTACATGGTGAGCAGGCCAGAATACTCTCCCAAACACTTTTCTTTATCTCATCCACTACTCTACATGCATTTTACATACCACATAATGTACCCCAGCACATCACAGGGGTTGACACCAATAAGAGTATGCAGCTTGAAAACTCTGCTCCTGCTATATAGTGGCTGACCTACTGAGGGGTGGCACGACCAGGGTCGTCAGAGTGGTTTAGGAGATCAGGATGGGATGGGGCTTGGATTTGTGCTAGAGGGCACAAGGCATTGTGGTTCCCAGGCAGCCATTTCAGCCCAAAAGAGAGGAGCCCAAACCCAGTACTGTCCCAGGAGGCTGCCCAATCAGTGCGTGCATAACAGCAGGGCAGTTACAGTGCCAGGGAGTGCCTGGAGGGTGTCACTGTAGCTGTCCTGACAGCATGCCCAGAGGCCACTGCCACAGCCACTGGTCACAGCTGGTGGGCTATGGGTACAAGGTCCTATGCCTGGACTTGGGACTGTGCAGGTGAGTGAAGCATGTGGTCTGCCTCTCCCCTTTATTGAATTTTAGCTTTGCTGGTGTCAACCCGTGACATAATGGGGTACGTTGTGTGGTATGTAAAACATACATAGTGTAGTGCATGAGACAGAAAGAAAAGTGTTTGGGGAGAGTATGCTGGCCTACTCTCCTTGTTAGTGTCACACTGAAAAGGTCAGGTTATCCTGGTGGCTTGTGACACAGGAAATCCAACTCTCTCTATCACCAGCCCTCCCATCCTACTTGGGAGTACTGCCCTAATCAGCTGGTGCTACAGTACCATTTTACTTCAGTCATAAAATTTATTTCACTCTTGTGTAGCCTACATTATATAAATAACCATCTTATTCACAAAAAATCCTCACCTGATGTGAATGCTACGGATGTAGATCTGGATGTTTCGTATAACTTGGGCCATAAGCTTCTCCACAAATCCATCCTTGGTCTTAGAGTCACCACCTGCAGTGGCAAATGTGATAAGTAATAATGTGAAAGATGGTGGCATTAAATAATTTCTTGTACTGTAGATACAACCATAAACATGGTATTTACAATATTCTAAACATAACAGCAATGCAAAGTACAGTACAGTGGGCTCACACAGTGCATGTGATCACAGTGTGTGAATCACATAGTACATAAGTGACCAAAAATCATAACAATAAAACTTTGAATGCGCAAGTTTAGCCCACAATGCACAAGGCAGAGGCAAGAAGTGGCCCAAAATCGCTATCTTCCCAGATTACACCCTGCCCCACCCACACAACGAGCCCATCGTGATGTTAGAGGCTCGTGGGGAAGGTCCTCAAGAGCAGTCTACAAAGATCTCGCCAATAACAACTTTGGCAATAACAGTAAGTTAGAATAGATACCCAGCCAATAACAACTTTGGCAATAACAGTAAGTTAGAAAAGATACCCAGTTTCTAGAGTAATGTTTGGATTCACTTGAATAACAGCTATTTCGTGAATGCCAAGTTGTTCCACTGCAAATATGTCCATAACAAGATGAGGAATGAAACACACAAACAAGAATATATGAAGGCAACTGCCGAAAATGTGAGCAGTAGTGAGAAAGAGATGGAGGATCCTCCACTCATCACTTTCCCTGACTCGCCCGCCGCCATCCCCTCCACCTTCATTGCCCTACCTGACTCATCAGCCGCCTCCCCTTCCACCTCCACAGCCCCACCTGACTCACCTGCTCCACCTGGCATACCTGCAACCCCCACCACAATGACTGTTGCTGCATTTCTTCATCAAAGCCTGGAATAACACATTGGCAACTGTTATACATGCGTGATGCAGCCAGTGCGGTGAGGGCACTCTAAGTGTGTTCCTTTGCCTTGGAACCCCTGCTATTTAAGTCCACCAGGCCTGTCGTCTAATGTTCTTGAGATCTATCTATCTATCTATCTATAGCCCGACACCCTAATCCCGCAAAGGGTGGCCGCAGACAAAACGCCTCCAAGTTCCTCTGTCACCCACCAATTGACTACCCTCCCCCCAACTCACCCCCCCCCTCATATACCTCTCAACTCCATCCCTCCACCTCATCCTCGGTCTACCTCTCCCTCTCCCTCCCTCCACCTCACCCACATACACCCTCTTAGTCAGTCTTTCATTCTCCATTCTCTTCACATGTCCAAACCACCTCAGTGTATTTCTCCTAATCTTCTCAACCACATCCACATCCACCCCACAGCGTTCCTTCACTTCTTCATTCGTCAACCTGTCCCTCCACGTCACTCCACATGCTCCTCTCAAGTAACTCATTTCCACTGCTCTCACTCTTGACTTGTTCCCCTCTTGCAAGGTCCATGCCTCGCTTCCATACGTCAGGGTAGGGATCACAATACTATCATGCAGTGACTTCTTAACTTACATACTCACCTCCCTATTTCTCATCACTGCTTTCAGTGTACCAACAACCTTCCTTCCCTGCTGTACCCTTTCACGCACTTCATCCCCCAAAGTTCCATCCTTACTCATCACACTACCCAAGTACTTGAATGCACTCACATTCTCCATATCCTCACCATCCAACCTCACTGCACACTCTGTGACTTCATTCCTCTCAAACACCATAACTTTACTTTTGTTTACATTAACTTTCAGATTCCTCCTCCTACACACTGTCCCAAATTCACTCACCAAACCTTGCAACTCCCATTCATCTTCACTCAACAGTACTGTATCATCAGCAAACAGCAACACCAGAAGCTTCCAAATCTCACCCTCATTCATTAGAGCCACCCCCACATCCACTGCCCTACCCTGCACCTCCTTTACAACCCCATCCATGTATATATTAAACAGCCATGGAGACATCACACAACCCTGTTTCAGTCCCACATTGAGATCAAAGAACTCACTCAGCTCACCATCCACTCGCACCGTAACCCTAGCTCCCTCGTACATACTCTTCACAGCACTCAACAATTTCCCCTCCACTCCATATATTCTTAATACCTTCCACATACCTTGCCTATCTATTCTGTCATAAGCTTTCTCCAAGTCCATGAAGGCAGCATATACTTTCCTTCCCTTCTCTAGATACTTCTCCACTAAACATCTTAGAACAAATATCTGATCTACACACCCTTTTCCCTTCCGAAATCCCCCTTGTTCTTCTCCAACTAGCTCCTCTGTCATATGCCTAACCCTATCAATGAGTATTCTACCATATATTTTACCAGTCACACTAAGTAGGCAAATACCCCTATGGTTACCACATACTTCTCTCTCTCTGTTTCCTTTGTATAAAGGAACAATTATACCTGATTTCCAGTCCTCTGGAACCCTTCCCTCTTCCCAAGCCAATCTACACAACTTCCATATCCACTCCACAACAATCTCACCCCCATACCTAAGCATTTCACCACACACTCCATCAATTCCTGGGGCCTTTCCTGACTTAATATTCTTCATCGCTTCCGCTACTTCCGCCCTACTGATCTCTTCCTCCCTCCTCTCATCTCTTCTTCTCCCAGCCATTCCCCAACCGCTTATACTCGCACTGCTCTCACTCTCCACATTCAACAAATCCTCAAAGTGCTCCTTCCATCTCCTCAGTTTCTCTCTCTTCTCCACCAACAATCTATTATTCCTATCTTTCACTCCCCTACTATTTCCCCTTTCACACTGCCTTACTTTCTTTACCTCCTTCCAAAACAATTTCTTACTCTCCCTCCATTTCACACTCAGATTCCTCCCAAACTCCTCATTCACTTTCTTTTTACTCTCTTTCACGAGTCTCTTAACCTCCCTTCTGCTCACATATACCTCTCTCTTCTCTCTCTCATCTTCTCCCCTACCTCTACTCGCTAACCATTCATTATATGCCTTCTTCTTTTGTTCCACAGCTCATTTCACCTCATCATTCCACCATGCTGTCCCTTGCACACCCTTGCATCTCCTCCTCACTCCACAAACCGCCTCACACGCTGCACCTATCTCTTCCGTGAATATCTTACATACGTCTTCCACCCCTTCCATCTGCTCTAGCTCATACCTTCCCAGTCTTTCTTCCACTATGCTCTTATACTCTGTCATTTTCTCACTATCTTGCAATTTCTCCACTCTTCTCACAGGAGTTGCTTCCTCCTGTCTTCCCCTTCGTCTCCTCAACCACTTTCTTTGTAGCTCTACCTTGGTCATCACTAAGTGATGGTCCGAGACTCCATTCCCCCATCCTCTCCAAACTCTTGCATCCAACACTTGTCTTCTCATTCGCTCATCCACACACACGTAGTCTATTATTGCCTTTCGTTCAACAAGTTCACCATCCATCCTCCTCATTACTCTCCATGTATACCGGTGGATCATCTTATGACGAAAGTAGGTGTTGGCTATTGCCAACCCCTTACAAGCACAGATGTCCACCAAAGCACTTCCATTCCCAGCTACGTCAGCTGGCACACCCCACTGACCAACCACTCCATCCACTCGTACATTCCCAACTTTGCCATTCATGTCTCCAATCAACAGCACTCTCTCGCTCCTCTCAAATTTGTCCATACACGCTTCTACACTCGCCCAAAACTCATCTTTCACTCTTGCCATTCGATCCTCTGTCGGGCATACACACATACAATCGCCCACGCTTGTATACCTACTTTCATCCTCACCCATACAATCCTTGCACCCACTGTTCCATACTCTCTTATATTCTCCTTCCACTTCTTGCTTATCATCAGACATACTCCCTCTCTTGCCCTCTCATTTTCATTGACTCCCGCACATATACCTAAACCATATTCCCATTCTCTCACCCTTTCACCTTTCCATTTAGTTTCAGTCAATCCACATATATCCACTTTTGCATCCTCAAGCACCTGAACAATCTCTCTCTCTTTCACTTCATCATTCACTCCTCTCACATTCCATGTTCCCACCCTAAGAATGTCCTTCGTCCATTCCTTAGTCATCAACGTATGGTCCGTCCGGGTCCGAGGCGCTTTGTTCGCATTTTTAGTTAGTTCTTTTTATGGGGTGGGGCACTAACCCACCACCAACCCTTTTAGTCACCTCGTACGACAAGCAGGGATACTGGGGGAGTATTCTTGAAACCCCCCTGCCCCCAGGGGTGATTGACCATATTTTTGTTATCTAGCTATATCTGTAGTATATGTCTTAAAAATTTTCTCTTTATGATATCTCTAAGGTTAAAAAAATAACAGTTTTGAGGGGGTCCTGCCCATATATTATTTTCCTATAAGATTATGTATTCACAGTACGCAAAATCACAGTGTGAGAGGTTGTGGACTGCCCATCCACTCGCATATTGTGTGAGCCCACTATACAGTATTTTCATTCCTTAATCCTTTTACTACCATTATGCCCTTCTACAGCGCATCCTCGTTTTACAATGAGGGTGCATTAAAAAAAAAAATCTATCACATAATTTATCGTATACAAAGTTGATTATAACATGGACTCAATGAGGATATGTTTTTAGCCAAGGGTCACCCACTCAACAAAATCTAAAAACAGATTTCTGACTCACCTAAAATGGTTGTTATTTCACTTCACCAGCTGGTTACTACTAAAAATAAGTCTAAAAACAAGTTTCCAACTCACCTAAACCAGTACAGTCATGACTTGCCATAAAACATGGTTACATCAAGTGAAAAACCATCACATAATGAATTATAGTATACCGTAAAGTCTATATAACATGGGTTCAATGAAGAAAGGGAGGGGGGGCCTATGATCTGAGAAGCCTATGCCCAGTCGAGCAAAAAAAAAAAAAAAAAAAAAAAAAAAAAAAAAAAAAAAGGGGGGGGGGCTGCTGCCCATGGATCCCCTCAGTAGCATTACACTTTCCACTAGGGACAGCATCCATACCAGACAATTTCTAAGTCACAAGCTTCAGTATATCAAACAAAAAAGTTATCAAGTCACTTTAAATTGCAAACTGCTCTATTTGCTACACACTTGCACTGTTATCTGGCATTGGCAATGGTGTTTCCCTCATCTTTCATGCACAAAATGTAATGAAAGGCAGATGAGCACAATAAATATAAACCTGGGTGACCATCTGGCCTCGATCGTCTGACTGGAAGACAGCATTATCAGCTGACTGGGAGGCTGTGTATGCATGGTAGACATGATTTCCAAGTAACAAGTTTCAGTATTTCACACACAAAACATTATCACTTTACCTAATATCACACATTGCACTATTTGTTGTGCACTTGCACCATTATTTGGCATTAGCAATGGTGTTTCAATGGCCTTCCATCCACAAAATGAAACGGAAAGCACACAATCACGGCAAATATAAACACTATGTGGCCACCTTGGCTCAATAGCTGACTGGGAGGCATCATAAGAGAATTGCCAATCATTTTGCCATTATTATTCTGAAAATGGGTCTGAATTTTTGTTCATCATTATAGCGGTTTATTACATAGTGATCGATCATATACCGAGATCTGACTGTAGTTATTTCACTACGGCACTTTACTTGCTGCTTGATCTCCAACACCACACTGCTGTTCCATCACTGACACTTGCACACTTCACAGTGACAAATGTAAATGCCATCTTGGAACAAATGACTGTAGACCTACATAAGGGAGACTGTATGAGAGGAAACAGCGATCGTGTATCAACCAGTGAGGCTTGGGAAGGATCTTAATCACTGTATAGTGAAAATTCTATTATATGCTGAAAAAGGTCCTGACTCTTTCATCATCATATCAGTGTTTTATCACATACCAGTTCATCGAATAATGAAGGTCTACTGTACAACACTATTGCCAAATTATGAATATGAATACTGACGAGAGGGGTGTATGAATGAAATGGAGGGGGGAGAGGGAGGGGGAGGCCAAGGATGAGATGGAGGGATGGAGTGAGGATGTATATGAGAAAGAGGGGGGTGAGCGGGGAGCATGGCAGTGAAATGGCGGGGGACATGGCAACATGGAGGCGATCTGTTTGTGGCCACCCCTTACGGATTAAGGCATCTGGCAAGAAAGAGATAGATAGACCTGTTTTCTGAAAGGATTTTCATGTACATCAATTAATGGGAGAATTTTTTTCTTTTTTTCCACCTCAAAAAATCATGTTTTTATCTTCCACGGTCATCACCATGTTTATAATGCACTATGGTGGTCTTTCACTGTTTAGTCAAACTCATGAACTACCACGGGGCAAATGTGTCTTGTTCCTTAGAAAGGCTCATGAGCTACCATGGAACAATCACTTGCCTAAGACAGCTCAAGAGCTTGGCTAAATAACAAGTCAGAGATGTTCCCACACTAGCTCATAAGCTTGGCTAGACTGGCCTTACTTGACCCATGTCACCCATGTGGGTGATTTCATCTTTGTTCTACCACTGTGGACAAAACCACTATTAACTGATGCAAACTAGCACACTTAAACTCTGAAAATTTTTTCAAAGAAGCACAGCAGTGATGACAGTGGCTGCAGTGATCATACTCTGCATTGCAGGGGGGGGGGGAAGCTAAATATAAAAGAAAAAGTCGAAATTTTAAAGAAGCTCGACAGACATGCTGCAGCAGCCACACTACAAACAGAGTATGGGATTGGAACTATAACTGTGTATGATTTGAAGGAACAATGTGAAAAATATAGAAATTTTATGCTGCAAGTGAAAATACTGAAACTATGACAAAAAAAATTTAAGTGAAGGAACAACATGAAAAATATTGAAAATTTTATGCTCTACGTGAAAATACCGAATCTATGACAGACGGGAAATTTAAGTGATTGTGCCACCATTGATAAAGTGCTATATGAATGGTTTAAATAATGGAGGTGTAAAGGAACTGCTATTTCTAGACCTTTATTGACTGAGAAAGCCTTGGAATTTCACAAAAAACTTACCATAACATTACTCAGTCTTGTGAATATTCCACTGGCCAACTGAACAGACTTATATATGATGGAATAAAGTGTGTGAAGGTTTGTGGGAAAAAAAAATGTGTACAGTCAAGATGCCGCCAAAAAAATTGTATACAATTTGCTAAATTAGTGGCCAGTGAAAATCTCAGCCATAAAATGCTCAATGAAGAATATACTGTATATCACTTCAACCTTTAACATATCAGCCTATCAAGGTGAAAAATATCTTCTGCTCTGGTAACATAAAATCATTAAACACAAATCTCAGCAGGTCCGGTACTCCTCAAAGTGGCACAACTTATCTTGGTAACAAACAACAGTTCCAAATAAATTTACCAACACAATGGAGACCAATGCATTGGCAAAATGCTCTTTCATAATTTGAAGATACTGTACACCATAATGCACAAGACCCTCGCTATAAAAGACCCTGGCATAATGGATACTGGATTTCATGGATGCCACGAAGCTAATCAAACTTTCACCAGCTATTATGGACAATGTCCGTTACATGGGGAGCAATAGGTTGCAGTTCATGTGTTTTCTACCTTTTTTACTCCAAATTCACCTGAAATTGCACTCTCGGCATCATGACTGTTGAATTGTAATAAGAGACTATAGTAATGCAGTGATCCCTTGGTTAGCATGCCTAGTACATGATAACAAAATTGTGCAATAATGAATACAGTCGACCCCTGCTATAATGGCCCCTGGTATAGTGGACATCAGATTTAATGGATGCCACAAAGCCTACCAAAATTCCATCAGCTATAATGGATGATGCCCATCAAATGGAGCAGAATTTTTGTGTTTTTCATCTTCTTTACTCCAACCTAGCCCGAAATTGCCCTCTCCCGATCATGACTGCTGAGCTGTAATAAGAGACTATAGTAATACTGTACAGTGATCCAATGGTAATAGCACATAATCAACCTGCACTCAGTGCGTGATAACAAAACTGTGCAATGACAAAAGCGGAGAACATAGGGATTTATCCTAAATGGTACTTATGTGCCCCACTCATAAACTCAAATTTTCCCATAACAACAATTTAACCCACTAAATAGAATCCCAGAACTGCTTCTTTTTGGAATTCACTTCTCCAGATTAGTTTCCCCCCAAACTTCAAACTACAGCAGTTTAAGTCCAACTGCTACAGGTTTGTAATGAATGGAAGTCACAGGTAACCTACTGTTTGGATTTTTTATTTTTTCTCCCTTCTGTTAATTTTGTAAAAAAAAAAAAAAGGCATGGGAAATCAAAACTGGTATGTAAATGATTTTTTTTCTTGTTTGTAAGGTCAAAACACTATTTAAATAATAAACCACACACTGATTTTGCCCACCTCACAAAGGTACAGGCAGCTCGCTGTCAAGGTCACGTGACCTTCAATACAGCATGGGAACCTCAAAATGGTTCAGACATGTTCAGCTGCTATGTTTTTCTTCCTTCATAAGCCAAAATACACCTTCTTAGCTACTAACCCCAACGTGATTTTTACCGACCTGGCAACGTCTCTTCATGATACCTGTACAGGCCTACCCCGACATCCGGCAGTGTTGCATACCACTGTTAGTGTTCGGTCAGCAAGTACTGTATGTCGGATATCAAAGCAATTTTCCCTATAAGATACGGATGAAAAGCCAGAGATGCATTCCAGGCCCAAACCCAAACTCTCATATACCTTATCAATTGAAACTGACACAGAAACACCATGGGTAATGTTATTATCCTCACAGACAATAAGCCTTGGTTCCAATTAGCGCGCCTATATGGTGGATGTGCGAGTGCATGCTGTTTGATATTGCAATACTGATACACATAACTTGTGGGGGAAAATTAATTTGGTGGATGAGTGACTCCAACTTTAGGGGTTAAACTTTTAAATACTGATAATTACCCTAGTATAGGCACAGTAGAATGTCGATTTAAAGTGAATCAATTTAAAATTATTGATTCAAAATGGTACCTACGATTAGGGCCATAATATCAATTTAAAGCAAATCCTTCCAATTTTAAGCAACTTGAATCTGGCACGTTTTTTTTTCCCTCGCAAACATCTGTATTGTTTCCTGCTAAACATATCTCTAAGTGTCCCACAAGACTACCCGCCATCCGTTGTTTCTCCTTATTTCACATGGTGACTCTATAACGAGCGGACACACCTAAACTACTCTGCGACTTTCTTCTGTCTCGTGTGCACTACTCACCACCACTATGTCTAAGAGGCCATCCACGACATCATTATCTACCCCCGCCAAGAAATCAAGGCAGTCTATTACAACTGAACAGAAAATAAAAGTGCTGGATGCCCTGAAGAAAGGAAATGGAGCATTGATGGTAGGGTGGTAGTTTGGATTGCTGGAGAGTTTTGTTCGCTCTATCAAGCTCAACGAGAAGAAAATTAGAGAAGCCTATGCTTCACCGGACATTTCAAAAGGAAAACTCCACCTGAAGTCATGAATGTATGGTGAGATGGAAGATGCACTGAAGTTATGGGTGGAAGATATGCAGCGCCGAAAACTTCTTCTCACGGGCCCTATGCTGCAAACACAAGCCTACGAAATACAGACTCAACTACTTGAAAAGGAAGGTAAATCCATTAAAGATAGAAAGTTCAGTGCAAGTACCGGATGGCTTTATAAATTTATCAAGAGAACGGGGCTAAGGAACGTAACACTGACAGGTGAAGCTGCAACTGCTGATGCTCAGGTTGCCGAGGAAATGAAATAAGTGCAGAGTGAGCTAGTGGAGGAAAATGAATATTCAAAGTGCTAAGTGTGGAACTGTGATGAAACAGGACAGTACTGGAAAAGGATGCCCAAAAAAACGTATTTAATGAAAAATGAAGTAAAGGCATCTGGATTTAAAGCAAGTAACAGGATGTGCAGTGTTAAACAATTATAACTCACAGTGCAAAGACTGTAAGTGCAGCACAACACTGGATTACTGTATGTGCTTCAAGAGCATTTTCACCACTGCCAAAGACTTGGAGAAGGCGGCCACAGACGTGCTGTAAGTACCCTGGCTGAGGTACAGTCACTTCTAATTCCTCATTCTTTGGTTCCTTTTCATTTATTTCATGCTTTATGTCCATTATTGGTGTGCATAGGGTCTTAAATAGGTTTAAATGGGTGCTATGCATGTCCGGTATGGAGTTATTTAGGTGGCTTTCAAAGTTAGGCTGGGTTAGGGTTCTTAAGTACAAGTCCAGGAAGCAGGTGCCCACTATCCGGATGGGACCACTTTCCAGACATGCCTTTGGCTCTAGTACGTCAGATAGCAGAAGGATTACTGTATCTCAAAACCCCCATGTCTGGGGGGGTGGAGTGGAAGGCTTAAGCAAACAATCAGAAAGGTCAATTGCAACAAAATAAGCTTGTAAATCACTGGGATCTAAAGAGGATATCCTCCAGAACAAGAAAATATCCTTTGAAAATCCCTGAAAATAAGATATTATGTCCTTTAGGAAATTTGACTTTATGCCTGTTTTGCATGTAGTATTGGTTAGATGAGTTCATATTACAGTCCTCCTTCACTCTGCTCTGTTCTATGTTTGCTCTCCAACAATACCTCTAAGGCCATCAAACTCTGTCTCATCCTATGTCTTCCTACATCTACCTCTCCACTGATGGCCTGTCACATTTAAACTTCTACACTTCCCCACCTAACTTCCTTGGTCCATCCTCTCGACATGCCCAAACCATCTCAGTCTCCTTTTTTCTACTTCCTTCAAGATGCTTTCAATTTCAGGCTGTCTTCTCAGTTCTCTTTGAGGATAACATATCATCCAGCATTATTCCACATATCCATCAGATCGTTCTCATGTAATTTCGTTCTGCACCCAGTATATCCACCACCTTTATATCATATGATTCACTGCCAAACAATATGTTACTCCCAATACAGTTACCAAACACTTTCTTTCTTGCTGTCAATAAGAACACTTGAGAGGGCAAAATGGTTAATAATATTAACAACCACTTAACACCTGTGCAAATGCATTCTGCTTGGCACCATACCCTGCACTGATGACATCAATGAGGTTGTAGAATTTGTCCACAATCTCCACTGACTCCTCTCATGTAAAAAAAAGATTTTCCTGGTTTACCATCCAGTGGTCTGGCTGCACCCCTACATCAATTACACCAGAAATCAACATCCAGCCTTAGCTTGTCATGCACTTCACTATATCCTTTATGTACCTAATGTTTGCATCCAGTACAGAAATACTATTACTGTCCACACCCTGTTTGAAACTGCCATATATGGTAAGCCTGCCACCAAATGAGTGCTGTTAAAACAGGGTAAATAAGGGTACTATACAGCATCTGCAACCAAGTAGGGCTATATATATATATATATATATATATATATGTATATAAAAAACGCTGCTTCACTAGATCTAAACTCCACTAAGCTGTAGACACATATGCCTTACCTCAGAACAAAAACAGTACACTCACCCAAACAGGTATACCAGACAAGAGAGAAAGCAGGATTGGAAAAATCAACTCATCACAAAAATGAAAAATGACAGCTCAAGGGTAGTGTAGTAACATGGAGGAAAATGTACAAACACAAAACATACATGAAGCAGAGGAGCAGACAAGTGCACAACAGCAAACAGCAAAATAGAATGGTGCCTGTTGCGGGGCATGAAAGTAATGCTTGCCAGGTTTGACACTATCGCCACCTTAGCATTACCGAGGTAACTCACCCTATGCAAATGCAACTTGTTTTCCTAAGCATTAGAGCAGTTTCATATATATATATATATATATATATATACATATATATTTTTTCAAGCATCTCTCTTCTCAGTCTGGTGCCTGCATCAAGCTCTTCCCTTAAATGACACTATGCAGCAATGGGCATGGATAAATGAAGCTACTCTTGAAACACATTCAATTTATGGCTAAGTAACAAAGCCATATAACGGGCACTGTAAGGTTGTCATTTCAGTGCCATTCCTAATGAATGGAAAAATACAGGATTAATTTTGTTATATATAAATATGTACACCCACACCCTTAACTTCACAGATGTTAAAGTTTTTAGCAGAGAAATTAAAGTAAATGATATAAGAATATCTTTCATATACTTACATAAAAGATCCTCACCTTTCTCTTTCTCCTGCTGTTTTTTCCTGGCATCTTCCGACTTCTGAAGTGATGCCATCTTAGCCTGGAAGCGTAACTCATCCTCTCGTTCTGCATTGTACACAACTGAAGTGTTGGGGACAACCACCACTGCCACACGCTCCACAGATGCCACCCATGCATCATTGTAAATGTCCTTCCACGGGATCTTTAACGTCAGACGTCCTGAGGAGTACCATAAGTTAACAGTAGCTCCGTTATATTTATATAGCTAAATTAAACTTGATATAAGTACCTTCGCCAAGGAGATTATGTTTTTGTCAGAGTTGGCTTGTTTGTCTGTTGGCAGGACTACTGAAAAAGTTATGAATGGATTTTGCTGAAAAATTTTGGAGAGGTAAGGTATGACCCAAAGAACAATCCATTACATTTTAGTGGTGATCAGGATCATCATCCAGATCCAAGAATTTTTTAACAGATTCCTCACCACTGCAGGCTAGTGACAATTTCAATGTCTTGTTTCTAACGTGATAAATAATGCCTACAATACTTGTACTTCAACTTTGGTGGAGGTTTGCAACCTCGGACTGCTCTTGTTATGGTTAAGTTTCAGTAGCTGAGAACTGTGTAGTTTTTGTTAACTTTCCGCTATGGTAATGGTTATGATGAATGCCTGTTCAAATTATAAGAAGATTATGTACCGCTAATGCAATTAAAAAAGTAAACTTTTTTTTAAATAACAGAACAGAGGAAGGGAAAACAAATGACTACAGTAATACCTCGATATATGATACCGTGGCTTTAACGATTGGGGTAGAAATAACACCATACCCTGCCTAACAATGGCCAAACCCCGGTTTAACGATGGGTTTTGATTTTTTAAAACCAATTTTGATGGCATTTTAAACTAAAACTGTGTGTTTAGGTTGATTCATAAAAAGTTTTTAGATTCAGATTAATGTGTTTTAGCCATAAGTGGGGTGAACATTGTCATTTGGGAGTACAGTTTCCCAAGTTATAATTTTTCTAAGGATGGAAGTTTTGAGGGTGAAGTGCTTGAAAGGGTACAAAAAGGAAGAAAGGTTACTAGTTCCTTGAAAGCTGTGGTAAGAAACAGGGGAGTGAGCATGGAAATGAAAAAGTTGCTGCATGACAGTATTGTGTTACCAACTCAAAGTATGGAAGCGAAGCTTGGACCTTGTTGGAGGGACACAAGTCAAGAAAGAGAGCAATGGAAATTAGTTATCTGAGAGGAGCCTGTGGAGTCACATGGAGAGCCAAACTGACAAATGGGGATGTGAAGGAGCATTGTGGTGTAGATGTGGATGTGACAGGAAGCATTAAGAGAAACACACTGAGGTGGTTTGGCCATGTGGTGAGGATGGAGAGTGAGAGACTGATGAGAAGAGTGCATGTGAGTAAGGCAGAGGGGAGGAGAGGGAGGAGGAGGCCAAGGATGAGATGAAGGGATGGAGTGGAGAGGTATATGAGTGAGGGGGGTGTGAGCTGAGAGCAGGGCAGTGATATGGCGTTAGACATGGAGACGATTTGTTTGTGGCCACCCCTTACGGGATTAAGGCAACTAGCAACAGATTGATAGATTCCTGATTACCAGGAGTGGAGTCATGTGGGGGGGGGGGACAAAAGGGGCAACTGCCAAGGGCCTCTTCCATTTGGGAGGCCTCCAACAACACTGTTATTTTGTAAGACAACAGAGACAGGTCAAGTGGAGAGTGAATGGGGGTCATGGTCCCCTACTGCTATGTAGGGGAGGGCCATTGTACCTTTCGGCCCCCATCTGATGGGAGTTTTTCCCTTAGGTCTAAGGGCAAAGGGTAACTTTCTCTGTGTCAACAGCACCAATATGTGTTGTTACATTATGCCAACAACTATAATAATTCTATCGTGTCAATATCATTCTTAATTCTTGACTGTAACTAGTGGTAGGCGGGGAAGTAGTAGGCAGGGGCGCTCGTCATCCACTAACTCAATGTACTGCTGCTCTCGGGTGACTGCCCTATCCTCTCTACCTTCCTTCCGTCCTTGTCTGTCTTTTTTCCTTCATTCTTTCCTCTTCCTTATGCCTACAAGTGATTCTACATTCCATCTTCTGACTTTGTTTCCTTCATTCTTTCCTCTTCCTTCTGCCTATGGGTGACTCTACATTGAGTGACAAGACAAATGGTTTCCTGTACACCAGGAAACAATTTACCATGCTGGCTGGTAGCCATCCATCCATCCATCATCCAATCCTACACTGCCCCATGAGAAGCATGGGATCCTGGGGCTAGGCAAGTTGAGAGTGAAGACCATATAACCAAATTATGGCACCTGGTGGTTTAGTGGGTAATTAAGGCACTCCAATCCTTCTTCCTCGCATTTAAAAAAAAAAAAAAAAAAAAAAAAAAAAAAAAAAAAAAAACAGCCTGTGCAGGTTTATATCCATGGGGTGGTTGGGCACTCCAATCCAACTAAGCCTGTGCAGGTTTATATCCATGGGGTGGCTGGGATTTATTGTTTATGTAATGCCACTCATGGATGAGTGAGGTTGGTCACTCTCATCTTAAATGTCAGGACCAATTTGCCTAGCCCCAGACTCCTATACTCCTTGTGAGGCAAAACAGATGATGATGATGATGATGATGATGTAAACTGTTTCATTTCATTTTATTTATAAAATCTTGCATGCATCAGCCATGGTCACCTAATGTGGCTCTCTACACTGTTCAATCTCTGGAAGCCTCCCTATTTAGTCTCTTATCCCCAAAGTCATACTCTAGGACCTAGTCCCAGGTCTGTTTTGGTCTGCCTTTCACAGCCCTACCCTCGATGTTTGCACCTGTCACCCTTCGCCGCCAGGTGTCATTTTCCATCCTCTCAACATGCCCAAACCATCTCAATCCACTGCTCCTCATCATAACACTAATGCATTCAAGTCCTATCATTCCTCTTATTTTTTTATTTCCAGTCTTAAATCCTCAAGGCCTCTCATTCAAGGACACACTACACATCTGTCTAATCAATGTCATTTATGAATGTTTGAGACTATGCAAATTCTCTTTCTTTACTGCCCAGATCTCACTACCATACAAGGTCTGTCCATAAAGAAGTTGAGCTTTTTAAACAGCACAGCCTATTCAACCTACTCTGAGAAGAGATGAGCCTTAACCCATTCACACTGGGTGGCACATCAATGTGCCACCAAGGAAATGTCTGTAGCCATTTGGTGGCACATATACGTTTTCTGGACTTTTTATATTTGTGCGCCAGTACTGGGAGCCCAATAGTGGTTCTGTATCAGGAAGTGGCAAGACTGAGGAGGTGCCATCACAGGAGGACTACTTTATTATCTATTATTTTCGTCATGTACAAGAAGTGTGTTAAGGCATGCGGTATGAGATGTTTTGTTGCCGTGGCAGCTTACTTGGATCTGATGGAAGCGACGTCTGATGACTCAGATTATGTTCTCAGATAAATGTGAGAGTGAATAAGAAAGTGTTATTTATATATAAATATATATATATATATATATATATACACACAGTAATCCCTATATATATATATACACACAGTAATCCCTATACTATCTGGATGCCCACTTTCCAGACATTGTGGACCTGAACCTTCAGAACCCAAAAATGGCCAAAAAAAGAAAAAAATCCTCCCAAAAAACAATTTTTTTTCCTCCCGTAATTTGAAATTGCTGCGCGGCACCAAACAGCTCTTTACACCATGGCCCCTTTACCCTTTTCTTCCTCCCCCCTGCCCCCTCCCCTGCCAGGGTTGCCATTTGGTATTTTTCATTACCAAATGGATTTTTCACATGTATGAGGATACACAGGATGGAGATGGTGGATTGTCTGCTCTCTCTGATTAATGTGCTTGCCTACCTAGCGTGAAAATAAGCAACATGCTGTTAATTATAAAGAGAGTGAGTACATGTACTTCCACTTGTATATATAATTAGTGAAGAATAAATGCTAGCTTTACGAATTTGATAATGAAAAGTTAAATTTGGTAATGAAAATTGAGGAGTTTGGTAATGTGGCTGTTGCAATCTGGCAACTCTGTTTCCCCCTCACCAACACTCCAACAGTTACTGCTTAACTTCGATCGTGAGTGGATGAATAATCGCAGTGGATGCCACACGGGCTTGTTTTTTGTGTGAATAAACATTGAATAAACTGCAATACCTCGCCAGTAGACCACATGGGAATTTACAGTGTTGTGCAGTGTTAAGAAATTAGAATTTAGAGTGCAAAGGATTAACTGTGGAGTGGAAACAGGTGGTTGAAACTGGCAGTTGAAACTGGCGTGGTGCAATTAACAACGTCCAGTTTCGTTCTCATTTTTAAAGGCACCAACATGCTTGCATGTGTCAGCCTTGGTCACCTAATGGCGGCTTTCCACGCTGTACGATCCATTGCAGCCTCCCTGTTCAGTCCCTTAACCCTAAGGTCACACTTAATGACCTCGTCCCATGTCTTTCTCGGTCTACCCCTCTTAACCCCACCCCCAGTATTAACACTTCTCACCTTCCTCACCCAATTATCATCCCCCATCCTCTCCACATGTCCAAACCACCTCAATCTACCTCTTCTCATCACAACACCAATACACTCCAGTCCCATCCTACCTCTCAACTCTTCCATTGTAAACCCAGCCCCTCCAGGCCTTGGACGCAGGGACGCACTGCACATCCACCTAATCATTGTCATTTCTGTACGTCTGAGCCGGCGAATATCTTCCACCTTCACTGCCCAGGTCTCACTGCCATACAGCATTACACTCCTAACATATGCTGCATACAAAGACCCCTTAGCACGTAGGGAGAGCCCTCTCAATGTCAGGAGGGGCAAGAGCTCCCTGAACTTCTTCCAACCACTTCTCACCCTAGCCACAGAGCTAGCTCCAGCCCCACCTCCAGCACACAACATATCTCCCAAATAACAAAACTCTTCCACACACTCAAGAGATTCACCAGCAAGTTCAATCCTTTCACGTCTGACAACCTCCACCTGCTCACCCCGACACACCGTACACATAAAATCAGCATTATCTCGCAGTCTACCTCTGATACCACTACATCTCTTATGCACCCATTTATCACACACACCGCACAAGATGGAATTACTTCCCCCGCCCTTGTGGCAAACTGCACGTGGCCACTCTCCCTCGTCTTTGACAATACCACCACCAACCCTAGATATCATCACTTTTGTTTTATCTGCATTTACCCTTAAACCCTTTTGCCCCATACCATCTCTCCACTTCCTAAACCTTTCCTCCGCCTCCCTTTCATTCTCTGCAATCAACACCAAATCATCAGCATACAACTCCCACGGGAGTCCGTTTCTAAAGTCACGTGAAAGGACTTCAAGTACCATGATAAACAACATGGGACTCAAGACTGACCCCTGATGCACACCAACATTCACGGAAAACTCATCACTCAAATCTCCATTCACTCTCACCTGGGTGTGAGCACCCACATACATGGCCATAACCACCCTAACCAGCCACTCCTCCAAGCCAAGCTTTCTCATTGCCCACTTCACCACCTCTCTAGGGACTCTGTCAAAGGCCTTTTCCAAATCAACAAAAACAAAATAAAGATCCCTTCTCCTACCAATATATTTTTCCTGAAGCTGTCGAACAATGAATATGGCATCAGTGGTCCCCCTACCTGGCATAAACCCAGTATTAAACAATTATAACTCATAGTGCAAAGAATTACTGTAAGTGCAGCACAACACTGGATTACTGTACGTGCTTCAAGAGCATTTTCACCACTGCCAAAGCCTTAAGAAGGGGGCCACAGACGTGCTGTAAGTACCCTGGCTGAGGTACAGTCACTTCTAATTTCTCATTCTTTGGTTCCTTTTCATTTATTTCATGCTTTATGTCCATTATTGGTGTGAACAGGGTCTTAAATAGGTTTAAATAGGTGCTATGCATGTCTGGTAGGGAGTTATTTAGGTGGCTTTCAAAGTTATGCTGGGTTAGGGACCTTAAGTACCAGTCCAGCATGCAGGTGCCCACTTTCCGGACGGGACCAATTTTCGGACATGCCTTTGGCTCTATTACATCGGATAGTGGAGGGATTACTGTATATAACCGGCTCTGAGTTTATCATTATACCGAATGGCATACGTTTGGCAGTGGAGGTGCTCCAACACCACAAGTTTTAACATATCACCACACAGGTAATTATTATTTTTCTTACATCATGTCAGACATCATTTTACTCAGGAAGTTATGGTCTATTTTTTGGTGTGGGATATTTTATCAAAACAATTATCTTCGTATATCTCAAAACCCCTGTGTGTGTGGGAAATAATTAAAAAAAAAAAAAAAAAAACGTGAAAGGGTTAAACTTTTGAAAGCCGGCAGCTGATTGGCTGTCAGAGTGTATTCATTATTAATTATCCATTTTAAATTACTTTTATCATAAGGGTTACAATAATCATTTGATAAGATTCCCCAAATAAAATAGTATACATAGTTATTTGTACAATTAATTTAAAAATGAGGCCTTACAAATTTTCTCTCAGGGTCTAGACACATTTGAAATTTTGAATTCTCAGGACAAATCAAAACATATTCGGGTAAATTTTTACCAGTACGGTACTGTACTTTGATTTTTTACCTCATGTTCAGGCAAATTATGGAAAATTGTCATTACAGCAACATTTTGTAAAATCTAACAGTTAAACAATGGAAATCTAATAAAAATAACTGGTTGAGTGTAGACATGGATGGAAAGGATGTATGTCACCATCGCTTTTAAATATCCCGCAGCCCATACCATGTCACAGCTCTAAGTTGTAACTAGATATTCGAAACTAAAAAGACAGAAAATTTACTGATGATGTGAAAGTAGACAGCATAATGCAACCCGATGTGATAGCAAATCACACTCAAATAAATTCAAATATTCATCTGCCAAGGCAAGTGGAGTATCCCACGAGTGGCCTACCCCCTCCCACTGTCATATTTGCTAGGCTAGATTTTGCAAACTAATGCAGTAAAGACATAATTTACCTGAACATGAGAAAAAAATCAAGGTAAAGTAAACCACCCTAGTACGCGAGACCCCTAGCGCACGAGGACCTGTTTTTAATGTTTTCCTAACCTGAGTACGCTAGTCACACCCACATGATGCGAGGTGGCAGGGAAAAACTGCCCCAAACCGGTGTTTTCCGGTGTGAACCCCAAGAGCAGGCAGCAGAAGTGTGGAGAGCGATTTGCCAATGCCTAGGATTAGTCAAATCCTGTGCCCTGAATAGGTTCAAGGAGGAATTTGTGAGCATGGAACTGTGCCAGCAATGAATGGAAGAGGTTCTGACTTCACTAGACAGAACCTTCCGCTACTACACAGACAAGCAATCAAGAAATTAACAGGAGGAAACAAACCCTCATCACCTGTTACATTCAGCGGCCACCACAAATTCAGGAACCCGAGGTAACAGTGTCTTCTTCTGCAGAGCCAATTCCTGGGGAGGAACTAGAGGATGAGGTGATATCAGTGGTGTCATCAATAAACTCTGAAGGATTCATGGAGGAAGTGAGTGAGATGATTCTTGAAAGTGTTGATGAGGAGGTTGGTGAGGCGGGTGGTGTGGCTGGCGGTGCATCGGGTGATGCAGGGGGTGCACACTAAGTGCCTCATCCTGCCTTGGAACCCCTTCTAACCTCCATCAAGCCTGTTACCTTCTTTGATTAAGGTGAGCAGCCATATTCTTGTTATTTAAGTTATATCTCAAATCACATTAATTGATGTGATTTGAGTTTTATGCCAAAATGCCTAATCACATCAATTGAGCGCAGATCACTTCTGCCCCGATTATGATGTACATGACTTTAGGCCAATAAGAACTCACCCCTGAGTGACGTGAGGGGGGATCGGACCAACCCAGGCAGTGGGGGGGCACCCCCATCTGGGCTGCCTCCAGGCCACCCTTTACCCCACTCCCTCACTCCTTCCTTGTCCCCCATTACCCTCCCACCCCTCCACGCACCTGCATCTCCCCTCCACCACCACTTGTGTCCCTTCCCACCCACTCTTGCCCCTCCTCCCACCCTGCTAGCCTTGTGTCCCCCCTGAACCCCACTCCATCCCTCCCTCCTTGTCCCTCACTACCCTCCCACCCCCTACAGACCCCTGAGAGGTATCAGGCTGCCAAGATGTTACAGAACTCACTGAATTGCTTTATTTTCATGTGAAAAGTTGGTTATTTTTCCAACCCCCTTATCTATGGGCCTACTCCCCACAGCCTACTTTATCTCCCCACAGCCTAGTAATCTCCCCACACCTACATACACCTGTTTTCATGGTTGGTGTGACAAAACAGTTTGAAATGACCTGTTTCAATAAGAAAAATATATAGTTATCAATATTGTCTCATTTTAAGAGTGTTTTCAAGGCATAACTATTATAAACGTTTTTTAAACTTTGACGGGAGATTGAGCAGTAACCACTTGGCCTACGGGGGTGCGGATTGCGTTGTCAGGTGTGTAAATTCTTCCTCTTTAGTCAGAACACAATCAGTTTGCCCTTGGCGAAAGCTGCCAAAACACCCCCGAATTGCAGTTGTGGGAGGTCACCTGCCTGAAATAATTGTGGTCTTTAGGGGTGGGAGGGTAATGGAGGACAAGGAAGGAGAAAGGAGAAAAAGTGAGCAGATGGAGAGAACACTTTAACCCGCCCCGTCCCGTCGACGTATAGGTACGTTGCAACGATTTGCATTTGCCAGTCCCGGCGACGTACCGGTACGTCGTGCAATTGCAAAGTGCATAATTTCGACAATTTTCAAATTTCGTGCTTGATTTGTGGTACGTATCCTCGCATGACCTTCCCCTACCTGCCACCAGGCGGGGACACTCGGCGACCCTGCGCGACCCGCGCTAACCCGCCGCTCGTCCACTCACCTGGTAGCAATGGTCCTGCTCAGACATGGCTAAGAGAGGTCTCTCAGAGGGCGAAATTCAAGCTGCCCTGGATGCTTTTACAGGCGACAGTGATTCCCCACTGGACGACGAGATTGTGGATAAAGATTATGTGCAGCCAGAGGAGGAAGAAACCACCAGCAGTGATGAAGAAGTCCCGTCTCCCAGGAAGCGGCAGTACATGACTTACCGTGAGAGAGCACGTGGTGTTGTAATGGAGGGGGAAGGTGGGGAGGAACCACTCCCCAGCACGTCTTATGCTCCCCAATATCCCCTAACACGTGGTCGAGCTAGGGTGCGTGAGAAATCACGTGGTGTTGTCATGGAGGGGGAAGGTGGGGAGGAACCACTCCCCAGCACGTCTTATGCTCCCCAATATTCCCCTACTTCATCCCCACAGCCCCCTAATGTTCCTCAAGGCCGTAAGGGTAAGGGAAAGGGAAAGGGTAAAGGCAGAGGGAAGAGGAGTGACAGTGGGGAAGCCCTCCGCACTCCTTCTCCCCCACCTCCCCCACCAGGATCTCCTCCCCACCCAGACGAAGGCGGTGATGGGGATGATAGGGACAAGGGATTTGTGGGATGGAATTGGGAGGATGGGAGTGATTTTTCTCCCCTCATTCACCCCTTCACTGAGCAGGGGCGCTCTGGCTGCATTGCTCCCGGAATTCACCGTAATTCCACCAGGTTCGATTTTTTCCACCTATTTTTTAGTGAGGCATTCGTGGAGCAGATTGTTTACCAAACCAACCTTTTTGCAAGCACCCAGCGCCTTGAAAGTGAAAGATTGGGAACAAGGACTAGGCATTCTATCATATATGATTACCCTGTCGCCCTTTCAGAAATGATCCTGTTTTTTGCCCTGGACCTTTTGATGGGTATTATACTAAAGAACAGAATTCCTGCTTACTGGACAAGGGACCCTGTTATGTTTACCCCAATATTTGGACAAGTGATGAGCCGTAATCGGTTTCAACAAATTCTAAGTCGCCTCCATTTCTATGATGCTCATGATCCTGCAAATGCGAACGACACAGATCGAACGACACAGATAAAATGAGGCGAATTAGGTTGGTCTTTGATCACCTGAGGCAAACCTTTCATTCCTCATTCTATCCCTATAGAGACCTCATCATAGACGAGAGTCTCGTGTTGTGGAGAGGTAATATTTCATTTAGGCAGTATATACCCAGCAAAAGGCACCGTTTTGGGTTCAAGATCTTTGTTATGTGCGACTGTAGGACTGGATACGTGCAAGACATAGTCTTGTACACCGGTGCACAGACAGACATAATAGAAGATCGAAGTATTGGACTGTCGGGAGCAGTGGTAAAGACAATGACAGAAGACTACCTTCATCATGGTCATGTCCTCTACCTGGACAACTGGTACACTAGCCCTCTTCTCGCTCGTTATCTTCACACGCATGAAACAGGAGTCTGTGGAACCGTGAAGGTGAACCGGCGTCATATGGCCAAGGTAGGGTGGAAACTTGCCAGGAATGAGGTTGTCTTCTTCAAAGCCAACAACATCCTTGCAACTGTGTGGAACCACAATAGAGAAGTAAGCCTCTTGTCAACGGTTCACCGCCCCTTGATGCACCGTACTGATTCCGTAGATTATCGTAGCGAGAACAGGCATCACATTTGGAAACCTGAGTGTGTCATGGACTATAACATAAACATGCGCCTGGTGGACCAGTCAGACTCCATGATATCAATGGTAGAGTGTGCCAGGGCCACGATGAAGTGGTATAAGAAACTGTTCTTTCACTTGCTAGACATCACTGCTCTGAATTGCCACCACCTTCACGCCATGACAACAGGAGTTCAGGAAACCTTTGAAGGGTTTGTGAGGGAGCTCACAAGAGAGATGTTTGGACGTTATGCTGTTGAAAGGCCCCAACATCGCACCCGCACTGCCCATATTGCCCAAACTCCCCTGCAGAATATCCGGCCGCCATTTCCCCACTCCTATCCCTCCCCAGCCAAACAGACCTAGGCCCCAATGCAGGTGTCACGTGTGTAGCAATTCCCGGGTGAGACTCACGACACAGAGGAAGGACACCCGCTATGAGCGCATGGAGTGTGACGTGGGTCTCTGTATTCACCCATGTTTCAGCGGATATCACATGTTGATGCAATTCTGATATGGTGTGAATGCGACAGGACGCTGAAACTATGAAGTAAATGCAACAAACAGACGCTCAGTGAAATTATCGGTCATGCTGATCTCCAAATATTAGTATAAAGTGCATAAGGGTATAAAATAAGCGCAAAAATTGTATGTAAGTGTATAAATATGCTGTAAGTGGAAACATACATAGTGAGGGTTTTATGATGCGATATTTTGTCGCTCAGTGCAATAAATATGGCCCGTAAATATGTAATTATTATTATTGGAAATGCTAACGGGTATAAGTTCAAATTATTGTAAGTGCTGAAATATATTCTAAGTCAAAATATTCATAGCGTGTGTATAGAGATGCGATATCCTGACGCTCAGTTGAATGAATAAGGCCCGTAATAATGAAAATAAAAGTCAACAAGTGGGAAAGTGTGTAATATATGTGAAGAATTAGTATATAAGTGTTTGAGTATTATGTTGGTCGAAACATTCATTGCGAGGGTATTTTCATGCAATATTCTGACGCTCACTTGAATAAATAATGCCAGTATGTACAGTGCAGTATAGGGGTGTAAACGTGTGTAATGTAAGTGGGAAATTATACTTGGAGTGAATAAATAAAGTAGAATATGAAACACGAGTGTTTGAGATTCTGGTTGCTACGTGAATATGCGCTAGCATATCGCTAAATGCCCTCGTAATGAACGTATATAATTGAAAATATTTACAGTGGTGGAGGAAAGGTTCTATGTAAAGGGAAAAATAATAAGAAAGTGATAAAACAATTGGGTATGTTGAAATAAGAGTCACAGCGAGTGCGCTTACTAAGCTGATGTGCGCTAAACTTATCCTGCATGTCATCATAATGAATGAAAACATCTGAAAACACTTACAAGCAGTAGAAATTGGTAAAATGTCATTGAAACAGAAGTATACAAGTAGAAAAAATGATATGTAGACTGATACAAGAAACTTAGCATATAGCATGTTACGACTCGAACCTAACTTGCTATGCTCGCATGATGGTACAATGCTTATTTTTCATATATATGTGTCTGAAATCCATTATATTGCTACTGTTATTGTTTATTAGTTCAAATTCAATAAATATAGAGGTGTTGTGTGTTGTTTCTCCCAGTATTCCCTACCATAGAAAACGTGAGCCCCTGACACGTCTATGAAAGAATACGATACCTGGCACGGGGGACCTCACCTGTTCCGACCACTTAGACACCACGGTAAGCCCTTTCTTGGTGATTTTCCTTCGTTTCTCAACCAAAGTGGAAGTTTTAGCTAAAAAATTTTTTTTCCAAAAAGGCTCGGGACTGGGGGATGTCGGAGGTGCGGAAAACCTCGGGACGTGACGGGTTTAGGAATTGTTGAACATAAAGGATGGAAGTAATGCAAGTATAAGTGGCTGGGGAATGGCTGGGAGAAGGAGGGAGGTGAGAAGGCAGGAAGAAATCAGTGCGATAGAAGTTGTAGAAGCAATGAAGAAAGTTAAATCGGGGAAAGCCCCAGGAACTGATGGACTGTGTGGTGAAATGCTGAAGCATGGGGGAGAGATAGTAGTAGAATGGACGTGGAAGATGTGCAGATTAGCCTGGGAGGAAGGTAGAGTCCCGGAGGATTAGAAGTCAGGTATAATTATTCCCTTGTACAAAGGAAAAGGGGAAAAAGAAGTGTGTGGTTATCATAGGGACATTTGTCTTCTTAGTATAATAGGAAAAGTGTATGGTAGGATACTTATTGACAGAGTTAGAGAAAGAACAGAGAAATTAGTTGGAGAAGAAGAGGGAGGCTTTAGGAAGGGAAGAGGTTGTGTAGATCAGATATTCATTCTTAGATCTTTAGTGGAAAAGTTTCTAGAGAAGGGAATGAAGTTGTATGCGGCCTTCATGGATTTGGAGAAAGCACATGACAGGGTGGATAGATAAGGATTGTGGAAAGTGTTAAAAATATATGGAGTAGATGGGAAGTTGTTGAATGCTGTGAAGAGTATGTACGATGGTGCGAAGGCTGCAGTGCGTGTGGAAGGTGAACTAAGTGAATTTTTCTCTTTGAAAGTTGGGTTGAAACAGGGATGTGTCATGTCTCCATGGTTGTTCAATCTGTACATGGATGGGGTAATAAAAGAGGTACAAGGTAGGGTAGTGGATGTTGGAGTGGCCCTGGTGAGAGAGGATAGTGTTCGGAAACTCCCTGTACTGTTGTTTGCAGATGATACTGTGTTGTTGAGTGAAGACGAAGGGGAGCTGCAAGGCTTGGTGGATGAGTTTGGGAGAGTGTGCAAGAAACGGAATCTAAAGGTGAATGTAGGGAAGAGTAATGTGATGGTCTTTGAGAGAGGTGAAGTCAGTGAATGTACAGTGAGGTTGGATGGTGAGGAATTGGAAAATGTGAGTACGTTTAAGTACTTGGGTAGTGTGATGAGTAAGGATGGAGGTTTGGAGGGTGATGTGCTTGAAAGGGTAAAGCAGGGAAGAAAGGTTGCTGGTTCTTTGAAAGCAGTGATAAGAAACAGGGAAGTGAGCATGGTAGCGAAAAAGTTACTATATGACAGTATTGTGATACCAACTCTAATGTATGGAAGTGAAGCTTGGACGTTGTTGGAAGGACACAAGTCAAGAGTGAGAGCAGTGGAAATGAGTTATTTAAGAGGAGCCTGTGGAGTCACACGGAGAGACAGGCTGACGAATGAGGATATAAAGGAGCATTGTGGTGTGGATGTGGATGTGATAGGAAGCGTTATGAGGAACACACTGAGGTGATTTGGCCATCTGGAGAGGATGGAGGGTGAAAGACTGACGAAGAGAGTGTATGTGAGTGAGGTGGAGGGGGGAAGAGGGAGGTGGAGGTGGAGGATGAGATGGAGAGATGGGGTGGAGAGGTATATGAGAGAGGGGGGTGTGAGTTGGGAGCAGGGCAGTGAAATGGCGGGGGACAGGGCGACTTGGAGGCGATTTGTTTGTGGCCACCCCAAACAGGATTGAGGCGTCTGGCAATAGATAGATAGATAGATAGATTTAGGGGTTAAGTATATGTCTCAGATATTTTCCATCAAATGGGTCAAAAAGGTCACTGACAGATAGGGGTGCCGCCCATACGTTAATTTTCCCATTAGTTTATGTATTCCTAGTATGCGAGCACATCTGCCGCCCATACAGGCGCGTACTTGGGGGGTGTACTGTACTCTTAAAACTTTACTTGGACATGTTTTGATTTGTCCCAAGAAATAAAAATCAAACATGTCTGGAACATCTGATAAACTTTGTAAGGCCCCAGTTTTAAATTAATCAATACAAATAACTATGTACTGTACTGTACTGTATGCTATTTTATTTGGACAATTGTATCATCAAACAATTATTGTATCCTTATAATAATTTAAATTGCATTGTTGATAATGAATACACTCTGACAACCAATCAGCTGCCAGTTTTCAAAAACTTAAGGCTCGTCTCTTCTCAAAGTAGACTGAATAGGTAATAGCAGGTGCAATGTGATCACGATGGGACCGTTGTGTAGCGGTGACTTAAGCCACTTAGTCATTGAGGTACACACACTTGAATGAACATGTGTTGAGTGAACATATGGCAATTTGCTGCAAGCTGAAAAATTGAAAGATCTTGAGGAGCCATGTCTATTTATCTATCTATCCATAGCCAAACACCATAATCCATAGGGGATGGCAGTTTGTCTTTGAGTTAGTGGTTTTATGGTGAGGGGTACTAACCCTCCACCAACCGAGAAGGGTTCACTAGTCCGAAGGTTCACTAATCCAAAGGTTCACTGGTCCCAAGGTTCACCAGTCCGAAGCCAGTGTGTGACTTGCATGGTCTACTGTATGTTAGTTGATAGTGGTCCGCCACTGGTGGTAGACTGTCGAGTTAACCTTGTCCGTATTACCACAAATTGCTTTGTGATTGGAGCTTGTGGAAGAGGAAAAGTGCTCAATCATGAGTGTCAGGACACCATATTATAATTACAAATCATAATAGACTGATAGATAAATAGATAGATAGACAGATAGATAGAAGCAGCAAGTCAGAGGATGAGACAGGTATTGTGTCTGTGAGAATCAAGCAATGCTAAACATGCTTACACACTCTTAACTCAAGGAATGCTTTATAGGCACACGACAGTGCCTCGTGACCATATACACACATACTCACACACAGGTTTCTAGAACTTTCCAACCACAGTGTAACACACGTGACACGACCCCTGCTACACCAGAATATAGGAAGCAGAGCTCAGGAGGAGGCTAGCCATAGAACCGGCAGGTAGTGGGGAGAACGAGCCTAGCAACATGGGCGAAAGGGTGGAAGAGAGAGAGAGAGAGAGAGAGAGAGACAGAGAGAGAGAGAGAGACAGAGAGAGAGAGAGAGAGAAGGAGGTAGCTCGCAGGACTACACTTCACTCGTGTGTGACAGACTTTGTTAATATTTCCAACACAAATAAAAATAGTCCCATACTCATCTTTAACTCTCCTGTCATTGCATGACAAAAGGGAACCAAGATTATCTATCTATCTATCTATCTATCTATTGCCAGACGCCTCAATCCCGTTTGGGGTGGCCAGAAACAAATCGCCTCCAAGTCGCTCTGTCCCCCGCCATTTCACTCCCCTGCTCCCAACTCACACCCCCCTCTCTCATATACCTCTCCACCCCATCCCTCCATCTCATCCTCGGCCTCCCCTTCCCTCTTCCCCCCTCCACCTCACTCACATACACTCTCTTCGTCAGTCTTTCACTCTCCATCCTCTCCACATGGCCAAACCACCTCAGTGTGTTCCTCATAACGCTTCCTATCACATCCACATCAACACCACAACGCTCCTTTATACCCTCATTCGTCAGCCTGTCTCTCCATGTGACTCCACAGGCTCCTCTTAAATAACTCATTTCCACTGCTCTCACTCTTGACTTGTGTCCTTCCAACAACGTCCAAACTTCACTTCTGTACGTTAGAGTTGGTATCACAATACTGTCACGTAGTAACTTTTTCACTTCCATGCTCATTTCCTTGTTTCTTATCACTGCTTTCAAAGAACCAGCAACCTTTCTTCCCTGATGTACCCTTTCAAGCACTTCATCCTCCAAACCTCCAACCTTACTCATCACACTACCCAAGTACTTAAACATACAGTACTCACATTTTCCAATTCCTCACCATCCAAACTCGTTGTACATTCACTGACTTCACCTCTCTCAAAGACCATCACTTTACTCTTCCCTACATTCACCTTCAGATTCCGCTTCTTACACACTCTCTCAAACTCATCCACCAAGCCTTGAAGCTCCCCTTCGTCTTCACTCAACAACACAGTATCATCTGCAAACAACAGTACAGGGAGTTTCCAAACACTATCCTCTCTCACCAGGGCCACTCCAACATCCACTACCCTACCTTGTACCTCTTTTATTACCCCATCCATGTACAGATTGAACAACCATGGAGACATGACACATCCCTATTTCAAACCAACTTTCAAAGAGAAAAATTCACTTAGTTCACCATCCACACGCACTGCAGCCTTCGCACCATCGTACATACGCTTCACAGCATTCAGCAACTTCCCATCTACTCTATATATTCTTAACACTTTCCACAATCCTTGTCTATCCACCCTATCATATGCTTTCTCCAAATCCATGAAAGCCACATACAACTTCTTTCCCTTCTCTAGAAACTTTTCCACTAAAGATCTAAGAATGAATATCTCATCTACACAACCTCTTCCCTTCCTAAAGCCTCCCTGTTCTTCTCCAACTAATTTCTCTGTTCTTTCTCTAACTCTGTCAGTAAGTATCTTACCATACACTTTTCCTATTATACTAAGAAGACAGATGCCCCTATGATTACCACACACTTCTTTTTCCCCTTTTCCTTTGTACAAGGGAATAATTATACCTGACTTCCAATCCTCCGGGACTCTACCTTCCTCCCATGCCAATCTGCACATCTTCCACATCCATTCTACTACTATCTCTCCCCCATGCTTCAGCATTTCACCACACACGCCATCAATTCCTGGGGCTTTCCCCGATTTAACTTTCTTCATTGCTTCCACAACTTCTATCCTACTGATTCCTGTCTTCTCACCTCCCTCCTTCTCCCAGCCATTCCCCAGCCACTTATACTCGCATTACTTCCATCATCTACGTTCAACAATTCCTTAAAGTGTTCTCTCCATCTGCTCACTTTTTCTCCCTTCTCCACTAGTAATCTACCATTTTTATCTTTCACTCCCCTGCTAACTTCACTTCCACCCTGTCTTACTCTTTTCACCTCTCTCCAGAACATTTTCTTACAGTCCCTCCACTTTACACTCAAATTCCTTCCAAATTCCTCATCCACTCTCTTCTTACTCTCTCTTACTAATCTTTTCACCTCTCTCTTTCTTTCTACATATAACTCTCTCTTCTGCCTCTCAACTTCTTCCACGCCCCTATCTCTCATCCATTCATTGTATGCTTTCTTCTTTTGTGCCACAGCCTGTTTCACTTCTTCAGTCCACCACGCTATTCCTTGCACCCCCCTCCGTCTTCTCTTCCTTCCACACACCACATCACATGCTGCACATATTTCTTCTGTAAATATGCAGCTCACATCTTCCACGTCTCCTATCTGCTCCAATTCATTTTTGCCCAATCGTTCCTCTACTTCTCTCTTATACTCTGCCTTTTTCTCATCCTCTTGTAACCTTTCCACTCTCCTTGCAACTACTCCTTCCTCTCGTCTTTCCCTTCTTCTATTCCTCCATCTTACTTGAATTCTAATTCTGGCCACCACCAAGTAGTGGTCAGAAAGTCCACTCCCCCAACCTCTATACACTTTTGCATCTTTTACACATCTTCGCATCCTTTCATCCACACACACATAATCAATCACTGCCTTCCTTTCATTCATTTCACCACCCACCCTTCTCATCAGTCGCCATGTATACCTGTGGATCATTTTATGCCTGAAGAGGGTATTGGCTATCACCAACCCCCTCCCAGCACAAATGTCCACTAACGCACTGCCATTCTCATGTATCTCAGCAGGCACACCCCACTCACCGACTATTCCATCCACCTTCACATTCCCAACTTTTCCATTCACATCACCAATCAAAAACACTCTCTCATTCCTTCCAAACTTTTCCATGCACACTTCTACATTTGTCCAGAACTCTTCTCTCACTCTTCTAGCACAATCTTGCATTGGCACATACACACACACAATCGCCCACATTTGTATTCCAACTTTCAACTTTACCCACACAATCCTTGACCCAACTGATCCATACTGCCATATGCTCCTCTTCCATCATTTACTCACAACTATACATACTCCTTCCTTTGACCTCTCATTCTCACCTACCCCTGCACATATACCCCATCCATACTCCCATTCTCTCACACTTTCTCCTCTCCATTTTGTTTCAGTTATTCCACATACATCCACTCTTGCACCCTCAAGCACCTCAACAATCTCTCTCGCTTTCACCTCATCATTTGCTCCCCTTACATTCCAAGTTCCAATTACCATGTCCTTTGTCCGGTCCTTGGTCGTCATCGTTTGGTCACTCCCTGTCCGAGGCTTATTGTTTGTTTTTTTAGTTATTTGTTTCCCGGGGAGGGGCACTAACCCTCCGCCAACCCTTTTAGTCGCCTTTTACGACAAGCAGGGATACTGGGGGTGTATTCTTGAAAACCCCCCCTACCCCCAGGGGGTAAGATTATCTACTTACAAATATACTCAAGTATAACAACCGCTCGTCCACGAGTCTAATATCTGTATAACTGATCCACAAAACTCTCTACAAGTTCTACAAAGTTATTGTGAGATGAGCACCTAACTTAACTTTTGTGCATCATTATTAAGGCAACTTCTGGACGAAGTCAAATAAATGACGATGTGGGTCAAATGAATGACGATGTGGTGACAGCCCTGAAAATGCTGACAGCCCATTTCGGACTGGTGAACCTTCGGACTAGTGAACCTTCACCCTTGGACTAGTGAACCTTCAGACTAGTGGGAAGTTCCCCCACCAACCCACCTGCTGACACGTGGGGAGCACATACGGGTAGGTTATACGGTTACCACCCAGCTTTGTAAATAGTTTCCTGGCTTAATAATAGTAATAATAATAATCTATCAATCTATTGCCAGACGCCTCAACCCCGTTTGGGGTGGCCACAAACAAATCATCCCCAAGTTGCCCTGTCCCCTGCCATTTCACTGTCCTGCTCCCAACTCACACCCCCCTCTCTCATATACCTCTCCACTCCATCCCTCCATCTCATCCTCGGCCTGCCCCTCCCTCTTCCCCCCTCCACCTCACTCACATACACTCTCTTTATCAGTCTTTCACCCTCCATCCTCTCCACAAGGCCAAACCACCTCAGTGTGTTCCTCATAACGCTTCCTATCACATCCACATCCACACCACAACGCTCCTTTATATCCTCATTCGTCAGCCTGTCTCTCCACGTGACTCCACAGGCTCCTCTTAAATAACTCATTTCCATTGCTCTCACTCTTGACTTGTGTCCTTCCAACAACGTCCAAGCTTCACTTCCATACGTTAGAGCTGGTATCACAATACTGTCATGTAGTAACTTTTTCATTTCCAATAAAAATAATAATAATAATAATAATAATAATCCATCATCACCATAGTAATAATTAATCTTCTTTCTCCTTCTCTTCCTCCCGGTACTACCGTGAGGTGTCATGAAATGAAAATACTGTACTGGTATACTTTGTGACAGTTGTTGACAATGATCAACCCCAGTCAGTATGACTGCGCAGATCCATCAACTGCGGGCAAGTAATCGCCCCCTGCACTGTCATCCCTTGCAGTGAAACGATATTCCTATGAGATTGACAGTGCCATGACACAATGATGCATAGGGATATGTGTGGAGGTCTGGTTCTTGGATGGATGTCACTTATGTTTTTGCATCCAGTCCATAAGGGCACCATAGTAAGCTCTGCTTGCCCCCACCTTTTGGTTATAATGTTATCACCTAGCACTGTAAATGGTTTCTTGTGTAAAGTACTTTGTGATGTTAAAGATACACACTGTACTCTACAAAGAATACATTTTAAGAGTAAGACAAAGTATGGAAATGTGAGGCTGACTGTATTGTTGGATGAGGCAGACTGAAGTGAGGAAGGAAAGTGGATCATGAACTAGTTACTGAAGAAATAAAAACTGAAATAACAAAGTGAGTAAAGGTGGGGAAATATGTACCAGTATGGATAATGTGGCCTGGAGATACTGTTGCTATAAATACCCATATCAAGAGATACCCAGGAGGGAGAGAGTCACAAGAGATAAAGAATGAGTTGCACATTACTAGATTTATTTGTTGGTGTTGCCGTTTGTAGGGAGAAGGTTAAAAGTACATAATATTACTGGCTGAGAATGTGCTATCAATGTTTAAAGAAGTACTTGAAAAAGGCAAGATATATAAAGAAGAGTAACAGAAAGACAGGTTATTATGTCTGCAGAAGACAGTCAATGAAAACCAAATGAATGCCATCAATTTCAAGAAATGTGGGAAGAAGGGTGAAGTAGACAAGAAATGAAATTTAGGTAGTAAAGATTAAATAATCAACAACAGAAATTTGGGCAGGAAAGATTACATAAGCAAGAACAGAAATGTGGGCAGGAAAGATTAAATAAGCAAGAACAGAACAGTGGGCACGTAAATTAAATAAGAAAGAACAGAGTTCTGGACAAATGTAGAAGTGTGCATGGAAAAGTTTGGAAGGAATGAGAGAGTGTTTTTAATTGGTGATATGAATAGTAAAGTTGGGAATGTGAAGGTGGATGGAATAGTTGGTGAGTGGGGTGTGCCTGCTGAGATACATGAGAATGGGAGTGTGTTAGTGGACATTCGTGCTGGGAGGGGGTTGGTGATAGCCAATACCCTCTTCAGGCATAAAATGATCCACAGGTATACATGGCGACTGATGAGAAGGGTGGGTGGTGAACTGAATGAAAGGAAGGCAATGATTGATTATGTGTGTGTGGATGAAAGGATGCGAAGATGTGTAATGGATGCAAGAGTTTATAGAGGTTGGGGGAGTGGACTTTCTGACCACTACTTGGTGGTGGCCAGAATTAGAATTCAAGTAAGATGGAGGAATAGAAGAAGGGAAAGACGAGAGGAAGGAGTAGTTGCAAGGAGAGTGGAAAGGTTACAAGAGGATGAGAAAAAGGCAGAGTATAAGAGAGAAGTAGAGGAACGATTGGGCAAATATGAATTGGAGCAGATGGGAGACGTGGAAGGTGTGTGTAGAATATTTACAGAAGAAATATGTGCAGCATGTGATGTGGTGTGTGGAAGGAAGAGAAGACGGAGGGGGGTGCAAGGAACAGCGTGGTGGACTGAAGAGGTGAAACAGGCTGTGGCACAAAAGAAGAAAGCATACAATGAATGGATGAGAAATAGGGGTGTGGAAGAGGCTGAGAGGCGGAAGAGAGAGTTATATGTAGAAAGAAAGAGAGAGGTGAAAAGATTAGTAAGAGAGAGTAAGAAGAGAGTGGATGAGGAATTTGGAAGGAATTTGAGTGTAAAATGGAGGGACTGTAAGAAAATTTTCTGGAGAGAGGTGAAAAGAGTAAGACAGGGTGGAAGTGAAGTTAGCAGGGGAGTGAAAGATAAAAATGGTAGATTACTAGTGGAGAAGGGAGAAAAAGTGAGCAGATGGAGAGAACACTTTAAGGAATTGTTGAACGTAGAGGATGGAAGTAATGCGAGTATAAGTGGCTGGGGAATGGCTGGGAGAAGGAGGGAGGTGAGAAGACAGGAAGAAATCAGTAGGATAGAAGTTGTGGAAGCAATGAAGAAAGTTAAATCAGGGAAAGCCCCAGGAATTGATGGAGTGTGTGGTGAAATGCTGAAGCATGGGGGAGAGATAGTAGTAGAATGGATGTGGAAGATGTGCAGATTGGCCTGGGAGGTAGGTAGAGTCCCGGAGGATTGGAAGTCAGGTATAATTATTCCCTTGTACAAAGGAAAAGGGGAAAAAGAAGTGTGTGGTAATCATAGGGGCATTTGTCTTCTTAGTATAATAGGAAAAGTGTATGGTAGGATACTTATTGACAGAGTTAGAGAAAGAACAGAGAGATTAGTTGGAGAAGAACAGGGAGGCTTTAGGAAGGGAAGAGGTTGTGTAGATCAGATATTCATTCTTAGATCTTTAGTGGAAAAGTTTCTAGAGAAGGGAAAGAAGTTGTATGCGGCTTTCATGGATTTGGAGAAAGCATATGACAGGGTGGATAGACAAGGATTGTGGAAAGTGTTAAGAATATATGGAGTAGATGGGAAGTTGTTGAATGCTGTGAAGAGTATGTACGATGGTGCGAAGGCTGCAGTGCGTGTGGATGGTGAACTAAGTGAATTTTTCTCTTTGAAAGTTGGGTTGAAACAGGGATGTGTCATGTCTCCATGGTTTTTCAACCTGTACATGGATGGGGTAATAAAAGAGGTACAAGGTAGGGTAGTGGATGTTGGAGTGGCCCTGGTGAGAGAGGATAGTGTTTGGAAACTCCCTGTACTGTTGTTTGCAGATGATACTGTGTTGTTGAGTGAAGACGAAGGGGAGCTGCAAGGCTTGGTGGATGAGTTTGAGAGAGTGTGTAAGAAACGGAATCTAAAGGTGAATGTAGGGAAGAGTAAAGTGATGGTCTTTGAGAGAGGTGAAGTCAGTGAATGTACAGCAAGGTTGGATGGTGAGGAATTGGAAAATGTGAGTACGTTTAAGTACTTGGGTAGTGTGATGAGTAAGGATGGAAGTTTGGAGGGTGAAGTGCTTGAAAGGGTACATCAGGGAAGAAAGGTTGCTGGTTCTTTGAAAGCAGTGATAAGAAACAGGGAAGTGAGCATGGAAGTGAAAAAGTTACTACATGACAGTATTGTGATACCAACTCTAACGTACGGAAGTGAAGCTTGGACGTTGTTGGAAGGACAAGAGTGAGAGCAGTGGAAATGAGTTATTTAAGAGGAGCCTGTGGAGTCACGTGGAGAGACAGGCTGACGAATGAGGATGTGAAGGAGCGTTGTGGTGTTGATGTGGATGTGATAGGAAGCGTTATGAGGAACACACTGAGGTGGTTTGGCCATGTGGAGAGGATGGAGGGTGAAAGACTGACGAAGAGAGTGTATGTGAGTGAGGTGGAGGGGGAAAGAGGGAGGGGGAGGCTGAGGATGAGATGGAGGGATGGGGTGGAAAGGTATATGAGAGAGGGGGGTGTGAGTTGGGAGCAGGGGAGTGAAATGGCGAGGGACAGGGCGACTTGGAGGCGATTTGTTTGTGGCCACCCCAAACAGGATTGAGGCATCTGGCAATAGATAGATAGAAGAACAGAAACGTGGTAGGAAAGAGGGGGGCAAAAAAAAAATGTGCGTAGGAGAAATTAAATACGTAAAACAAAAGTGTAAGCAGGAAAGAATAAATAAAAAAGAACAGAAGAGGGTCCAGAAACAGGAACTTAATTGAGGGCAGGAAAGACTAAACAGACAAACAACAGAAATGTAGATAGGAAAAATTAAACAATAATAAACAGAACTGAGCCCAGAGAAGGTTACTCAAAAATGAAAAGAAATCTGGGATGAAAAGTTAAGAAATGTAAGAAGCAATGACTATACAAGCAAAATGAGAAATGTGAGCATGAAACATTAAATAATCCCATAATGCAAACATGAGAAAGTAAATATGTATAAAGGAAGAGGAATACTGTATGGCCTGGAAAGGTTAAATAAACAAGATGAGAAATGCAGGCAGAAAAGGGTACATAAGCAAAAAGATAAATATGGGCAAAGGAAGCTAGATAAGCAAGAAGAGAAATGTGGGCATCAAAGGATATTCAAAATTCAAGGTATATTCCAAGTACAGTATATAATACTGTATGTGTGGTGAAAAAGAAACACCAAGAAGCACCTTAATAATGTAACTCACTGTCTCATTTACATATTTAAGATGAGGGGAGAGTATTACATGTGAAAGAAGGGTACTAACAGAGGTCGTGAGGTAATATCATGGGTAATACAAAACTTGGGAAGTTAATACCTAAGGGAGGCAAGTGGGGGGAACAATAATGGTTGTTTACATGAAAATATGGGAGAAACATAGGAACTGAAGTACAAAGAAAAACAATTGTTGGTTATAAATATCAGTGGGAGGGAAATGGGACGAACAATAACGGTTAATTTCAAGTAAGTCTGAGAGAAAGAAGCGAGGAGAATAACAACATTTGTTAGTTACATGTTAAAACATGAGGGAGAAAAGTAAGAGCATACACTACAATAACAGTTTGTTACCTGTAAATACCAGTGATGAGGGGAACAGTAAAACCAGTGATTGGGAATGGAGAGCAAGAAGCTCTGGTGGGGAAGGGTATTAACATGGTATGGGGAAGGATAATTATAGAGAAGGTGAGATTTACCATCTACACACATGTACTGTACATGCAGATGTGTAAGTTGGAGATAAAATAAGCCTATTGCAATAAGGCATGTGTTAAATTTACTCAGAATGTTATGTAATGCATCATACTTGTTATGTACTTATTCAGTTCATTAATATGTTGTATCACTTCAAACTACTGGATTGGTATTTTAATTATGTTTACAATACAGAAGTCTGGATAAAATAAATATACTGTATTACTAAATGCAAAACACTGCAATATCTCAAATGCTAAATGGTAAGGTAACTGCTTGTTTCATATATCTGGCCAATTATCATGCTCATCACAGTAATCCAACCCTAGTATGAGGGAGGAGTAATGCTTAGGAAGGTTTGGTAATTCAGTGGCATTTGGAGGGAGCATGGTACTGACTGCGATGATATGATCTTTTGCATAATAAATTATCCAGAATTTGTGCGAGCAGTAATGACTCGTGTGTGTGTGTGTGTGTGTGTGTGTGTATGTGTGTATTTACCTATTTGTAGTATACAGGAATTGAGCAAAGCTCATGTTATCCTGTCTCCATATCCACATTTATCTAGTCTACTTTTATACACATGAATGTTTTTCGCCTGCACCACCTCTTTGTCTAAGTCATTCCAAATATTTATGTATTTACCTAATATACCTACAGTAATTGTGATATACAAGAAATGTGCTATGCTCGAGGGCCCCCGTCGCTGTTTCTCAGGAAGTCAAATTTAGCTTTAAACTCGTTAAGTTTTTAGCCTGGACGATCTCTTTGTCCAGGCTATTCCACAGGTCTATACTTCTATAAGGAAAGCTATATTTCTTGATATCCTTCAAGCAGCTTGACTTCTTCAATTTCATTCTGTGTCCTCTTGTTGCTCTCTTATCCCATAGAAACAGACCTCTGTCAATTTTATCTACTCCTATCATGGTCCTGAACACTGCAATCATGTCTCCCCTCTTTCTCCTTTCCTCTAAGGAAGACAAATCCAGCTTTTCCAGCCTCTCTCTGTATGACAGATCTGCCAGACTGGGGACCATCTTGGTTGCTGTTCTTTGTATTCTCTCCATCCATCCATCATCCAATTCTACGTTGCCCCATAAAGAGCGTAGAAGCCCGGGGCTAAGCAATTTGGTCCTGACATTTAAGACGAGAGTGACCAGCCTCACTCATCCCTGAGTGGCATTACATGAACAATAACCCCAATCACCCCTTGGATATAAACCTTCACCGGCTCAATCCGACTGGAGCGCTGTAATTACCCACTAAACCACCAGGCGCCTAATGTGGTTATATGGTTACCACCCAGCATAGTAAATTGTTTCCTGGTGTACAGGAAACTGTTAGGCTTGTCACTCAGTGTAGAGTCACCCATAGGCAGAAAGAAGAGGAAAGAATGAAGGAAGAAAGACAAAAGAGGGAGTGTAAAGTCACCCGTAGGCAGAAGGACGAGGAAAGAATGAAGTAAAGAAAGACAGAAGAGGAAGGAAGGAATGGAGAGAGGAGAGGAAAAGGCAGACACCCGAGAGCAGCACTACATCGAGTGAGTGGATGGTGAGCGCCCCCACCTACCACAAAGACTTGTTTATATCTTTCTTTTTGTGTGGGGACCACACTACCACTGCATATTCCAACCTGGGGCAGATCATGGCCACTATCAATTTTATCATCATCTCCTCATCCATATAATGAAATGCTACTCTTATGTTAAAGAGTTTATACGTCTCTCTAACTATCCAGTTAATATGTTTTTCAGGTGACAAACTATCTTGGACCAGCAATCCCAAATCTTTCTCTTCTCTCGTTTTTGTGATTAATTCATTACCCAACAAATAATTCAGTGACGGCTTCCTGGTACCTTTACCCATTTCCAATATTTTACATTTCTTTACGTTAAATTTCATTTCTCACATCCAACTCCAATCATGTATCCTATCCAGATCCTCCTACAGCATTTTACAATCCTCCTCAACCTCTACCTTCCTCAAGATCTTTACATCATCAGCAAACAGACTTGCATAACTGTTCACTCCATCTACCATATCATTTACATAAATCAGGAAAATTACTGGAGCCAACACCAAGCCTTGAGAGACCCCACTTTTTATTTCCCTCCATCCAGACATCCTATCCTTTATTACTATCCTCATTTGTCTGTCTCTCAAAAAGTCTCTCATCCATTCCAGGAGTTTCCCCTTCAGTCCTCCTATATACTCTAGTTTCCACATTAGTCTCTTATGAGGCACCTTGTCAAAGGCCTTCTCTTCTAAGCACACACAATTCACCCAACCATCTCTCTCCTGTACCACGTCAATCACTCTTGAGTAAAAGCTCAACAAGTTCGAAACACATGACCTTCCACTTCTGAATCCAAACTGACATTCAGCCAAAATATTCATCTCTTCAAGATATTTTATCCATCTGTCTTTCAGGATTCTCTCACACAATTTTGTGACCATGTTGGTTAGAGACACTGGTCTATAATTCAGGGGTTCTTCCCTGTTTCCTCCCTTATAAACTGGTACCACATTTGCCCACTTCCTTTCTTGTAGCACTTTCCTCTCTTCCAGAGAACACACAATTAAACTGTGAATTTTATCTGCTAGTTGTTCTCTGCATTCCCTCAGTACCCAATCAGAAATTCCATCAGATCCTGGGGCTTTCCTTACATCTTGAGTTTCCAGTAATTTATACACTTCCTGTACCTCCACTTTTATATCTTTTATCACCGGTACATTTCTAATCACTCCCTCCCCTTCCACAAACTCCTTTTCATTAGTGAAAACCAATTGGAAACATTTGTTCATTATTTCAGCTTGCACTGCTGAATCTTTATAGACCTCTCCTTTTACTTTCAGTTTGGTGATTCCTTCCTTTTGTTTCAGTTTGCCATTAACAAAACTATAAAATGGTTTGGGTTCATCCTTGTATTTGTCTATTATACCTTTTTCAAAATTCCTTTTTTCTTCTCAACGTATTCTTCTGTATTCATTTCTAGTTCTTTTATATTCTTCCTTTGTTCTGTTGTTATCTCTCTCCAGTTGTTCCACGCGTTCACTCTCTCTTCTTTTGCTATCATACAACTTCTATTAAACCACTCCTTTTTCCTGTTTTCTTTCCCCCTTACTCTTGATACAAATTTTTCCACTCCCAAATTATAGAGGTCTAGAAAGATAACCCATTTCCTCTGTATCCCTCTTGTTTCTCTGAATTTTCTCCAATCCGCATTTTCAAAAAATTGTCTCAATCCTGTAAAATTTGCTTTGTGTGTGTATGTGTGTGTGTGTGTATTTACCTATTGTGATATACAGGAAATGAGCTACGCTCGTGGGGTCCCGTGTCTGTTTCTCAATAAGTCAAATTTAGCTTTAAACTCGTTTAAGTTTTTACACTGGATGATCTCTTAGTCCAGACTATTCCACAGGTCTATACATCTATAAGGAAAACTATATTTCTTGATATCCTTCAAGCAGCTTGGTTTCTTGAGTTTCATTCCATGTCCTCTTGTTACTCTCTTATCCCATACAAACAGATCTTTGTCAATTTTATCTACTCCCATCATGGTCCTGAACACTGCAATCATGTCGCCTCTCTTTCTCCTTTCTTATAAGGAAGGCAAATCCAGCTTTTCCAACCTCTCCCTATACGACACATCTGTCAGACTGGGGACCATTTTGGTTCCTGTTTTTTGTATTCTCTCAAACTTGTTTATATCTTTCACTTTGTGTAGGGGCCACACTACCGCTGCATATTCTAACCTGAGGCAAATCGTGGCCACTATCAATTTTTTCATCATCTCCTCATCCATGTAATGAAAAGTTACTCTTATGTTAGTCAGAAGTTTATATGTCTCTCAAACTGCCTTGTTAATGTGTATGTGTGTTTGTGTGTGTGTGTGTGTGTGTGTGTGTGTGTGTGTGTGTGTGTGCGTGCGTGTGTGTGTGTGTGTGTGTGCGTGTGTGTGTGTTTTTGTTTTTTTTTAATGCGAGGAAGAAGGAACCAAAGGCCATGAGCCCGCAGTAACAGTTCCCTCCAAGAGAAAAACAAAATACAATATAGAGCCAAATTCAAGATCCGATCATTTTGAGATGCCTGGACACACTGCGTTTGAAAGACTGGAGATCATAGGCAGCAGGAAACACAGACAGAGGGAGACAGTTCCAGAGCTGACCTGTTGCATAAATGAAAGACTGGGAGTAACGGTTAACTCTTGCATTAGAGAGTTGGACAGAAAAAGGATGAGAGTTTGCTGCCAGACGGGTGCTACGCGCCCGTCGTAGAGGTGGAGGAATGCAAGCAGACAGTTCAGAGGAGCAATGACCATTAGAGTAGCGATAGAAAAGAGATAAAGATGCAACAGTGCGGCGAAGAGACAGAGGTTGAAGGGAGTCAGTAAGAGGAGGAGAGTTAATGAGACGAAAAGCCTTTGACTCCACCTATTGAGAAGAGCTGTATGTGGGGAGCCACCCCACACATGAGAGTTGTACTCTACACAGGGGCGGATAAAACCCCTGTATAGAGTCAACAATTGCGCAGGGGTAAAGAAAGAGCGGAGTCGGCTTAGCACACCCAATCTCTTGGAAGCAGATTTTACAAGAGATGTAATATGATCTTTCCAAGATAAGTCCCGAGTAAATGAAACCCCAAGCATGTTCAAGGATGATGCAGGATTAAGCTGAATATTATTAAACATTAGTGGGTATACCTGTGGAAGATTTTGTCGGGTTGATAGGTGTAAGAACTGAGTCTTAGATGCATTAAAGACAACCATATTATTTTTACCCCAATCAGAGATACGAGCCAAGTCAGACATTAGGTGTGCCATAGCCTCATCCCTTGTTTGTTGAAGTAACTCTTGAGATGGGCGTTGCGGGAACCGAATGGAAAGGTGAAGGGTGGAGTCATCAGCGTATAAGTGGATATGGTTAGATGTACAGCTTAGATCATTGATGAATAAAAGGAAGAGAGTTGGTGATAGGACAGAGCCCTGAGGAACACCACTGTTGATAGATCTAGGAGAAGAACGATGGCCGTCTACAACAGCGGCTATAGAACGACCAGAAAGGAAGCTAGCGATGAAGGCACAGATAGAAGGATAGAAACC